>NC_143015.1:60908442-61208442 GCF_055824585.1 Amblyomma mixtum
TCAGTATTAACAACCAACAGTCATCCTTAATTCCAATATTTTGTGGTGTACCACAGGGAAGTGTGTTATGCCTGTTTCTTAATGGCATTAATGGCATCGTTCGTTTTGACAACAGTGCTCAGTTCATCATATATGCTGATGACAGTAGTCTCCTTATTCCTGGTAATGATTCTAACGGCCTATAATTATACTGTAATGATGTACTTGAAAAATTGTCTGTCTGGTCCCCATTAAATCGCATAAAAATAAACACTCAGAAAACAAAAGCTGTCTTATTTGGAGCCAGAAATAAGAAATTCGCTGTAGGAAATTCTCTAAAGATTCAGCCCCGCCGCGGTGGCTCAGTGGTTACGGCGCTCGGCTGCTGACCCGAAAGACGCGGGTTCGGTCCCGGCCGTGGCGGCCGAATTTCGGTGGAGGCGAAATTCTTGAGGGTCGTGTACTGTGCGATGTCAGTACATGTTAAATAGCCCCAGGTGGTCGATGTTTCCGGAGCCCTTCACTACGTCGTCTCTCATAGCCTGAGTCGCTCTGGGACGTTAAGCTGTAATAAACAAATATAATTATTCCAGATAAAATGTATTCACCTTGTGGTAGCTCACAAAATTCTTAATGTCAATTTTTCTTGCCATTTGAGTTGGGGCACTCATGTGTACTATGTTGCAAAAAAATCTCTTTAGTGACTGGAGCTATGTCGTGATGTCGTACTGTTCTGCGCAAAAAGTTAAACTCCAGTAATACGAGGTATTATTTGGCCCTCACGTGAGATACTGCAGTTAGGTGTGGAGAAGCATCGAAAGAGCAAATATTTAAAATGTAATAGTTCTGCAAAAAATGTAAATTCGCTGAATAGGTAATATTTATCTTCAGTCTACGACAAAACATCTCTTTTCAGGATACAATATTATTAGTTTTGACCACCACTATGAACACCGCTTATTATATGTTTTCTATTTTTCTCAACATGACAGCCAAAGCTTCCTTCGTTCGATATAATTGCTGCAACCTAAAGCTACTCGTTTAACTCGAGTTTCTGAGCCCTGGTAAGTCCTATACTTTCGCACTCAGTACGCAATCATCAAAACAGAATCTTAGGCGCTGATTTTTGACGATACGAATGCGAGTATTGGGGCGCATCAAATCCCCCCCAAGTTGATTTGCATCTTATTAAAAAGACGGCGACTGACGTCGAGGTCTTCTTGGATGTCACGCTGTGGGTTCTTTTGATGGAGCGGACAGTTAAATTGTGTCTTGTGGCATTATTCTTCCATGTTGTGTTCTTGAAACCTGGGTAAGTAAGCGGTATATCCAGCCTAATTTGTGCGCGCATATCAAATGTAGCATATTATACGCTAAGTTTCGCTGCCCCCGAGCTTGGAAGAATAGTAGCAAAGAAGGAATGACTGTTTGCATGCAACCATTCAAGTATTATTCAACATTAAAATTATAAACCCAGCAGTTCCGTTCACTAAAATAAAGCAAACTTTTACCGTTTTTTACCATGACATTCTTGTTTTATAGCTTGAATCAATTCTTCTGGTGGTTGCTGATTTTTTAAAAAGGTATTACCTTTTTTTTTCTTACTTTTGGTCTTAATTGTGGCCAGTGCTACTCTAATCAACTGTACCTCAACAGTTCTTTATGAAGTGGTTTTCTAAAAACGACCATTGGCATTGAGAAATCTCACGGAACACATGTGTCGACCTCGTCTGCGGTCGCCTTGTGGTGTCAAGAATCTCACTCACGAATACGATGATTAAAAGGAGGGGGCATCATCACGTTCTTATAGGATTAATAATATCATCATAAATATGTACAATCATTGGAACAATTTTAGAAAGCTATGCTTTTAGGTACAGCCGTCCTTTTCCACGAATTATTTTTTCGATTTGAAGATAAAACTTATAGGTGCCGTTTAAGATGCACACAGTGAAGAATCGTTGTTAGCATAAGAAAATCTTCTGGAGCCTTTAGAGGCCCGACGACAGCCACAGAGAAGATCCTTATGTTTTTTTATGTGGACCTTTTATATTGAGTAAAAAAGAGAAAAAAATATGATGGGAATAACGTTTTAACCCTGAAATTTTAGTTGCGCGATTTTAAGTTTAATGTAGCAGAATATTGGTTTGCCTTTTTTGCAACGCGGAAGCTGCAGCACCATCGTTATATTCATTTACGATGTGGAAACCTTTTCGTATGCACTATTAAAAGCACTAGATGGCTGCCGCAATTTCAATTTTCATAAGTTGGGAACTCTGACTCAATTTGCTCTTGCTGCAACCACAACACCATTGGTCCTAACCGAAAAAATTGAAACGGTCATGTTTGTTATAGTTGCAATTTCTAAAGTGCCACGTTCGCAGCCATGCAAACTATTTCCTAATTTCCCTGTCCTGAATACGACGATAAATAGATTTGTTGCCGGCTACAGCTGGATTTCGCAGGAAGCAGTTTTAGTTGCACAGTATAGGCGTACATGGAGCTGATTTCGTGGCAAGTTCTGAACGACAAAAACACCCCTTCTTATCTTTGAGCTTTTACTTGCTATATTCCCGGAGTCCCACTTAAGGAACATAAAGGGCGTACGCAAATTAAGTTTTTCGAGGCCTTTCAGATATGACGGATGGGCTTCCTGACCTCCCACACGCCTTGGAGGGCTCGTTACGGCTCACAGCTTTACTGCACATTGCTTTATCTTACAGATTTTGAATTGTAGCTACTTTTTCATTTTGAAAGCTGACTTTAGGAGGTCACACACGAAGCCAGCATGTACATTAATTACTGCCATCTTGGATATTTAAGTTGGCAAGGTCAAGGACACTGTTCGCGTTTCATGCAGCTATCCTTAAGGCCTAATGGCCCGGGAGGAAGCTGTAAAAGTTATGATTTAGCAAAAAGAAGCCTTTGGGAGTTGGCGTTCTCCTGGGAAAGGGCCAACCACATGACGTAGCCTTTAACGAAAGTCGCTCCGACGCTCATATTGTATACAACGCTCATCACACGAAAACGAAAAGAGAGTTGGCCTGTTGGTTTTAACCAAAATTTTTGAGTTAACACAACAAGGAGAGCTTTTTCAACCGAATCTTGCATTAACCCAACACGATGCTACAGCTTATGAAACACTATGCGCCACTTGGACTATTTCGTAAGACCAGTAAGAAGAATTTTATTGCACTGATTTGGGGGCCAGCCCAATGAACTCGGCTTGATTAATATGCACGCCGGTAATGAGGGGAGTCCGCGTCGCCTACCAGCGCTACAATTTATTACGCGGAAAGAAAATGGTTTATATCAGAGTTATAAATCAAACTGTTTGCCCTAGAGGTTTACGGCTGCCGAATGCAATCACGACATCCTCTTACACGAAATTTTTGAGGGGCACGCAACTGCAGATAGGATCCGTGTAGATGAGATGATGTGCACGAAAACCACGCTTTGTGTCATAAGTGTCTTCGTTTACATTTCGCAAAGCTGTGTTTCTTCACGAACCGGGCGGCTGTCGTTCGCTCGTTGCAACTAAACATCGCCCTGTTTCTGTACTCAGTTCGCGACGCAAGAAGGCGTAAGTGCGAAGGTAAGTCCGAGCTATAAATCGTGTGAAGCTTTTGCCACACTGATCTCCACTAATGTGCTGGGTGGGTCATTGGGTGCCTTAAAGTAAAACCACGGGAAATAAGCGCCCTCGACCGAGAAGTCGGTCTAGGCAATGCACGAAATAGGACCTAAGCACGGTTTTTCAGTTTTCGTTTTCCCTTTGGCATTTAGTCTTTTTTCCGTTCCCGTCTTTTTGCATGATAATGCAAAAGAAGGCCATGAGGAGACTAGATATGGTCGCTTGCATTGTAATGGAGCGATACTAGGAGACGAAAAGACGTCGCTACGCACAGCATGCCTGGAGCCTTGTCTTCTCAGCTCTGTGATGTCCCGTTGTGCTGTAGTCGCAACTCAGCTGTTCATTGGGATGCACATTCCCGTGCTCTAAGCTCAAGTTATGCCACCAATGGGGGTCAAATTTAAGAAATAATAGGTGGAAACTTTCGCCAGGCAGTCGACTTTGCAGTGAGCACTTTGCCGAATTATGTTTCGATCGAACCGGAGCAAGAGCGCGTATTATGATTAGGTGCCGATGGTGTCCTGGTTTACATCAGCGCCTGGTACTGTTTTCGAACGGAGTGTATCAAGTACTGTCCTGTACTGCATTAATTATGCCTGAATAAAATTTCATTCACGATGCTTCTTGCGGCTGACTTCTAACAGCGATTGTCCTTCATTTCTCTTTTTCGACCACAATTTTTCTCGCGCTGTACTCATTGAAAAAAGGCGCGCTCAGCAGCACACGTCTTTCTCGTCATTTGTTTTCTCTCGAGCTATGTAGCACGTGAAACGTGGCTGTGCTATGGAGTTAGGTTAAAAAGCCCATCTGGTATGGAAACGATGCCCTAAAGCGAAAAAAAACACCCGCCATCGATGAGACGAAACAAATGAAATTGCAGCTGAGCGGCTCTTCGAGGGACGAGTGACCGGATTTCCGCCATAGTTCTCCTCATCCTTTCAACACAGAAATTCTGTTCTAAGGTCACCTTAAACTCGTCGTCATTCCACTATTTCCCCTTGGCGCTCAGAAGAAAAGAACCAGATAAGAACGCAGTGTTTAATGCACATACCCCTTTACTGCGGCTAGGTGAAACCTGCATGTCTTTTTTCTTCTATTTATCTAAGATTACATGGCTCTCCAAACAATGGTAACATCTTTCGCGCTCAGCTTGCTTATTCCTTTCATATAATAGCAAACATTACACGCGAGAACAACGCAAAAACCTGAGAACAAAAGGCGACTTCATGAATTGAAATACACAAAAGGCACCAGCCACCGGCTTCCTGGGACATACAGTCCAACTTCCGATAGCTTCACTCGCGCCTGGTTCGGAAAGCGGGAATGCGGCAGTACCCACCTAGTGGTTAGCAGTGCTCTGTCAGTCATCTTTCTTTTACCATACTGTTCACATGGCTATAGCTTCTACTGCAAAAAAAAAAAAGTTCGGTCACCCGCTTCGTCTGCTATATATCCACGTCATCAGCTACATGTTCTTTTTTCGTACTGGCGAAAGTCTCGAATCTCGAGACGTAGTATCACGATGGCATCAAAGTGAATCCGTTGCACTGACAGGTGGTAAAGACAACCGCCATAGTAACCAAATAGAGCACTACTAAGGAATGCAGCAAAGGAGAGGTACGCTTCTTCGGTTTTCACGCCTGCTTGTACGGTTGCTGCGCCGTACTGCATTACACTGGAAGGAGAAATGACGCACGGCTGCTTAACCCTTGCAGAAAAGCTCAAAATTGGAGCGGCCACGACATAGTTGTGTGATGAAAATGAAAGTGGCCGGACGATTACGCTTGTCGCAACCCAAATTTGAGGGATAGCTAAAAATGGCGGGGCTGGGGGAGGGGGGGGGAGATGCCGATGCCAGTAGGCGCCTTTAGTTTCCTTGGGGGCGTAGGCTGTTGGCTGCGTTTGTGCCGCTATCCTGTATTAGGGCCAGCTATAAAGCAAACTGAATGTCTTTGGGTGAAGTTTTAAAGTGGGTGTGTGAGGGGCCCGGGGTTGAGTAGTAAATGGCCGACGCCACACATGGTTGCATATCTATCTAAATAAGGCAGGCGTCTGGCAAAACTCATGCACAGAGGGAGAAGAGGAACTCAACGAGATAGTATGTATCCATGATGTCGTGAGTGACGTCATAAGGTTGGCAGCGTCCGGTAGACATGTGGTACCTGTTTTTTTCTCTGATTTTTCATCTTCACATTCGTGTTACAACGCATACACCGCGTAGCACAGAGACGTGGCCTTAAAAAAAATTACGATGTGAAACCCGCAGTGTTTACGTTTTCTCCCAGTGCGATATATTGACAATGATGCCACAAACGCACCCAAATACTTAAGCGCCACCAATGAATGCCCTGCAAAGAAAATCTCCACTATATATCCCCCATACGGCGGCACACGCTGTCAACATGTCCCTCCTCACTCAGGCCCACGTGGGCAACGCTCTTTTTCGTCATAATGGGAACCGTGTCGTTTCAAGTGACGACATAGTGTGATGCCAAAGCCAGTTAGTTGGAGTAAGCTTCTTCATGGAGCTATTGTTTTAACGAATGTGGCGGTATAAATTGATGATATAAAATTGCGAACTAATTGCTAGCTACTAGCGCTTCTGAAGCAGTTCGTCGTCCTTCTGCGTCTCGTCGTGCGAAGCATGCTCGATATCTTTCGGGCATTAAACTTGCATCGCGACCACCTATGCTGGTTACTAAGACACGCGACGGAAAACTGCTCACATGTCTTCTTTTCCTTAGGGGAAAAGGAGGGCACTTTGCCTGATACGTTCAGGCGCTTTCTGTCAATTCCATTTGCAGAATTCGATCTTGTCCGCGTTGGGTCCCACGGCTGCGTGCTGGCGCGCGACTAGCGCCTTGTCACGCACGTCGCTGCAAATCTCATCAGTCGGCGAAGCGGGCCCGCTTATTGATTCACCAGAGCTACAGAAGCGAGTTTCTTATCAATATCTTTACATTGGCGGGTTGCTTGAAAACTTTATGGGCACATTTATTTATTTCCTATTGATTACATTTTTGGATAGTGTAGTTTATTCAGCATAAATCACATGTGAAGCAAACAGTATAGGGACACAGTTTCTAGCGTCTTAGTGCGCACAACTTTTTTTCAAACGCGTAATCACATGTAAAAAATACGGCTATCCATTCCGTGGTTCTACGGTGAACACAAGCCCACTTATGTGTCTACTACGCGACACCGTAAAACCCTCCGGAGAAGAGGTGTAAATTTCAGATGTGGAGCGCTGCATTTCTAAAGTCATCCATTACTTTAAAATTTGTAATGAGAACTTCGCAACATGACCGAAGCGTCAATAGGGCACCTAAGTATACACCACAAATGAAATACGTAAAAAAATAAAGTCGTGGTAATTTGACGGCATCTGAACCCCTGACCATTGGGTGGCAAATCGGACACGATACGGTTAGGCTAGGCAGGCACTTTTTTTTTTCTTTATTGCATGGAAGTACTCCCTCACTCGCAGGCCTCAAGTCCGACTTAACCATTTCGCATCCCGCACCCGTCATGCACAATCGCACCAGCATCCACTCTCACTTTGTCAGCACATCAAAGTCCCGGGAGACACACGCATGCATCGAGGAGAGGGAGCCAGGCTGGGGGTCGATGCTGCGCAGCCTGTAACCCCCCGCCCTAGCAGACTGCTCTCTGAACAGAGACTTCGATGAATGTAGCGGCTTTGCATGGCGATCTGTCATGCGACTCTTCCAGAGGCTCAACAGTCCTATTAGCACTGAAAGATCTGGTGAAACCTTGCAACCTTTCATTGTAGGCAAAAATCTTATAGTATCGGGCACAATCGCAATGTCCTTTTTAACAGTCCATTTAAGGATGTCCCAAAGAAACACGGTATCGCGACAAAACACACAGCAATGATCAAAATATTTCTGGTTGCTGACACAAGCGTCAGTTCACAGACCACGGCACAAAGTCCCTTTTTTACGAAACCAAGTTTTAACAGGTAAATTGAACGTGTAAAGTTTAAAAAACAGTCTCTGCGGTCGCTTAAACACACAGTCCTTGCACCCGCACACTGTTCTCTAGAAAGAAAAGGTAAGGCTGCCATTACATCGGTACAGCAAAAACGCATCAATAAGAGTTTCTGTCATCTGTCTGCTGGATAGACTGTATAGGAAATCTAATAAAAACCGTACAGTAAGGAACTGTAGTGTGTCAGCGGCTTCTTGAAAAAAAAAACACACAAAGGCCTCTCACTCCTATGATTGTGGCCGCAAACAGAACAGGGAAATTAGCATTTAATCCTCTGTTAAACACAGCTACGAGGAATGAATGGTTTCCCTTTTTAAAAAAGAAAAACGTTCACGCGGATGGGTTGAAATCGTGCTTTATATGTATGCGTATGATCTTTCACCTAATCATTGTAATTGCTGTTTACTGTATATGGGGCTTTACGTCTCAAAGTGACTCTCGCTATGAGGGACGCCGTAGTGGAGGTATGCTTATAAATTCGACCACCTGAGGTCCTTTAACGTGCACTGACATCGCACAGTACACGGGCCTCTGGAATTTCGCCTCCAATGAAGCTGAACAGCCGCGGCTGGATCGAACCCGCATCTTTCGGGGAAGCAGTCGAGCGCCATAACCACCGAGCCACCGCGGCGGGTCTGAAATATCTTATGTCATTTTTATTGTGTGTAAAGGGAGCCAATTATAGTCTCAGCCTGCGGTACCTCCTCCTGCATACTAGATGGCTGGAAGACTTTAGCACACTAAGAAATATGATTTCTAAATCTTAAGTTCTCCTTATGCGGGCATGTGCGATATATTCTATCACGGAGGCCTTAGCAAGATAGTGCATCATTAAATAACTGCCTTTTTATGTGCCTTGGCATAAGCCACGGAAATTCTTTTTTTCCTGTTTTTAACGAGAAAGTTTTTGCATGTATAAAAAGCAACATTTCTAAAATCGCACGCACTTCTTGATAATATTTTTGGACTCGCAGCGCCTGGAGCGCCGTCATCAGGTAAATATCTGCTCGGGTCGTAGGAGAAAAAAAAACAAAAAAAAACGACCTGCTGCTTCATAGGGTTTGCAACTGCATTATACCAAATTGGCAATTTTAGCCAGAAGCCGTGAATATCTAATATACTTTCGATTACGACGTACTTTCGAGAATGTATTAAATTTATGACAAGGAAACTTAGTTTACTAGAAGGCACTGAGCATAACACAAGTCGGTGCCGCAATATCTGAGAGGTTTTTTGGCTCAATTTACTTCGGCGAAACGCATTAGTGTTGCAATAGACAGGGCAATTTTCCTTTCCCTTGACGTGCATCATCTGTTGCAGGATTTGTTAGCAAATTTTGTTATGTTTATACAACGGTTCGAGCGAATGTTCGTCAAGTTTGTTACAAAAATGCGACTTAATTCCAAAAGTATTACCTACTGCACTGCACAATTTACGACAAATAGCTGCCCCTTATAAATTTCGATTGTGCATTGCTAGTCACAGATATGATGGTGAATCCCCGTACTAGCCACCTACCGCGTCCAGAGATTATTTGTTCACAGCAACCTTTTGCCTGTTTGTGCGTATAAAACTGTTACTGACTGTAAGAGCTGACTGGAATCCTCTATGTCTAGAGCTAATAGTAAAGCTACTAATTTTCTTCAAGCGTGATAATTATTCAAGCGCCCAGTTCCCAGACATATAAGTTGTACGTAATCTAGGTGTAGGGAAAATGATGCGTTGATCGTTTTCTGAGTTTTCCGGTAAGATCTTGTGTTCCCTATTCTCTCTCAAAGGAAGAACATTCGCATCTTATCTGCGCATCTTATCAGATTCCTCTTCATAAATAAGATTCATTTTACTCTGTCCCCAGCTGTGCGGAATTTGCTTATCTGTTATGACTGCTTCCAATCCTTTTAACAACCTTTCCTTGCTTTTTCAACCAAGTTCGACAATTAGTATGATTAGATTTCCGTCTATCCCTGTGGATATGGATTTAGAAATTTTTGCTTCCGGCTTTTTTTAGTTAAGATTGGTCAGTTGTAAGCTGCTGTCGACAATGTTTTCCTGTGTTTCTCTCTCATCTGGGGAGATTAGCCCATCATCGCTCCTAAATGACTCAGCTATAACTGATGTACTGCAGTTCACAGCGTTGTGTCCCTCTAAACATTTTCCTTTGCCATCTTTAATTCCTCCCAGCAATTTTTTACTCCTTTTACCCAGTCAGCTTATATCGCCCCCGAATTTTCTCGGACGACCTTTTGTTGCATAGCGAACTTGAGCCATTCATTGTTCAGTGGACTGCTTTATTTCAGCCTGGACCAGTACCTGTACCTCCAACTTCTTTTGGAAGTTTTTCATTTTTGACCCATTTCCTCTTAAGATCGGAAACCATGAAGATGCGGCGTCTGATGCAAGATGTGAAAAAGTAACTTTTTTTGCTGGTTCGGTCTGTGATCCCTACAAAGACCGTCAAAAACATAGTAGAAGCAGCTGCCGCTATTGCGCAAGCTCTGCAGAAGTGATGCCTACGAAGTGACTACTTGCGCTGTACGAAATTCGGCAGAGAGTACGCTCTGAACGCCTCCAGCAACAACGAGCGCTTGCGTGTGGTCGTGCGTGTAGTCGACCTAGAGGAGCTCCTCGGACTCTCGAACTCCGTGTCGGCTCGGTTGATTCTACCCGAGTGGCCATCATTTAGGTCGTGCGTAAGGATACCCGGCAAGAATTTTCAACGCCTGAGTTGCTGCCGGAGCTACACCCTTTTAGCTAAGTTGCAACTGTCTGGTGTCCAGAGTTGAATTCTGCGCCGCTCTACTGCAGCTGCTCCACTTTTATTACGCCTGAGGCGTGAACCAAGTAAGGCTTTATAGTACGTCGTGCGGTTCTCAGCTTTTTTTTAATTGAGCGAGCTTTTTCATAAGTGCCGAATATTGCCTGTAGCTTTGTAAAGGCAGCCACTGCACATAAGTTCGGAAGAAAGTTTGAGAAAGGTAGCGTGCTGCACACAAAAACTAAGACCAATACTAATCTTGTGCACCACCACTGAAGCTGGAAATAGATGCCTGCTCTTGCTCTCCTCTCTGCAGCTCAGCGAAGTACATTACGGGTTTTTTTTTTTCGCTAAACAAAGAGAGGTTGCGCAAATTGAATGAAGGCTGCATGAAATTCTACGCAACAGGTGAAGTTGTAGTTTTTCTCTGGTTGTCAGGATGTTAGTTGTTGCATATAAGTCAGGAAGCAGCACAACATCAAACCACTTCTTGGTCCCACTGCAGTCTGCGCAAATCCGAGATCAATTGCCCATAATAGTAAAGATAACAGCAGTCGTTTCTATCGCCGCGGAGAAACTTTGGCATTTTCAGCCTATAGTCTGAACTTGCGAGCTTTTTTACTCGACTCCGCAATACGCTTGTTGCCAACCTAGCACTGCGATGGTATCATTCAGGCAATTAGCAGCAGATGGCAGATGAATGTCATTGTTCTGGTTACTCTATATAGAGATTACACTTAATAGAGCTTGTTGATTGCACGCTTTTTTAAAACTTCACCGCAACTTTATTTAACGATTCTGTTTACTTCCTTTTCAATATCAACTTCAGTGCTGTTCTCGCCTGATGGAAAGCTACCGAAGATATAGCACTATTTTCAAGATTACTCACACCTTCTTGACCTATCGCTAGAAATGGCCCTATGAACGCTCTACTACGTACCTACTAAGCGCACTACTTATGCACTCTGGGCGTTGCGCACGAGCAGGCAACCATTGCCGTGTAATCATGGCACCACCTCTGAATTTTTTTTTAACTGCTGCCTTTTGTAGCCAGGGCTACATTGATCGCGGACTTGCGATTTCACTGTGGCGGCGCTCCGAGGAGGCACAGAGACCGACCTTGAGCCGTTGCCTAGCAAGTGCCGCAGCTAGCGGACGCCGCGCGCTCGCCGCGCCATTTCTCCTGACGTCACACCGCGCGCCTCGCCGCGGAACCACCGGAGCCGTTTGGTACGACGTCACACCGCTTGCCTTGTCGTTGCGCTCGCCTCCGCTTGCTTCGTCAGCTGTGTCCCATGCCTGCTTTCGATACGTATATCCTGGCATAGCTAAGCTAACCCACTGCCAATTTTTTTGAGCTCCTTCAGGCTCCTGCGGGCTACCTATCGGTATCTTCTAGATCTCTTTTCCAGAAGGGAGAGGGCAATATACTAGTTCTTGGTGGCTTAGAGCGGCAGCCCTCTTTAGTCTTGTGAGTTAAGCTTGGATTTGGCGGTCAATGAAGTACTGGTAATTTTTTAGGAGAAAATTGAAATATGACGAAGGTAAGTGCTTTCCACACTCAATTCTATAAGTAAATATTGCTCCTGATTAGCCCCAAAGTGTATGCACAGAACCTACGGCCCCATATGAAACCAGACAACGGGTCAAAATTACGAGGTGTAAGGCGTCCTCAATAGAAACTTGCTGCCTTTGTAACAATTCATCGAAGGCAATGTTAAAGCAAAAATGAAAAAAAAAATCACCGTCGTTTAGCACTACTCCACGCAAAATACACTACTCCACGTGCACAGCACAAAATACCACCACTGCAGCGTGAAAAATTCAAAGGCGTTAAACACAAACTGTAACAGTGAGTGCTTACGGCTTACAGCTGACGACTAGATTACGGCTTAGGACATCATTCTCAATTCGAAAAGTGTGAACCTACAACTCGGTGAACGAGTGCTAGTTTTATCACTTGAACAGGGGGGTAGCCGGTGCAGAGAAAGAAACTGACCTGATGTGGTCATCGTGCACCTTTATTTCTCAGCTTAGTCGGTCGCTCTTCGTTTCATGCCACTCTGGATCCTGAGCGGACCAAATCTCGTTCGTGCCTGTGGCAAGTAACGTAAAGGAGCCCGCTCTTTTTTACGGTTGCATTTAACGGTATTGAGGCACTGGTTGTCGAAATATTGCGGAGGTATCCATATCATGGTCTTAAAAGCCGCATGCATATTTGAGATGTTAAAGGGTTAAAACCAAGCTACGCTCTACTCCAGTTTAATTTCAACAACACCCATAAAGCCTTTAAGCTGGCTGTGACCCCCAGACAAAGCGAGCATCCTCCAACCCCCTTTGCAGGGTATCTCACTGAGGACCACATTTCGGCGTACCATCTCTGAATAACATCTATCCCCATAAAGCACAGTTGTGTATGATTTCTTGCGTTTCTTAACGTGGGTTGGTTAAGTGACGCAAAAATACGCCCCATGAAACAGTTTGCAAGATTTCAACCATTAAACTCAGTTGTTTAAACACGAAAATTTAAAGGAAATGAGATGCTTCCGGGATTCGGATAAAGCGCATGAATAAGCAAAGCTGTTCATACTCTTGTTTCTGCTACAACACCGACCTGAAAATACTTTCCGGCTTAAAGCAGCACCGTAGGCAAAGCACGCACGGTTGGGCAGAGTGCAGTAGTGGCGCTCACCCGATCTCAAAAAGCTGCCTTATCGGCCTTTACGGAGGCCATTCCTGGCACCATTAAATATTTTACTGGCGCCCCTCGCTTGGCTTCTCCCGGTCTAGCTTGGCAGGGAAGGAAAGAGCGGAAGTTGGCCCAGCGTGCCTCGAATTAAACCGCGCTTCTTCTGCAGCTGAGATAGCGAGTGGCATGGAAGTGAGCGGTTGTAGCTGATACAGACGGCGAATATCCCACTTTATTATGCGTTCAGACATTGTCACCAGAGGCTTGAAAAGGGAAGGCATACGGGACTTATTATTAATACCAGAGTAGTCATCTAAGCAAAAAGAATTTTATATGATTTTGCTTTTCTCTCTAGGCGGGACAGTCCTTGACCATTTTAACAGCACCATTATCATCAGCCCGACTACGCTTACTGCAGGACAAACATCCTCTCCCATATCTCGCTAATTTAATTAACCCCGTCCTGTGCCAGCTGCCGCCACATTATCAGGCCAACTTTTTTATCTCATCCGCCCAGCTAATTTTCTGCCGCCCAATGCTACACTTGCCTGCCCTTGGGTCCAGTCAGTTGCCCTTAACGTCCATCTGCTATCTTGCCTTCGCATTACATCCCCAGCCGATGCTCATTTCCTTTTCTTATTTCCTCATGGATGCCATTAACCTGCGTTTGTTCTCTGACACACACTGTCTTCTGCCTGTCCCCAAAAATGTACACCTATCATTCTCCTTTCCATAGCTTGCAGAGTTGTCTTTGCAGTTTGCAGCACCACAGGTGAGCACCGGTAAGCTACAGCTGTAAGTACTTTTCTCTTGAGGGATACTGTTAAACTGCTATTTATGATCTGAGAGAGTCTGCCAAATGCGCTGCACCCGTATTATTCTCAGAGTTTTTTAGCTCTCGCGATTCGAATCTGCGGTGACTACCTGCCCTAAGTTGAAGGGTTCGCTTGCCCCTTCGGGCAGCGCGCTATTAATCGTAAATTAACGTTCCCTTGCGAGACAGTCGAAAATTACTTTGGTTTTCTGCATACTCACTGTTTTGATATTCTCATACCCATTCACATGTCTCTGTCAGAAGCTACAAGGCAGTCATTTAGCTTCTCCTCTAATGTGTACGACGCGTAATTACATTCACGACTGCGAACGACAACAATGCACAAACGTACTCTCAAGCATTAGCACAAATGCCGGCACGTCCAATGCTTTTTTCTTCGTATTTAGACTGTGGAAACTAGGCTTATGCGGGAAAAGCTGGAAATTGCGCAAGAGAGACGAATACACTGCTTCACACACTCGCCTAGCTTCCCATTTTTTTTTTTTTCAGAAAGTGAAGTAATCTTCGGGGCAGGCGGCAAAGAGCTGGAAAAATAATTAATGGAGGCTTGAAACAAGAAAATAAATAACAGGATAGATTTCGAAATCCGTGGTCGTGGTTCAACAGCGCAAACACACATAGACCAAAAAAGACACAAGCCCCACAAAACAGCGATGCTTCTTGTGTCTGGTCTCTCTTGGTCTCTGTGTGTTTGCGCTGTTAAACCACCATTATGAATCAACACCAACTAGCCCAATCTGCAGTTCTAAATCCGGTTTGCAAGCATAGATTGCGCGCAAAGGAAAGCGATTAGCATTACTCAAAACTACGCAGAAAGCGGTTGCCTACCGCCTAGAACAAATGCCTCAAGGCGTTATGAAGCTCGATAGAGGAAGTTGTCAGCACGCTACCACGAATAATACCGTGGCCTAGTTAAAAAATAAGCGAAGCTCATTGGTCTGAGCTCAGATCACATGAAAAACGATTCTGAAGGGGCGTGTGAACTAGTAAAGTAGAATAGTTTAAAGGTTTAAGCTTCACTACCTCATTTACCCGCACGTTAATTGGCATTCAAGGACATTCCACATTTTAATTCAAGACTTGATCAGCTATACCGCATAGCGCTGCGCTCACAAAGTTGTTTTAATTACGGCAGGATTGAATGAGGCGGCAGCGGCGGTACGTGCTTTGTTTCCCAAACCCCGCTTCGCTCCTCCTGCGCTGCACGGGTCCCCGGCCACTGCTAATTAAATTGCAAGGAGGAGTTCAATTCAGCTGTGTCGCCACCCTCGTATAAAAGAGCAAAAGAAACCAAATGCAAATAAATGGCTCTTTCTTTATTCAAGCAAGGAATGGATCGCCGACGTTGCTTCAACTGTAGTATCGGGGACTGATGTGCACAGAAAGCAAGACCGCTGACACAAATTCATCGCTGCGTCAGCAGAGTCACCTAACTGTCCGATATTAACGCGTCTAATTTGCACGCAAAGATGTGCCGTGTGCAAGCGTCTGCCCTGCCTCCCTTAGGCTTGGTGCGTGTACAGCCTGAACGATGAGTGAGGGAGCTTGACACGCTTCCCGGCATACGCTGCGTGCAATTCTTTGTAATATGGGAGTTGTTACTCATTGACAGCCACCCGAGCGCAGCCATGCGGCTACAAAGGAAAGCTCTAACGCTTTCTCATAAACTTCACAGTTGGAGAAAAATTCCTCCTGGTCCACGGTTCAAACACGGGACCACCGCTTCACCGGAGCAGTCGCTCTACCAACTGAGCAAACCGGCACGGGAAGCTTATGGTAGGGCGAGAGCGATTAATCAATAACTCGAAGTGGGAACTCTGTTGGTCAGATTTTTAGAGGAATCCCCCAAGGTGGTGGTTTTACTACCAGCCCGCTGCTTCGCTTGTCGATCTGAATGATTGGAACACCGTTGCAGGGACATTATCAGACGACCGGCTCTTCTAACAGTAATAGACACCGCGATACAGAATAATACCGGGAGCAGCGATACATTTTGTGTGGGTACTTGTGCATCTTGGGCACATCTCTTTCCAACAGTATCTACATTCACGCTTTTGCACGGTTCCCGGTTTGTAAGGCCGGCAATCAATATGCCGTCCATAGCTTAAATGTGCGCTGAGCGTCTCCGGCTGGAGCATGGAAAGTTGATAGATGGCAATGAGGTCTTGGCAGGAGCTCATATTTTTGGGGAGCAATAGGCTTATGGCCCTAGTTAGCCGCTTACCGGGCTTCAACATTCACGAATTCTTCGCTGGCTGGCTTTTATACCTTAAATACAGCAAGTGGTTTTAATTGCTGTCACAGTTTTTGAGCAAGTGTATAACTTTTTCTGAATTTATTGAGCGAGCTAAGCGTAAAAAGAAATATGCAGTGGCTTCCTATAACCCAGTGATTTACTGTTATCCACGTTCTTTAGCGAGAGCTACATTACCCGCAGTCTCGCCGTCTCGCTGTGGGCCTTCGGCGCCACTTGTGCGCATGCGCGAAGAGCCGAGTGACGTCACAGCAGCGCATCTGGTGCGCCGCGCACCGCGCCGCCCGCCGCCGACAGAGAGGAGCCGCCGAGTGACGTCACAGGTGCCGGCACTGCGCGCCGACGCCGCTCGCCTCCGACCGAGAGATGGTGATGTGGTGGTGGCGTAACCAGGGATATACCGTACCTCTCGCTACGTATAACCTGGCATAGCTGAGCTAAGCCACTGCCAATTTTTATCGACACTATTTCTTAAAACGCAGAATATGTGCTGCCAGGACTTGTGCACAAACATTTTGTGCACCAAGGAGCAGTGTTACTTAAATCGGGCTGAAGTATTAGTAGGTCATCATCGTTAAGAACCTCGTGATAAATGACGCAGTCGTCAGCGTATAAGTGCATGCAAGAAGAGACGCAGCAGCTCGGCAAGTCGTTAATGTATATTGAAAATAAAACCGGCCCTAAAACAGAGCCTTGGGCACGCGTGTTGTTATTTCGGTTAAGAGAGAATTAAACCATTAATACAGACGTACTGGGAGCGATTAATCAAAAAATGTTCAAGCCGGTTTAGTACAGCTGGATCAAGATTCAGTGCAGATAGTTTAGTCATTTATGGGTTATGATCGAATTGATCAAAAGCCTTGCAAAAGTCCAGAAACATGCAGTCCGCCTTAGAATTCCGATCAAGTATGCTGTGCAACGAATGCGCGAAATGTAGGAGCTGAGTTTTGCATGAGAAGGAAGGGCGAAAGCCATGTTGAACAAATGTAAGAAAGAAATCGCGAAGAATAGCCAAATAATAGCCACCTAGCCAAGGTATCGACATGATGTGCTACTTGTGAATACGTAATAAGTGTCTGGCGCTGAGTATACATGCTTGTGGTTACTACTTCGGCGTGTTTAACACTGTTTATTTGTGGTAAATATAACATTTCTCTGTCGTATTGCCTGTATATAATAATAATTTCTGACTTTTTGTTTTTCGAACTGCCTTTATTTTAGAGGCAGGCTATCGAACTCAACTCAAATGTAGCGCCGATGTTGACAATTTCCGTCATCAATACTTTAAAATGACATTATGATCAGTCTTTTCATGAATGAGCGATGCTCCTAACTGGCTGTTGTCTGTTGCAAATTTACAATCCTGACAGACGAGCGTACAATACCCAAGACGCCACAACTTCTCGAATGGTTGAAATGTGCACACACTATACATGTGCACACACTATACATGTGCACACACTACATGTGCACACACTACAAAAGACTTGTTTTGATTGGTTACCTCAATATGGATACTCTTCAAGAATCTAAAACAGCGGCAGCTGATTACCTTAATTTATTAGCGGAATATGGACTTACAAATGTAATAAATGCTTACACAAGGGAAGAGTACTTGGGCCAGAGAATCACGAGAACATGCATTGACCCCATTGTGTTTAGGTGGGCAAAACAATCATATAGGTCAGGCGTGATCAATGTCAAATTAGCTGACTATTACTTTATAGCAGCCGTGATATTCTCAGAAAAAAATAACGATGGTGTGGGAAGCCGCGCAAAACAGTCTCTTTTAGTTAATAGAAAAGTTGATGAAATAATCAAGAATACTAATTTTGGTTCTCTATTAGCTCTTGACCATTTAAATGGATACAAGCAGCTAGTTGACATATTTAAAGCTATTTATCATCATGTGTCTATTTCTGTCACCCTTCGGCAAAAAAAAATCCGCACCATAAATGGATTACTCATGAAATAATGAGTCTCTGCTACCTTCGCACTTCGGCACTTCGGCTGCGGTGGTGGCAGAGAGCGGTTCGCAGCCTAATTGCTCCGTACTACTGGTTGCAGGTTGCAGACTGCGCGACGGATTTCTCCTTCACCTGGAATTCCCAAGACTGTGGGACCTGCAGAAACCTTCTTTGAACTGATCGGCTGTGGATACACGGCATTTCGTTTCCTCAAGCAACTACCGCTGCTAGCGTCACCAGGCTGCTATCACCGGAATGATTTGTGCCGCTCCTGTCACGCCCACTGCTCGTCACTTCGGCTGCGGTGGTGGCAGAGAGCGGTTCGCAGCCTAATTGCTCCGTACTACTGGTTGCAGGTTGGTGCATTCACCTTTACATTTTCAGTCTTGGTCTTACCCTGCTGCCACCGCTGCCGAAAGTGTCTTGCTTTGTGCTGTGCCTTTTTGACTTGTTGGCCCGTGTTAGATAAGACATGGCTGGCCGCGATAAAATAGGTACGGCATGTTCGGAAGCAATTCCAGCCAAAGGCCGTGTAATGGAATGCTCTGAATGTAGCAACTTGTTCCACCTAGGAAAATGCTCTGGGGTGTCGGAAGCTGCTGCCAAGGGAAAGGCTGAGGCTTTCTTCGAGGTCTGGAAATGTGGCACATGCTATTCGTCACGCCTGAGAGCGGCGGTAGGCGGCAAGGAGGGAGCCGAAGTCAATATACCTGTCATTCTCAGTGCTATCTTTGCGAGACTTGAGAAACTTGAACATCTTCCAGAAAAAGTTAACAATATTGACAAGTCGATCAATATGATGTCAGAGAAATATGATGAAGTGTTAAAAACAATGGCTAGAGAAGAGGCAGAGATTAAGGAACTTCGAAAGTGAGTTGTTGTCCTTGAAAGTTGTAGCAACAATGAGGAAGTGAATCATCTGAAGGTCACTGTGAACGATTTGGAGTGGAGGAGTAGACGGCAAATTTGGTATTCCATGGCATTTCGGAGTCAGATGGTGAGAATTTTCTTGAAAAAGTTAACGATGTGGCCCACACAACTGAGCTTCCTGAGCTGTGCGAAGGCGATGTGGATGCCGTACACAGGCTTCCCGCGAAACAAGGCAAAGTTCCAGGTGTGCTAGTTCATTTCACTTCCCAGAAGCTCAGAGATCAATGGTTTTTGAAAGGCAAATCACTCAGAACGTCTGACTCTGAGGTCTCAATCGTAGAAAACCTGACTCGGTTGAACAGAACGCTTCTCGATTCTGCGAAGAAATGGGCTGATGCGAATGCCTACAAGTATGCCTGGCACCGGAACAACAAAGTGCTTGTACAAAAGGCGAACGGGGAACTGGCACACGTGATTCGATGCTATGACGATTTGAGGAAGCTGTTGCAGTGAGTCACTGCTCTTGATTGTAATCAGTTCCTTCTATATGGGTGATACTTACCTCTCTCCGAATGATATTAATAATGAGGTTCAGGCTCAGTATAACCATTTTTCAGTGCTGTGTTTGAATATTCAGTCTGTTCGCAATAAACCTGACATGTTCCGTGCATTCCTTGAACAGTTTAAATTCATGTTCTCTGTGGTAATGCTTACTGAGACATCGATCAAAGACAAAGTTGATTGTCCTGAGCTGCTCAACTATCAGCCTTACTTCCTAAACAGAACAGGCAGAAGAGGTGGAGGCGTTTCTTTGTTTGTGCTTGATAGTGTTCAGTGTGAAAGGGTTGATGAGATTACTTCGGTTACACCTGATTATGAGGTGCTCAGTTTCTAGCAATAAGAACCACTTCACTGTTGTGTATCCCCCCCCCCCCCCCCCCGCCGAATGGTTGTGCTGAGAACTTTTTTCAATATATGGAGCATGTTTTTCAATTTGCCACTGAATATCATTCTACTGCATATATAGGTGGTGATTTCATTGTCGATATGCATGAAAATACACCCAGAAAGTCACGACTACTATTACTAATGGAAACATATTGTCTTGTAAACGTTGTGGCATTACCTACACGCATAACACCCACTACGGCAACACTTCTTGATTTGCTGATTACAAATAACGCAACCAATGTACTCTCAACCGGGGTTATTAATTATGCTATTAGTGACCACCTGCCTGTTTACATCGTATGTAATAGTGTGCCTGCATTAAAATCAAACTGTAAACAAAGAAATGTAAAAATACAGCAGATCACCTCAACGACGTTAGAAACATTTCGACGCAAAACAATGAACGTCAACTGGGAACCAGTTTTTGCTGCATTGACTGCTGACATAGCGTTTAGTTGTTTTCTGAAGATATTCGCTTGTATATATCGTAACAGTTTTCCGTACAAAGATGTAAAGAAGCCAAAACGAGCTCGTACACTCTGGATTACCTCGAATATTCTTCGAATGATTGCCAGGAAAAATTCTCTCTATCAGAAATTCTTACAAAGTCGCAGTTCAGAATCGTGGGCAACGTTCAAGAGGTACCGAAACAACCTGAACTTAACTTTAAGAAAAGCGAGGAATGCTTATCACCTTAACATGTTCGCTGGTTTGACCGATGAAAAGAAAGTTTGAAATAGGTTGAATTGAGTCTTGAACCCTAACTCTACAAATACAATTGTCAGTATTACAATGGAAGGCATTAGTTATAGCGGACTCGTACTCGCAAATAAGTTTAATAGCTATTTCAGTGGACTTGTTGATAGTGAACACAACAATATGGCATTGGATTACATTACTAATCACACAAGTAACAGTATTTTTATAACATGTTGTGACGAAAATGAGGTGCTTAATATTTATAAAGGCATGAACAATACAAACAGTGAAGATGCTTTTGGACTGAAAATGAAACCTGTTATGTACGTCTTGGACATTATCTGCCCAATTTTAACTTATATTTATAACTTGTCTTTGACTACCGGCATTTTCCCTTCGGACATGAAAATAGCGAAAGTTGTTGTTCTTTATAAAGGTGGTTCGAAAAACGATCTTGGTAATTATAGACCAGTGTCTATATTGTGTATTTTTTCTAAGGGCTTGGAAAAAACGATACATTTACGACTTTCCTATTTTCTTGAAAAATACAACGTGCTAACTCCAAGACAGTTTGGATTTAGACCTAAGTCCTCTACTGAAATGGCTCCCCTGAAGCAAAAAGAAATAATCCTAAGTAACATTGAATGTAAACAAATAACCCTTGGAATATACATATACTTCTCCAAAGCCTTCGATAGGATTCATCACGAAACTCTTCTTCTGAAACTTTCTGCATACGGTGTCCGGAACAAGGTACTATCTCTTATCACCAGCTATTTAACTGACCGATATCAGTACGTTTCTATAGATAATCATCGCTCTACTTATAATAAAATAAAGCATGGTGTACCTCAAGGAAGTATCCTTGGTCCCTTATTATTTAATGTATATATTAATGATTTAGTACAGATTGACTCCGAAACAGAATACGTAATTTACGCTGACGACACTACTTTATTTCTGTCCGGCACCAACGCGAATGATATAGTAGAAACGGCTAACAGCGTGTTGGGTAAACTTAACTCATGGTCTGAAAAAAATTCCCTACTAATAAACACACGTAAAACAAAGGCGATATTTTTTAGAGCTAAAGATGTCAAATGGGCTGTACATACAGATTTAGTATTGGGTGGTAATATGATAGAAATAACTAATGTTGTAAAAACGCTTGGCGTTCACTTCAATGAATTTATGTTATGGGACTACCACATCGAGCAAATAGAGAGTAAGCTAGCTCGCGTTGTCGGCGTACTCAGGAGGTTAAAGTGCATGATACCTACTAGGACAAAACTTGCTATTTACAATGCCCTCTTTGACTCTCATGTTAAATATTGTCATTTGGTTTGGGGCACAACGACGCAAACTAATATTCAGAAGGTTTTAACATTACCAAAAATGCAGTCAGAGCAATTGCGGGTGCTACATACTTAGAACATACGAGTGCTTTATTTGCAAAATACCGCATTATGTATGCAAGGGTTGTTCATCAGTACCCTGTAATTCAGCAGTACAAATCTCAGGTACATAGTGACACCACATTTTTTGCTGACCTTGCGAATCTACGGGAAAATACCGCTGTTCACAACACACGACACTGCGAATATTGGTATGTACCTTGTCCACGCACAAATTACGGTTTTCAGACTCTCAGCTATGTGTTACCGTCTTTCCTCAATAGAAACACTTTGACTAATCTATCCATTCTTTCTGTTTCATATAACGCTGTCAGAAATATGTTCTTACAAAAGAACGAATAATATTCAACTGTATAATAAACAAAGTATCCATGTGCTGTGATTAAACTATCATTTGCGTGGGTGTAACAGTACAGAGACTATTCTGGTGATCTGTTATGAAGATATTGTACATATTTGTCATTTCATGCATTCTCTTGTTATTGTTTTACTGCTGTCTGTCATCGCCGTGCCAAGCCGCTACGGGAGATGGGAGCTTTGTCAAGCCGCATGCGCGGCTTTTTTTCCTTTCTCCTCAGCCATTGTACATGACTGAAATAAATGCACTGAACTGAACTGAACTAAAAGTCCAGGCTTGGCAAAGATGCAGAAAATAACCAGAAGATGTTGAAAAAAGACGAGAGTTTCGTATATCACGAAATCTTGTCACAGCAAAAATACGACTGGCTAGAAAGCGATACTTCTTACATCAATTCGCAGTTTGCAAGCACGACGGGAGGAAGACATGGAGCATAGCAAATGAACTAATGGGCAGAACAAAACAGGTCAGCATTGATGATACAATCAAAAAGAACTTTCCCAACCAAAGCACGCAGGTGATATGCGAAAAGTTCAACGATACGTTCGTACGAGCCGCGGAAAAGCTAAGAGAACGAAATGGTCGCAACTCTGACGAATACAAGCCAGTGCGCGCATGCGCACACACAGCCTTTCTACCACCAATATCTGAAACAGAGCTATGGAATAGTCCAAGGTTTGACGGAACACCGTCTGGTAAGGGTGAAGCATTATTTATTCACAAATGAAAATTCGGTCACTGACCAAGTCAAAAGACCAAAAATGACGTACGGGGCCCCATAAGGCTCCGGGCTCCGCTCAAGTGCCGCACTGCAGTACAGTGCCAGTGCTAAATTATGTTTACTGGCAATGCAGGTGCAGGAGGCGAAATTTTCTTATTTGGTTCTTTAGCTTAACACGGAAGGGGCTAAGTTGCCACGGAGTTTCACGAATTTGTTAAAATTTCGCCCGAAGATTTTCAGTGGTCATCATTTCAAAAAATGATTTTCATGGTCTCTACGCCGGCCTTGATTGCTGCTCATATGCAGTCACTCTTCCGGGTATATGAGCAAAACATGGCCATGTCTTTCGTTCGTTCATTTTTTTTCGCAATTCTTACCGTGCAGTACTGCTGCTAATACTGGCTTTGTATTAATCTCCCTCGTGGATAGCGTGCCGTAAATTTAGTACTGACATTGCAGAATGGAAATTTGAGCGGATGAAAGCACCCGTTAGTCGCCGGCTTATTCTGGCTGCTGGGCGCCAATAGCTTCAAATTACAAAATATTGGAGCTGAGTAATGGTAGTGGCCTCAGAGTAAACCGCTTGAACTCCCACTTGGACGATGTCTTTCTCCGTATCAGCTTATTGTTAAGCGTTGACTGCAAGAAGAAACGATAAGGAAAACCCTTAGCCACCGCGGAGGCAGCTTTCGACCACGCGCAGGTGCTGTGCTTCTAAGCTGCTGTGTCGGAAACAGTAATCACCCCGGTGCTTTGCGCGCTCAGTGCGAAAGTGAACTTCACCGCAAGGCAGGACAACCCGGCGGTGCTAGCGCTCTGCAGCAGACGACGCGGCGAAAGCCACGCCTATGGACTCCACTGCTCCTGCGCGCTAGTTACCCAGGCGCCCGAGAGAGGCGCTGCGCGGAGCGTTGGCTGCCCGGAGACGTGATCAGAATAGAAGTGGACGACCGTGTACTTGTGGGAGCTTGAAAGCTTGTATTTAAGCGACCGATGGTTTTAACCTTGATGGGCAGCAGAATCCACTATTTCGTGCTTGCAGGTTATGAGCCATTATGGAAATGTAAACTATTGCAGCTTATTCTGTCTCAATACTTTCCTAATAGTTGCGCGTCTTCAGTATACTCCATTTTTAGCTTAATACCAGAAAGTGCTTCAGATTTTGTTACTTATGATAACGAACTAATGACTCTTTGGCATTTTTTGGCGAAGTTTTCGAGAAAGCTATATACCCTTCCTTTGTAGCCGTATGGCTGCGATGGGTGGGCGCCAATGAGTAATTACTCCCTTATTACAAGCCTACTCCACCTTGGGGTATTCCTCTAACCATTTGGCCAGAATGTTGCTTATACTTGATGGTGTTATTAACGACTGTCGGCTAACTGAAGAAGTTACTTTGAGCAGAAGAGGCTTTCTTTGAGCTACCCGTGCTATCTATGAGCGTCACAACGTGATGCTTTTGGAAGTCAATTGTGAAGGGTAGCTTGTGTTTCTTGTAAAAAAGAACAAATAAAACGACTGTGTACAGCGCCAGAGCGAAAAAAGCAGTTGTTTACTTTCGCTCTCCTGACTGCCAGCCCGATCAGCACAGAATTATTTTCTGAAATGCAAATAGAATGTTGGGAAACATAAAGCTTGACGTCCCATCTGTTGTTGGCACACAGAGTCAAGATTAGAAACTTGTGCAACTTTGTTCGGCTGTATATTTTTTATTTTAAGAACGCTATCTACGCAGTAACTCACGTAAGGAAAAGCGAATCTCTTTGAAGAAGAAGCAACAAACAAAAAAAAAATGTAAAGACGTCGAATAAAGCATCGGGCTTGCAAAGAACGTGGCATTGTGAAAGCTGACTGCACGGCCGATTCTTCGCATTACTAAAAAAGCCTGTCTGTTGACATTGGTGAACGGTGACGGAGATTTAGAAAAGAAGAGA
This sequence comes from Amblyomma mixtum, assembly GCF_055824585.1. Classification (NCBI taxonomy): domain Eukaryota; kingdom Metazoa; phylum Arthropoda; class Arachnida; order Ixodida; family Ixodidae; genus Amblyomma; species Amblyomma mixtum. The sequence goes on from NC_143015.1 coordinate 60,933,515, forward strand.
AATTAGGACAGCTAAGAAGGAGCGACCGAGAATTTCCTCAGACAGCTGTAAAAAAAAGGCGCCACTTTTACCCTCTTTTGAAACATACTGAATTCTAAAGTTTGGCGCGTTTTTGTACGCTGACATAGATTGATCTGATGCTCAAATCTATTTCCCGCATGCGAAAGTTATCCCGCCCTTTAGTCGACGTGAGGCAGACACAAAGAAGACTGAGAGCCGCATATGTCAAAATGTTGGTGAGAAGTTAAGCTTTGCGAAACTAGTTCGACTAACTGAAAAGAGGGGGACAAGTTTGAAGGTTTCAAAGAATTATTTTTCCAGCGGAAAAACTGCAATATATTAGCGCTTTTTACTTTGTTTACTCAGACCGATTGCTAATACCAAGCTAGTTGGTTCTCACTAAAGAGAAGGCAATTTAATTTAAAAGAACATAAAAAGAAAGCAAGGTTGCAGCTCCACTCTAGAAGAAGGAATAACTGGTGAACGGCCAAGCACGTTTGCCTAGGGAACGAGTTTTCACAATTGCTTTCAGTAACAAATAAAATCACAATGCTGACGCGTACATGGGTTTTAACCTAGCCTAATTATTACAATGAAGCCCAATATATTCTGATGCTCCAGCTTTGCATGAGATCTTCTCCATAAGAAAATTCGTAATATTGATACACGGCCACACAATTTATTTCTAGCCGCCGCGGTGGCTCAGAGGTTATGGTGCTCTGCTGCTTACCGAAAAGACGCGGGTTCGATCCCGGCCCCGACAGTCGAATTTCTAAGCAGGCGAAATTCTAGAGGCTCGTGTACTGTGAGATGTCAGTCCGCGTAAAGAACCCCAGGTGGTCGAAATTTCCGGAGCCCTTCAATACGGCGTCTCTCATTGCCTGAGTCACTTTGGGACGTTAAACCCCTATAAACCAAAACAAACAAAAACAATTTGTTTCTGAAAATGCACTCGTCTTATTTTGAGTCATATTCGTCAAAACAGAGCAGACATCAGGCAATACCTCAGCTAAAATAGGCTCTGCTAACAACCCACTTCATGCTAACTTTATTAAATTATTAAGTTCATGTAATTTTGTCTTTATACTGAAGCACTAAAACAAATGTTTTTTAGGTGCACTGGGAGTCATATTTTTAACATTCTTAGAAACATGAAGAAAATACTTTTTCCTTCTTAGAATATTGAATATATATTAAAAACCACTAAAAATATAATCAGTTCGGCTTAAGAAATGGCTAAAAGTCGGCTTGAACGGCAGAACTAATCACTGACCCGCTTACCCAACAGGTGAGTCGAAGACCCTTGTTATTGCTATGAGCATAAATAGCCCGATACCTTAAAAAACGCGGCGTTATCATCAATCAACACGTCGATGACGTTACAAAGCAAGATGTGACCACATAAAAAATGCCGACAGAGAGGGTTGTCAGTAAACTCGAAGTATTCCGACAAGCACAATACGTTGCTTTGCTTGCATATACTCCCCGAGAGACGACACATAAAATGGCCTGGTGAGGCGTGTCTGTCACAAACTGTGAGCCTGCAAATTGTCACATTTGTCACGACAGTGCGGGACCTGTCGCGTTCGAATCTGGGGGTGATCTAGAACCGAATTCATTGTCGTGAGTTGCGTCAGGCATTGGTCAGGAGCCGAACTGTCAACGAACAAATACATGGGCGTCTATGTGATCTGGTCGGCACTGCTCGTCGGGGTCCTTTTAGCTGGCATGTAATGTAATTGAGTGGTGCTTATCTCCCTGCTGAAAGTTACGATAAACGAAAGGACGACAGAAAAGTAAAAGTACTGACTATCCGCTGAATCCTGAATCCATGCAAGTGCACGTTAAAGATCCCCAGGTGGTCTAAATTATTCCGGAGACCTCCGCTACCTCACCTCTTTCTCTCTTTTTTATTTCACTCCCTCCTTTCTCACTTCCATTACCGCATGGTTCAGGTGTCCGCAGAGATATGTGAGACAGATACTGCGGCATTTCTTTTTCCTCACAAACCAACGAACCAACCAACTCGATTGTTCATCGGCAGCTTGAACTGTGCTGAAATTATGTTTTCGAGGACTGCCCATTCATTAGAATTCAACTCTACTTCGCACGAAATAGTTTCTTATTTACGAAAGTACACTTTTATTACATTGAAAATATGCTAAAATTGCATGTGTATATTTTCAATTATTTCAAACATGCCCTAAGCATGATAAATGTGAGATATTTTTGACAAACTTCTACAATATATAACGAATATCGAGCTTGTGAATTTAAGGAACCTATTTCTTGTATATATTTAGCGCACTAATATATATACAATATTGTCACAGATGGGTCCTTAATCAAAAAGGCTAGGCACAGGCCGCTAACAGAGAAGCAGAGTCCTAGCTCCGAGAGCACGCGAGTCCTTCACTTCTTCGTGATCTAGGCGCCGCCCGGGGACACCTGGCGGCATTATTCCCCTCCCCCCAAAAAAGAAAGCAAAAACGTGGGCGCACTTTGAGCGAAAGGGAGCAAGTAAGCAAGTTAACAAACGGTCACGTGCCGCTCAACAGCTGCAGCACAAATAAAAAAAAACGCGGAAGAGGCGACGCCCGTTACTGCGTAAAGTAAGGCTCCATGCGCAGTACGTGCACGACCTCGGGCTGAGATCAACGGCGCGAGCTCGGCAAAGTGCCATCGGGGAGGACCTCATACGTCACATCCGTGATGCAGCGCAGCACTGTGTACGGTCCAAAGTAGCGGCTCAGGAGCTTCTCCGACAGTCCTGGGCGACGTACAGGGATCCATACCCACACATTGTGGTCGGGGTGGTACTCTACGTGTCGATGTCGTTGGTTGTAGCGTTGTGCATCCGTGGCCTGCTGCCGTCGGATGTGCATACGGGCCAGTTGCCGGGCTTCCTCTGCGTGCTGGGTAAACTCTTCGGCACCTGACGTGAGTGCTTGGTCGGCAGGGGTGCACGGAAGCATGGCGTCGAGCATTGTTTGCACGTCACGCCCGTAGACGAGGCGAAACGGCGTAAACCGAGTCGTTTCCTGAATCGCCGTGTTATAGGCAAACGTCACGTCCGGGAGGATCTCGTCCCAGGTCCTGTGCTTTACGTCGACGTACATCGCTAGCATGTCCGCTAACGTTTTGTTGAGGCACTCCGTGAGCCCGTTTGACTGCGGGTGGTACGCAGTAGTCTTGCGGTGGGTCGTGTCACTCAGCTGGAACACATCGTGCAGGAGCTGTGCTGTAAACGCAGTGCCCCTATCGGTGATTACGGAGGACGGGGCGCCGTGTCGTAAAACGATGTGGTGCATGAAGAAATGCGCGATTTCAGAGGATGTACTGCGCGGCACCGCCTTTGTTTCCGCATAGCGCGTCAAATAATCAGTCGACACTATGACCCACTTATTGCCAGAAGATGATACAGGGAACGGGCCCAGGATATCAATGCCGACTTGGTCAAAAGGTGCGCGAGGTGGATCAATTGGATGGAGCAAACCTGCAGGCTTTAGCGGTGGTGACTTACGACGCTGGCACTCACGGCAACCTCTGACGTAGCGGTGGATGGTCGCTGCAAGTTTAGGCCAATAATAGGCCTGACGCACTCGAGCGAGCGTGCGTGAAAATCCCAAGTGGCCAGAGGTGGGCTCATCATTACACGCGGAAAGGATGTCGTCGCGGAGGTCTGATGGCACGACTAGAAGGTAGGTCCGGTCACCGTTGCTTGAGTTTTTCTTGTAGAGTACGCCATTGCGAATGCAAAAAGAAGATAAGTGGCGGGAAAAGGGTCGAGGTACGTTGGAAGCATGGCCCTCGAGGTGATCCATGACAGACTGCAGTTCAGCGTCAGCACGCTGCCTTGCCACCAAGTCCGAACTCCTGATCGCGGCTAGGAAATTATTGTCATCCTCTGTGCTGTCATCAGCTTGCTCGACGGGTGCGCGCGAGAGTGTATCTGCATCTTCGTGTTTACGTCCGGACATATAGACAATTGTATAATCAAATTCCTGAAGGCTAAGGCTCCAACGTGCTAGGCGGCCTGATGGGTCCCGGAGATTGGTCAGCCAGCACAAGGAATGGTGGTCTGTGACAACTTTCATATGGCGACCGTAGATATAAGGCCGAAATTTCATCGTGGCCTAGATGACAGCGAGGCACTCCTTTTCTGAGGTGGAGTTGTTGATTTCAGTTCGCGAGAGTGTGCGACTCGCATACGCAATCACACGTTCCACGCGTTTTTGATGCTGAACGAGGACGGCACCAAGCCCAATATTGCTAGCGTCGGTGTGTCTCTCGATAGCAGCCTCCTCATCAAAGTGAGCAAGCACAGGGGTAGTGTGCAGCCGTCGTCGCAGCTCTGTGAAAGCAGCCTGTTGCGCGGCAGTCCAGACAAGCAGTGTATCTTCACGCCTTAAACGGGTCAGTGGTTCAGCGATGTTGGAGAAGTCTGCGATGAAACGGCGGTAGTAGGCGCACAAACCGAAGAAGCGCTTGAGCGCTTTCTTTGTAGTAGGACGGGGAAAGTCGGCTCGGAAAAGTTTTCTCGAGATCGGGCCTTACACCGACGGCGCTCACAGCATGGCAGAGAAATTTGAGCTCTTTGTAGCCAAAGTGGCACTTCTCGGGTTTGAGGGTCAAGTCGGCCGATCACAGGGCATCCAGCATAGTCCGAAGGCGTTCAAAGTGTTGGTCGAAGGTTTCTGAAAACACCACCACTTCATATAAGTATCTAGGCAGGTTTGCCATTTGAGGCCAGCCAGGACAGTGTCCATCATCCTCTGAAACGTCGCCGGCGCTGAGCAAAGGCCGAAGGGACATACTTAAATTCATATAGGCCGTCGGGTGTGATGAATGCAGTTTTTTCGCGGTCTCGTTCATGTACCTCAATCTGCCAATATCCGCTCTTTAGGTCGATCGACGAAAAATACTTGGCGCGGCGAAGGCTGTCGAGTGAGTCGTCGATGCGAGGCAGCGGGTAGGCGTTTTTTTTTTGTTACGGCGTTCAGCTTACGGTAATCAACGCAAAAGCGCAATGTCCCATCCTTCTTCCTTACCAGAACAACAGGCGATGACCACGGGCTCTTAGAAGGCTCAATAATGCCGTCTGTAAGCATCTCCTTTACCTGCGTTAAGATGGTGTCGCGTTCCTTCGGGGAAATGCGGTACGGCTGCTGTCGCATGGGGCGAGCATCATCGGAAGTGATGATTCGATGCTGCGTGACCGCCGTCTGCCGCACTTTCGAGGAGGATGCGAAGCAGGTTTTGTATTGGAGTAGGAGGGCACGTAGGTCGCGCTGTTGAGTCGATGAGAGCCCGCAGCTAATATCGATGCGATCCAGGGACGTGTCCGGATGTACCATGGCCTCGGACGCAAAGCACTCAGAAACATCGGCCAATTGGTCAGCCCACGCGATGGTAATAGCTCTTAAAAGGCGACGTGGTTCTTTCGTAAAATTAGTAATGAGGAGCTCCAACTAACCGTTAAGGATGAGGACAAGGCTTCGGGCCGAGCAAATGTACGTGTCAACAGCAGGGAAAGGTTGCCCTCGGCGACTGCAGGTCCATCACGTAGCCCATCAACGCATTCGACGCTTGAAAAAACACTGGCCCGCGGCGGGATCAAAACAGTCTCAGTGGAAATACGAAGAACGGAGCTGCGTTTTCGAACGCCGGAGGCGTCGTCGGCTTTCGCTGTAGAAAACGTAACCGTTCTTTTCCGCATGTCGATAATGGCGCCATTTTCACGGAGAAATTCTACGCCCAAAATCAGGTCACGCGAACAGTTGCGGAGCACCAGACAGCTAACTATGAACGTCGAGTCGGTGATCTGGACCCTAGCCATGCACTGTCCAAGCGGAGTAATGATATGGCCCCCTGCCGTCCGGATCTGCACGCCAGAGCAGGAAGTCGTAACTTTCTTCATAAGCGCTGCCAATTTGCCGCTAATAATTGAAAACTCAGCTCCTGTGTCCACCAACGCGCTAATGCTGTGACCGTCGAGAAGCACGGGTATGTCGAGTGAGAATCGCTCCTTTAGTTCACCTGCTGTCGTCGACGTCGACAAAGCTCTATCATCGGATGTTGGCGTCGTCAGGGGGTCCTTACAGCATCGATATCCAGCGACCACGCCCCCAGAGGTCGCTGTCTTCAGTTTTCCCGGCGAGGACTGGGCGAGCGGTACGCTGTCGCTCGCGAAAAGTTCTGCGGATTCGGTGAAAATGATGACCGGCGAGTGGGCGTGATCAGGACGGACGGCGCGCCATGGACCACAAAGGTTATTGCTGCGTCACGTACTCTTCAATCGCAGGGGGCCGTTGAGCAAATCGGGGTCTTGGCGCATCGGAAGAAAAACCCTGCAGGCCAAGTTCACGACATGGGCACCGCCGGAACAGGTGACCGGGCTCCCCACAATGGAAACGCAAACGTCGTCGGTCAGGGCCAAGCCAGACGTCCGCTCTGCGCAGGGATCGTCGGTCACTCGGGATGTGCTGCCCTGGCTGCACGGAGGGTAGCGGGACGTCGTGATGGGCTTCAACAAACGCCGTTGCATTTGGGGCAGGGCGTCGTAAAGCGTCAGCATACGCCGTGCGGCAGTAGTCCGTCTGGATAGGCTGTGTAAATGCCGCTGGAATCGGGGCAGGGTGTCGCAGAGCTTCAGCGTACGTCAGGCGGTAGTAATCTCGCTGTATTCGCTGTGGTTCGCCGCGTAGTAACTGAGGCCTGATAGCCTACTGCACCTCGTCGCGGATAACGCCCATGCTGCGACGTACCACAGATCTTCTGCAGCTCCTCACTGACGGCAGTGCGGATCATGTCACGGAGGAAGTCGGTATTGGTGCTGAACGTAGGGAGAGACTTCGTAACAGAACCAGCAAGGACTGGCCGGTCGTACGCGGTGGAACGCTGCCGGAGGACCTGCTCCATCGTGACAGCTTCTGCTAGAAACTCGGCAGCAGTGCTTGGGGGGGCTGCGCACGAGGCCGGCACACCACGCATTAGGTGGCGCAGCTTTTTGGCTTCCGACATGGCTTGGTCAGCCCGTCGGAAGAGACGCGTCATGTATTCGACGTACATGGTAACCGTTTCGTTGGGCATCTGTATGTGGGACTGCAGGGCGCGTTCAGCTCGCTCCCGACGATCAGCGCTGACATACGCGGCGATCAATTGATGTCGGAACTCATGCCATGGCAAAAGAGCGTCCTCGAGGTTTTCGTACCACGTACGAGCACCGTCCTCCAAGCTGAAGAAAACGTTCCCTAGTTTGGCGGCGTCATCCCACTGGTTAAATGCGGCGACACGTTCAAACTGGAGGAGCCAATGTTCCACGTCCTCCAGCTGAGTCCCGTGAAAGGATTTTGGTAGCCGTGGGTTGTGGAGGGTGTAGTACGCGGCGCTTTGCATGACTGGTTGAGGGGCAGGCGCCGAGGTAGTGTCAAATGGCCTGAGCTCAGGAGGCAGCCGGCCAGGTGCCGATGTAGTCTCCAACAGCCCATGCTCGGGGGACAGTCCTACATTGCCGCGACTGACCCGATGCACTGGCGTGTCGATAGGGAGAGGTCTGAGGTCATCGGTGTTAGGAGGGGTGTGCGACATATTCCAGGGCGATGTACCCAGCGCACTCCACCACAAATGTCACAGATGGGTCCTTAATCAAAAAGGCTAGGCACAGGCCGCAAACAGAGAAGCAGAGTCCCAGTTCCGAGAGCCCACGAGTCCCTCACTTCTTCGTCCTCTAGGCGCCCCCCGTGGACACGTGGCGGCAATATCTTTAAAACGTAGCATGAATATCCTGCCGTATAGGTCAAATGTTTTAGGGGAATCCCCCAAGGTGGAGTAGAATTCTAATAAGGGAGTAATTACTCATTGGCATCCACCCAAGCGCAGCCATACGGCTACAAAGGAAAGCTATACAGCTTTCTCAGAAACTTCGTAGTTAAAGAAAAATTCGTCCTGGTCCGGGGTTCGAACCCGGAACCACCGCCACACCGGAGCAGTCGCTCTACCAATTGAGCTAACCGGGACGGCAAGCTTATGGTAGGGCGAGAGCGAATTGATCAGTAACTCGAAGTGGGAAGAGTGGGAAGTGGGAAGAGTGTAGCCGTATGGCTGCGCTTGGGTGGATGCCAATGAGTAATTACTCCCTTATTAGAATTCTACTCCACCTTGGGGGATTCCCCTAAAACATTTGACCAACACTCTTCCCACTTCGAGTTACTGATCAATTCGCTCTCGCCCTACCATAAGCTTGCCGTCCCGGTTAGCTCAATTGGTAGAGCGACTGCTCCGGTGTGGCGGTGGTTCCGGGTTCGAACCCCGGACCAGGACGAATTTTTCTTTAACTACGAAGTTTCTGAGAAAGCTGTATAGCTTTCCTTTGTAGCCGTATGGCTGCGCTTGGGTGGATGCCAATGAGTAATTACTCCCTTATTAGAATTCTACTCCACCTTGGGGGATTCCCCTAAAACATTTGACCAACACTCTTCCCACTTCGAGTTACTGATCAATTCGCTCTCGCCCTACCATAAGCTTGCCGTCCCGGTTAGCTCAATTGGTAGAGCGACTGCTCCGGTGTGGCGGTGGTTCCGGGTTCGAACCCCGGACCAGGACGAATTTTTCTTTAACTACGAAGTTTCTGAGAAAGCTGTATAGCTTTCCTTTGTAGCCGTATGGCTGCGCTTGGGTGGATGCCAATGAGTAATTACTCCCTTATTAGAATCCTGCCGTATATTATAAGCGTATTAAATTTTGCTAACGGCTGATATGAAGTCACTGTAAAATCAAATTCCACTGTCGATTACAACCAGACATGCGACCATTCTATATACATGTCGAGCACCAGTCAGCGTAGGTAAAAATAACGAGATATAAATTTATAATACATAGATTGAAAATTGCAAATTGTTTGTAATAACGTCCCAAAGAAATACTAGGGTACGACTTAGTGGTACGATGTATTCGACGCAGTTTGGTACAACGTACTGGAATTCTTTGGATTTAGAACAGAATGCAGGAGCCTTTTGCGGTTCCCCTATTTCTAAACAGGCCGCCAATTAAAGCCGGGATTGAACCCGGGTTCGGCAGCTCAGCAGCCGAGCGCTGTAACCACTCAGCCACTGCGGCAGAGCTGCAATATTTAAGAAATACCAAAAGTTCCAAATTTACTTTAATGTATCCATCAAAACTGATTATACCTAAGAATCTCGGTTAGCAGCGTTGTTGAAAATCAGATAATCGAGTAACAATAGAGGCTTTGAATAAAAATGAAAAGTGTTTTCTGCGTCAACTTGAGTAGAGTGTATTTTGAGGCAAAACAACTGACATGGCTTTGCTCTTGGAATAAGTATAAAGTGACTTTTTTTTTGTGCCGACTTTGGAGTTGGCTATGTCTTCACATTGTGCAGTTTACCTCTAGGCGCTCTTACCAGTAAAATATGTTGCCGCTATGCATTACTTGGAAGCGTTCTTGCGATTCGCCGCGCGTGCAAGTTGGTTGGTTGTTTTATGGGGTTTAACGTCCTAAAGCGACTCAGGCTATGAGGGACGCCGTAGCGAACGGCTCCGGAAATTTCGACCAACTGGGGTTCTTTAACGTGCACTGACATAGCACAGTACACGGGCCACTATAAATTCTCCCCCAAAGAAATTCAACCGCCGCGGCCGGAATCAAACCCGCGTCTTTCGCGTGCAAGTAATTGTTTATGAGCCAAAAAAAAAATGTAATGGTTTTCAATGAAAATGCCCCATTCCTGAAATCTTGAAGTGCGAGAATTTCATCCAAACACCGTTAGTTTGACCTGGAGGTAGATTTTAATACTTCTAAAGTAACTCAAATGCTCAGCTTAAGGCGAAAAAGTATGTGTGGATGGGACTTCCACAAATATTTCACGCACTAACAGGCATACTTTTATTTTTACATTTCCATACACGCAGTCTGTTGCAATCGCTTGGTCTCATTAGTGGGTTTCGGAAAAGACGCTAGTGTTCTTTCTTAGTTGAGCGATTGGAATACTTTTCTCTGATACGCTTATTCTTCGCGCTATTACTTCCTGCTGTCCGATCTCACAATGAATTGTGCACACAGTTCTTGTATGATTCTGGGGCACTGTGGCTGTCAAAGCGATCTGTCCTATAGAGAAGCAACAAAACAATCCGCCATAAAAGAAAAGATCAAGATAGATGCTAGGCAGTGGTGGATGTCGTCAAGCCCGAGGCGCCGGCTGACACAAGTCGGAAGTCAAGGCCGGAAGTGTTTACCCGAAACTATGTATCGCGGCGCCAAGAAGTCGCAGCGATTCTGGTGTGCGTGTAGTTCTTAGAAATGTGGGCATTTCTGCCTGGGTCAGCCGCTGAAAATCAATACTCGTGCTTGAGTCACGTGCGGCAAATAGGAAGGGACGGGAGAAAAATGGCACGGAGCTGAAGATTTGAAACACAGACACAAAATAACGACACATGAAAAGGCCGAGCGTGCATGTCTGTTGACAGTTTAGATGGCCGGTAGAGAATCAGAAACATACTGTGTCAAAAAAAAATCTTTCACAAATGATACTTGGCGGTGGTACCGAATTCAACTGAAAAACCTTGTTCTGGGCGCCACCGCAGTGATGGCAAGCAGCTTATGTCATTGCGTATTAAACAATTATGCCTGTAAAAAGGATGCTCCTTACGCTGAAAGGAATAACTTAATAACTTTACAACCAATCACGTACAATAACCTATACTACCTAGGTTGCGCCAGCGCACTCAGGTCAAGAGTATCAGCATTCTGCGTAACTAACATAACTATGGAGGCTGAAGTAGGCTTGTAACACGAGCTGTAATAAAAATGAAGATGTTGTTATGGGTCATTTGTTCAATCCCGGAGCATTAGCTTCACAATTTGAAATGCTGTATCCCTAACTCTAGTGCACACAAGGTCACCTTCAACAATGGGCGGCATTACAAAAGCTATTAAGTCGCACTGCGCCAGGCAATGACTGTAGGAGTGTTTTAGCATTGGCGACTTCTCCTATTCAAGCTGATGTGCGCGTGATAGTGTTAGCCAAGTCGAGAATGCCCACAAGAACGTTTCCTGTTTGAACAAATGCTGGCGAGTCACCTGTACCGGCGCCTTATAAACCATTCTACGCAATTCTTTGCTTGTCACACTGCCATATCGAAACCAGTGAGACACGCGTCGTCTGCACCACCGCCATTTGATACTGAAAAGCGTTTTGCATCGCTATCAGTACTATCAGTATCACCTTCAGAAGCCAGGTTAATTAGTAAATGACAAAACCTTGTATAGGCGGAGTTCCTGCGCAGGAGACACAACAGAGCAGCTATGTCGCAAGGCCAGCCTCGTGTAATTCAGAGGAGATGAAGAGGCTCGTTCTTGCCCGTATGTGTGGCGGGCTCTACTGCCGAACTCGCAGCACTATTCTAACAAATATTGAGGAATGACCTTGAGAGCTAAAAATATCATAAATACTTACCCAAGCCACACAGGTAATCAGACCAGTATGGCAAAAGAATGGTTTCACCCTGGTCTTTGGGAGAACCACACTTTGCCAATATGCTTCCAATATTGGGCTGATTACCTGTGCTGCTTGAGTAAAAAGATATCCTGACAAGTAAGTTTTATGTGATGTAATACGCCAGGACGCAATAACTGTAAAGGTTACGGTGGACGTGGTGTCGCTCAGTGCTGTGGACGGTCCACACGTTCGTACGTTCGCGCTATGAGGCGAGGGGACACTGGGAGCCGTCCATTTATCCGAGAGGGAGGACCTGCTAGGATGCTAGGAGAGGGAGGATGCTTCGCATTAATGAGCGCTGCACACGTGGGCTTCATTGCTGGCTGCGGTATCGGTCATTACTGACCTTATCCCGAAAAGCGAGCTTAGCAAGAAAAGGACAAGAGAATTCTGAACTTTCTTTTGTGAGTCGATGGGTAAAAGCTTGCAATAACAGGAATTTGCGAGAGGAAGTTTCAACGTCTCGACATCCCTATTACCATAAAAATTCGTACCCTCCTATTAAGGAGATAGCTGCTTAAGTAGCTGTCCCGCTATCCTGTTTCTGAATTCACACTTAAAACTCTCGTGCTCAAAACCAATCCTTAGGAGCATTTCAGTGGTGGTTGGAACGCCGCGTGGACTTGTGTAAGGTAATGTTTGATACTGGCGAATGAGTGTGAATTCTCGGAGGAAAAGGGTGCGGCAGTGTACAGGTACAAATTGGATTCGGCAATTGTATGAAGATATCCAATACTGTAAATAATAAACTCAAAGCTTGTGGGCCACAAAAAAACTCGTCTCTTAAATGAAAATTAAGAATAGGAGCGAATTTCAGGGCAAGTTAGTAAACCACTCGCACCCAGACTACCTTCGCAGTCGGCGGTAACTTTGACGCTAATGCTTTATATTTCTGTGGCCAGACAGTTTATGCAAAAGCGTCCTAGCTTTTATGGTTGCGTGCTTACCTGACGTGAGTTCAATTATCATAAAAAATCTATACTATCGAGTTTACTTGACACGAGTTCAATTACTACATACAATTTGTACTATCACTGTGAGAAGAACAGCGATAAATACAGCCAACGGTTGTGTTTGTTGTTGGAAGAAAAATTGAATTTTCATATTAGTCTAGGCACATTGATGCGCATTTTTCTCTTTCAAACGCCCTACCCTGACTGCGTATGTATGATACAGCGATGGAAATAAAGACTGCAGATTCACCGCGCCGACGAGTTAATCTATTATAGTATTCAGCGTGACAGCCAGAAAAGGCAAAAAGTATTTAATCGTCAGATGACAACCCTGTCTCAGAGAGACAAATGACAAAAAAACATAGTCAGCGATCGTTAAAAAGTTCACTTTGTCACCGTAGCGCCTCGCAAACTTCAAGAATGAGCATGAATGACAGTCTTATGGGTGGCAGCTCACTTAATAAGGAGGCTTTTAATCCGAGCAGCGCATTATGATTTAGCGATATGTAGCCTACTGTTTAAGTGAAAATCGACAGATCATCAATTCCAGATATACAGTACGCGTCGCTTTCCTTAATTTTTCTTCAATTGATAAGGGCATTATCAAATAATACACTAATAGCTTTTCCCATTTTTTTAGAGCTAATTCCATCCAAGCGTAGATTTGTCTCTATGGTTAGGTGATCATTCATGAAGATGGGCTTGTTATTGTTGTTAATAACTCTGAATCCGGTGCAGTTCAAACCGATGCGTGCGTTTTCCCTTGAGCAATAAATTCTGTTTTAAGGCGAAAGCATTTAATGGTCAGATTGTCATCCGTTAACAAAGCGTGTCACACGCGTTTAACACAGGAACTAAAAAAGACAGAAGAAAACTAATGGTGGCCTCAGACAGAAAAAGAAAAAGTGAACCTAGAAGGCAAGTTTCATAACTGTAGAATAATTAATTAAATAACTTTAGGAAAAATGTCGAAATTGCGTCGAAACTGGGCGGACGTCAAATAGCCACGGGAAGGGTGTGACATCACATTCATCGGAAGTCGTCACGGCATAGTAAAAATTGTCACAGAATCGTCCGAAAAACTTCGAATTTGTGCCAGACTAGATTAAAAAATTGTTAATTAAGCGTAATAAACACTTAAGATTTCCGAAAGATGTATTTTTGGTTGTCGATACAGCCAGGGGAACGGTGTGACGTAACATCCACCGAAAGTCGTCACCGCATAGTGTCCTCGGCTTTCGCCTCTCAACACTTTAGTTGCCAAAGTGCCCTCGCAACTTTTCCTTCCAGCGGTTAAAAACATGCTATATACGAAAGGCGTTCAATAAAGATTTCCCCTGACTAACTTCTGTTTATTGCAGGATGCGAAAACTGTGCAGGTGCAATGACTTATGCCGCGTTCGAACGTGCTCAAGTTCCAACGTGCAGCTCTGAACTAATAACGGTCTTCCTTTTGCAGGTGTTGAAGTAGTGTGACGTGTGATAATGGATGCAGTGGAATACAGAGCAGTCATCAAGTTCTTGTACTTGAAAGGCCGCACCCCAAAGGAGACGCTTGATGAGATAAAAGAGGTTTATGGGGAGGACTCCGCATCATATGATGTAGTGAAGAACTCGCATCGTCAATTCAAATGTGGTCGGACTTCGGTGGAAAGGCCTCCGATTGCAGTTAGACCCCACTCTGCTCTCGGCGAACACACAATCCAGCAAGTGGAGGCCGCCATTTTGCGAAATCGCCGCGTAACCATTCGAGACCTAGCCCAACACTAGACCCAACACTAAATGTCAAGATTAGTGTTGGGTCCGTGGAAAATATCATTTGGAACCATCTTCATATGCGTAACGTATCCGCTTGCTGATTCTCCGGCTGCTCATACCTTTGCAAAAGCAGGAACCAGTCGAATGCTCCGAGGTTCTTTTGACCATGTGCCATAGAAACCAGGAGGATTTTTTCAACACACTGATTACACAGGACAAAAGCTGGGTCCATCACTACGACCCGGAGACTACAGTCCACTCGGTGCAATGGAAGCACTTGGACTCACTGCCTCTAAAGAAGGCACGCGCCCAGCCCTCGGCGGCAAGGCCATGCTCACAGTCTTTTGGGACCAGCACGGAGTATTCTTGATGGATTTCCTAGCAAAGGGTGCCACGATTACAGGGCACCCTCAGCTGCCCGGGTTTGGCACCTGCTAGAAGCTGTAGCGGTTTAGAACGGCCTGCCTAGTGGAAGAAAGATCGAGCTTTACGGCGACCTACGGTCGCTTGCAATAATTTTCCACTCCACATTGTTGCCGTGAGGCAAAGCTAACCTAAAGAAAGAAAGCTTATTTGCGGCACTTGCCTTGTGTTAATCACTACCACGGGAGTTGCGTGAACCAAATGTATCTTTATAATTGATATTCTTCTAATCCTTGTGTGTGGTAACAAGAATATGCATTTTATAATAGGCAGCGGTCGGTTTCAAACCACCGTTCACTGTGTCTTCGATGCGAAGTAGGTTAGGCTTAGAACCTCCTAGCCTGCAGTTCGCTGCCGGCACACCGGCTGGCGGCAGATGGCTAAAATATGCATGTAACTTGCTTGGGTTCAAAATATTCTTGCTATTGCCGTTCTTGATATGTCGAATTATCGATATATGCAGCCCTATCGCGCTGCTCTTGACTTTGATGTTCCCTGGTTTCACTTTACAAGCGTCTATGGTTGAAGGTTTCATATTTATCAAAAGAGAAAATGTACACTGCGTAGTGTATGAGTAAGTGGTAAAGCGAGATCACATTGCTTAGTTAACATGTAATGCGAAGTAATCTCGATGCCAACGGTAGCCATCTGGGGCCAATGCCTTCAACAGCACATTACCCAGTCGCAAGTAATGACTGGCTTTGAACCCTTTACTTCTTTAGGTACCCGCTGCTCTATTAAATCCCGATGTTGAAAGGACAACTCTGTCATTTTTAGTTAAAAAATGCACAGTCACAGCAAATTGTGCTCGTCTTTCCGCTTTTAGTTTTTATCGGCCTTCGCACGTAGACACAGTGCGTTTCCTGATGGAGGGGGGCAATATGCGGTCTTCGATCCCGCAATTTGTACAGGTCCTCTGCTAGTTCTTTCTTCTCTACGCAATAGGTTTGTGGTTCAGCCGTCTGGTCTGTGATGAGTTCTTCTCTAAGCGCAAACATATATCCCGATTTTGGATGCAACGTGCTGCCACCATGCTTGATTTTTGCGATATAATTTAAACGTGAACATAAGGATGAAGCTTCTCGGTCCTCCATCAACAGACGTGCATACCCAGCCACTAGCTAGTTTGCGAGGCGTTAGTTTCTAGTTAGCTTTTTTGTTCCTGTTTCTCTGCGTGCTGCTTGACAGGAAGCCCACTGACAACATTTGTAATAATAAGGAGTCATCCAAGAAGGGTAATTTGTTGCGAGTTCCCTACACGTAAGTTCCAAATATAAGAATGAACTATTATATTTTTGTTGCTCCTCGTTAATAGCTTTGTTTTTTTTTTGTCTCTACGACGGTCCCGAGAAAAAAGGCAGTGCAAAATTTTTGAAAGGTATTTGGTACGCACACAGGCGCTGCGATCCTTGCTGGAGTAAATATATGATCTCATTACCATGGCGCTCTTCAGTGTAAGAAACTGCGTTGAATTCACAGTTTATTCTGTCTTGACACTCACTCTGAAGTATTGTTCTCCTTTTATTGTTTTCAAAGAAACATCGTTCAGTTGTAACAAATTTCTTGGCTATTAATGTGTTCTTATACAATACGGCAATTTATGGCCCACAATTTTTGATACGAGCTTTTGCTTCGTTTCATACCTTTTATAAGCGTTTAAGGGCATTTTTTTCTGGAGTTAGAGTACCAGTGTAAGTGATGTAGGCGTCAGAAGGCGCTACTTTTGAACTTAGTGCATCACGCAGGTTCAGTTTCTTTACGTTCCAGCCTTAAACTTCTGCACAAGGGCTCGCAAACTACTTGTTTGTATTTTACAGGAAGGCTTCTTCGATGAAGCAAAGGTTAAAAAAATCTCGTGCAGGATTTTAATTCTTTTTTTCAAAGAGAATCTACTTCACTTTTCTTAGGAAATGACTTGGCAATGTCTACGTAGCCACGAAGAAGCGACTTGAAATATTTGTGAGATGATAGATCGCTCATTATGTGTGTACAGCACCTGCAAAGGAGGACGGTGGGAGACTCACCCTTCGCCGCATCATAAAAAAGGTCTTCCTCGAGCTCCGTCTAGGCAAATGCCTTTACCCTCCCCCTCATCCATCACTCACGGTGCCGGAGGCTCGCCTTCTTCGGCACATCCAAATGAATGCAGTTATGACCCCGTCTCGCCTCTTTCTCTATCACTATCGATAGGACCTTTCCTGCCCCAACTGTCCCTGTATCTATGCGGGACAGGCCCATTGCCTCATCTATTGCCCGGCTGCTCAGCAGTCGGGTTCATACCCCCCACCTTCTTTATCCATCACCACCTGGCTCGACTGGCTTGGCGCTGAAGGGGAGGAAGAAAGAGCGAATTCTGGTCGCCCAGGCGGTTGACATGCTCAGCATGTAAATTATGGCCGAATAAAGGTCTTATACTACTGCTACTACATCCAGCCCATATATGTTTTATGCAGTAAAACCCATTGTTTACTTGTGGCCAACACAAGACCGAAAACTATCGCATTGTCCAGAATAGACATGCATTGCAAGAATGTTAATAAGTTCATTGAAGAGCACAATGAAAAAGTAGAAGAAGTGTGTTCTAAGAGAGCGGTGTGCTGGTTTATATCGGAAACAGCGGTGCCATAGTAGGCATCAACCACATAAAATTTCAAGATGTTACAGCTTCCATAACGAGACACCTTTAAGAACCTGCTTACTTTTCCAGTAGTTGCCCTTTTCTTTTGTTAACAGCCTTCCCCTAATTGCAAACAAAAGGAAACTTAAAGCCAGTGTGCCTACGATCAAACAACACAGGCCACTTACCGGACTTCTTAAGAAATTGCATTTCTGAAATTTTGAGGACGGAAATCAAAAAAAAAAACAAAAGGCAATGAAATATCTTCCTTTAAACAGATAAATCAAGAGCACCTTCAAGGCCGCGATTAAAGGAGGCAGAGCGGAAGCACCGCCGTATGTGAGGACTTCAGATTCATCCGGAGGCGTAGGCTTATGGGAGAGCTCTGCAACTCGCTTCGCGAGCATGCCGTCTTCTTCATCACAGTGTTTGTGTTGGTGCCCGTCCATGCTTCTGACCATGTCGTGTTTGTTATTTATCGCTGCAGTCAGATGGATAGCCTTCCTTCTACTTCCACCCTATGCCTTCCTGGTGGGGTGAGCCGTGGCTCAGTAGCTGTCGCAGTTAGCTGCTTTGGATGGCGGTTATTGGTGCGGTCTATGTTGGGTGCATTAGCGTATGGATATTCGTTCTCTTTCTACTTTATGACAATTGACGGGCCTCTGAGACACCCAACTTAGGGATCTTCCACCTTCTGTTTCCGTCTGCTCCGATACCCGCGTCTTCGGTTGCTGGTCTGCGTCGTCTGTGGCGCCCTGGACTAAAGCATCTTCCTTATCATACCTTCCAACCATGGTTATTTTTTCTTACTAGTTCATCACTGTGTGCGATCTTGTCACTACTTTTAATTCTCCTTGCTGGCGTGGTCCCACGACCATCTATTCTGAGCTGCTTTAGATTCTGCGCGCTCATAACTTGGCTCTCCTTCCGGCGTCCGGTTCTTCTCCTTGTCCACTGTCTAATAACTATTTCTTTACATGTCCTTCTACTGCCGCCGCTTGCTCCCGATTCCAGGGAGCGCGTTAAGTGATTCCCGGGACATGGATGAAAGATAAAGGCGGCGGCAACTACTCCTAAGAAAGATTACTAAAAAGATAACAAAGAAAGATAACAGCAACGTTCTTAGCAAAGCAAAAATACCCACCAGGGTCGTCTCTAGCAATTTGGTACATTTTTCTGGCGTTCACAATTGCCAAGTTGAGATTTCGTGTCTACAGCCATCCCCACTTTTCGTCCCTAGTGCCGATGTAGCAGCAGTTGATGGATTGATTCGAAAGGTTGACATATGTCATACCACTGTTGTAAAAGAAAACGAGTTTTGGCTGGGAAAAGTCCCGTTTTTCATACCCTCTAGGCAACTACCACTTTACAAAATATGTAGGCTCAATGCTGTAATAGTTGGAGGCCATAGTGACTACACTGTTGCTTTTAGACTTTAATAAAACACGCAGCCTACACTGCTGAAGCAAGGACCAATTTTTTCCTGGCTGCGTCTATTCCGTTGCTTTCTTTGGGCAGAGTGGACCCGTCCTAAACCATTTTTGGCGAATAGTTCCTGTAGCCCGAAATTGCTCCCGGCGGAGCGTTACAGAATGTCTTGACGGTTAAAAAAATTGCCAAACATATGAAATGGTCACTAAGCGTTGAAATCATCTTAGGCAACGAAAGGGCAACACGTGTTTTCAAAAGTCTCTTTTGTGTATGTCAAGGACTTTCCACAGTAGGTCTTAAATGCATTAGAGTAACCGTCTGCTCTGCAGAACATCCAGTTCTTATAATGAAAACTATTATAACCAGTTAACATCATACTATCGTCATATTCAGGATAGCTAGCGACAAGCGCAACAGTCTCTGAAGACACGCTGAGCATACAAAGTGGTTTCGTTCGGAAAAACTGTAAGGAACCATAAGATCAATGACGTGGAAGAGATTTTTTTTTTATTCGAGCTGTTTGCCATCAGGCATAATGAAAAGGAAAAAGAATTATAAAAAGGAGTGCAAACAAGCCTCGCTTAAAAAGCGGCAAAAGTTCGTGATATAGCGATTATCTAGAGTCCACTTGGTATAGTCGTCTGCAACGTCCCATCGCAGGCCAACCTTTCTTAGTAAACGTCGTCTCACGGAAGCTGTAGCCGGGCAAGTCTACAGCAAGTGTTTTTCATCACACTGGTCGGGCGCAGCACCACAATGGGGACACTTGTCTGTCACTTCGTAACGTTTGTCACGCCACCGATGACGCACAGAAGGAGTCAGAGCCGCTCCTGCCCGAATCCGGCGCACAGATACGTCCTCCTCCCGAGTGAGACTCCGGGGGAGAGGGTACGAACACGGAGGAATTAGAGCGCGTGTTCGCTGACGCAAAGACTGTTTCTCGGAAACATGGGACAGGAACGGATCTGAGGGAAGAGGGGAAGGTGGCGGGATATCGGATGTGTCAAGGTGTGTCATTGCATCCACATGAATATTATGCGGATCCTGGGCATGCCCGCGAATCCAGTGTATACGCACAGGACAGGGGTATTTTGTGCAAAGTTGGTGAATGGATTGTGTAACTTGGAATGTGCGCCGGACAGCCTTAAGCTGCTTAAGGGCGGCAAGGGAGTCGGTGTAAATGTGTACAATATCGAAAGTAGGTGCGAGTGGAAGGGAAGCAATGGCATTGTGTATCGCCTGAAGCTCCAAGGCCAGGAGGGAGCAAGTATCCGTGCTATATGTAGCGCGGGAGTTGAGATGAGGATGTGAGGGACTGTAAACTGCAGTAACTCCCTGCACTGCTGTGTGTGATGCATCGGTGTATATTATGCACCCTGAAGGAAGATGGGCGGCTGATATCGGCGTCGAAGCAGAGGGGCGATTGTCTGTGAGCTGACAGTATGACCATGGAGGAAGAGTCTGTAAACGATGAAGCTGAAGCGACATCTTGCGTGCTCTGTTTGCCTCACGCTGGTTGATAAGTTCACTTAATGTATTAAGTTGAGCGTACTCTTGCAGAATGGGTATGGGTGTGATACGCGGAAGATAAGTCATGGCGCGCATAGCCTCCCGATTGATTGATTCAAGGGAGTCCCACTGTCGGCGGGTGAGGCGATGAAATTGCGCTTGGTACACTATCCGCGGCTGAAGGATGGAGCGCACGAGCTGACGGGCAGTATAAAAACGCGCTCCGCCAGAGCGCATAGCTATGCGTCGAATCAGACCGAGAGTAGCGTGAGCCGATTTACGGGTCGCGTTTAGCCACGGAGTCCCAGTCCCAGATGTATGAAGTAGAAGACCTA
The DNA here is from genome assembly GCF_055824585.1 of Amblyomma mixtum. Classification (NCBI taxonomy): domain Eukaryota; kingdom Metazoa; phylum Arthropoda; class Arachnida; order Ixodida; family Ixodidae; genus Amblyomma; species Amblyomma mixtum. The sequence continues at coordinate 60,954,054 of NC_143015.1, forward strand.
GAACACGCACACTTTCAACGTGAGGAATTGGAGAATTGTCTACCATAAAGGTGAAAGGTGCTGCTTTCCGTAAGCCACTTCTGTTGCCAATGCGAATGAAACAAGATTTATTACACGAGAGGGTCAGACCCAAAGGGGGTAGTCGTGATGTTAAGGCATCCAGCGCTTGCTGGAGCGCCGACTGTTGCACAGACGCATCTGGATTACAGGATCACAAGGTTATGTCGTCGGCGTACGCAAGGACGCGCACAGAAGGAATTTTCTCTAGGCCTCGGACAAGAGGTATAAAAGTTACATTAAATAATGTGGGGGCGAGGACGGAGCCCTGGGGTACACCGCGGTTGGAGGTAAAGTGACCAAAAGGCTTCCCATGGATACGTACACTGAAGGTTCTGTTTGTTAAAATGAGTGAATTGAAAGGAGAAAGTGATGCGGGAGACCGAGATCTTGAAGGGTGCCAAGAATAGAAGAGTGTAGGACGTTGTCATATGCCTTTGTGATATCAGTCGCGATCACCGTACGAACAAGATGACTATGGGGAGAATGGTTTAGTACGTCCGCAGCCAAAAGAGCCAAACCGTCTTCTGTTCCAATGTGAGGGCGGAACCCAATTTGAGATTCTGGATAACAATCATTCGATTCCAGCCACCACGACAAGCGAGCTGCTAGAATGTGTTCATAAAGCTTGCAGATAGTAGGCGTAAGTGAAATAGGGCGGAGGGCCGAAAGAGAAACCGGCGGCTGACCTGATTTGGGGATTGGGACAACGATTGAATGTTTCTACTCTGCAGGAATAACTCCAGAATGCCACACCTCATTGAATGTATCAAGGAGGGAATGTAGAGCAGGTCCTTCCAAGTTGCGAAACAACGAGTTAGGCACACCGTCATGCCCGGGAGCAGTGCTTGTTTTGAGACGATCTATGGAGGCCAGCAATTCTGCCATGGTAAAATCTGAAGTAACCTCATCAGGGGGCTCAGAAATCGATAATATGGGAGAAGGGGTAGGGAGGCAGTCATGATGTGGGAAAAACTGACGGGCTGCTTGTTGTGCAAATGAAGTTTCATCCACATTCAGAGCCAAGCGAATGCTTTCGGTATAATCAGCTACTTGAGAAGTGCGTTCCATGGCGTGAAATACCTGCCAAAGATGTCTATTACCCTGTGTAGAGGAGAGGCGGGCACGCCATGCAGCCCAGCGTTGTCTGCTAAGTCGCTTTGAGCAGCGCCGCGCACGTGCACTAGCCCGATGAAGAGCTGGAAGAGCTGAAGGGTCGTCAGGATTACGAGAAGCATAATGATCCGCCCTGCGACGAAGAGCCCAGAGATTAAGGAGATACATGTCCGGGTTCGGATCATCCTCATTTACAGTAGTGGCGAATGTATGAGTCGACAAAACAGCTGAGAGGATAGACAGAACAGTAGATGGGTTCAGCGTAGACAACCTATTATCTGCGCGTACGGAATCCCATGATGTAAAGCGCACGCTGCGGCGTATTTTCCGGAGACGCGAAGTTGTGATGGAGATTAAAATAGCGCTGTGATCACTGCCCCAAGTGTCTGGTTCAACATTCCAACGAGGGTAGCCGGGCCGTAACCACCAAGACAAATCACGCGAATACGGACCACCCCAATGGCGCGTTGAAGTTTGCGGTTGATTTAGTAGTTGAAATGAATGATCTAGAAAGGTGCCATGAATGTGACCACCCGGGAGGAATCCAAAGGGTAGCCCCACGATGTGTGAGCGCCGTTGAAATCTCCGCCAACTAAAATAGGGGTGCCCGAGTAGTTATTACGGAGAAAACGAATCCAACCTAGGTTGAGAGACACTGTTCCCGGACGACCATAGAAAGATACAAGTATCAGTGGTGTATGTGAAGGTTTTACGAGAAGGCCAACGACCTCCTGGCGAGTGTTGCACCACCGTGAAAGATCGATCGGTGTATGGGGAACCGAACGCTGAACATAAATTGCAGATTTACCGGGATGGAGGGAGGAAGCGATGCAGCGGCGATCAGGGATGGAAGGAGAATGGTACGCGCAGAAACCAGAGAGGCGAGGAAGGGAATTGTGCTCTTGAAGAAGGAAGGCCCAGGCCTTGAGTTTGCCGTCACGCAGGCGGATGTTCACTTCAGATGACTTATTGGCAAAGCCACGGCAGTTTCATTGCACCACCAGAGATGATGCACTAGCCATGGCGAGGCCGAAGAGCTTCAACGATCAGGGTGGTCAACTGCTGCATGAGTGCCATTATTTTCTCCACTGCCGGGGAGTGCACATTAGATGGGACCTCGGCGCCGTTATGTGGCTCAGTGCTGTTTGGAGATGATTCGTGAGGAGGTAGCTCGTTCGCTATGTTTCTTCGAGATGGCTGTGAGCGCCGCTGTTCTCGACGCTTAGTGAGATCCTCTAAGTGGCGACGAGCCTCTGCGATGGCATTGTCCGTGGCTTTACGTATTGATGTGGGCTTCCTTCCTCGACGGTGAACAGCTTGTGCGTAGGAAAGTGGCTGAGCAGGCACTTTGATAGTCGGGGAGTCAGGTGTAGGAAGTGCAGGGAAGTCGTCTTCAGCACACGCTAGGGCAGCGAAGCGATTGCTTGTGCTGATGCCAGTGCTCTCGGACGGCTTGTTCGACTTCTCCGCCTTCTTCTTTGGACAATTAGGAGAACAAATGTCGTGGCCTGGTAATTTGCACAGGGCACAAAGGCCTGCTGTCTGGTCCATATCGGCCACTGCTGCAGGATTGGGGCAGGTAGTCTGCATATGCCCTTCTTTATGACAGTGGTAGCAAAAGATACGGCGTGGACGGAAGGGCTGCGGCTTGACAATGGCGCCGTAATAGGTCATGTAGTCTTGTAGATTGGACGGGCCTTGAAGGGTGAGGAGGTACGTGCCCCGGCGCCCCATAGGCCGGACATGGAGTACTGTGTGTGTAGAACAACGGATATTTGTTCTCACTTCCTGGGGAGGGCTAGTGCTGTCGAGGTGGTAGACGATGCATCGGAGGGTGTCAGGCCCGGATGCATAATAGACTTCTACGGGGACATGTTTGCTTGAGTCCAGGGGGACCTGCGTCACACTGCACATTTTCTCAGCGGCCGCTAAGGTTGGTAAGTTCACTGTGATAGTGTTGGAAGAACGATGCACAACAAATCCACAATAGTTAGACGAGCCGAGAACGTGATCAATAGTGGCCTGAACATAACGGGGAGGGATGGCAGTAATGTCAAACCGCAATGTAGGCTTGATGGTGACGCGGAACAGTTTTGGGGTCGGTAGAAGCGCACCTGAGGCGCTACTCACCGGTGGTGTCAGTTGAGGTGGCAGGGGCTCAGTCGGTTCAATCTGTACGGGTGGCCTTGGTAAGGAAGACGCAACTGGTTCTACAGGCGCAGTTCCTTGCGGTAGCTGACGAGGTGTCACGGGCTCAACCGGTACAGTTGACCTTGGAAGGGGAGACGAAACTGCAGCCACGGGAACAGTTCCTTGTGGCAATGCGAGAGACACGGGGGCGGTGGTGCAGTCCATATCGCAAGTCGCAGAATCGGAAGACGCTCCAGCGGGCAAGTCTGTAGCCGCCGAGCCATGCACTAACGTGGAGGCAGCAGGCGGCCGCGTGGCCGCCACCAATGACGCCGAATCCATGCCACAGGCGCGCAGCGCGGCCTCGCTCAGCAGCGCCGAGCTAAGCCTAGCTTGCGCCTGGGGTTGTCGGTTATGTTTTCGTACTTGAGATGTCGCCCACCTTGCCGGAAATCTGTCCAGAGTGGTGTCCTTGACCTCCGGTGGTACAGAAGGCAGTTCGTAGACTCCAGAAGATGTCCGTGAACAAGAGAAACGAGAATGAAACACGGAGCTCAGAACAAACACGTCTCAGCTCGGGCTTCTTCTTCTTCCTCCTGACGTGGAATAGATAGGCGCCGTTGTCAAAGCGTACTATAACAAGTACAGCAGCATATAGTTCATCATAGCGCAAACAATAGAAAATTAGCGAGACACTTTGGAAGTTCTAACGTGTGGTTGGCCAAAGCCTTGTGGTCAACCCACTACCGCTTCCCCGAATCGCTTGGAGAGGAATCACTGGGTCGCTTCGGAGCCATGCGTCTCACTCGGCTGGAAGAGACGTCTGGTGGAGGAGCGGCGGTGCCGCTGCCAACGCCGACGCGTGCGCGCTCGTTCTCCCGCTACTGTGTGACGCCACCGTTTCTATGCAAAGCTGCGCCCCCCCCCCCCCCCCCGTAAGGAGGAGAGGAGGTTGCGCCGCTGCCCGGAGGAGAGGCCACAATTCGCACGATTCCAGAAGCCTGACACCTCTGCTGACAACATTCTGTCGAAACGATGAGCCATTAAAGGCTTTCGCCTTAAGAGTGCGAGACATTCAAAGCATATTCAAAGCTTTCCTTTTTCGTGCTGGTTTATACTTGAAACTAGCATAACATGTACATAAACGCGGCCGGTAGAAAATTACAAGCCAGCGACTACCGGCGCAGCTCATGGGAAACAAACATCTTGGCGTCGGCCGATTCCCCAGTGACAAAAGCATGACCGACTTTTCAACAATTTACCAATCTTTCAGGTTGAAATAATAAAACATTACCTGTGCTTTTAAACGTACGTTCGGCGCTAATGGGTTAAGAATAGAGAGGAATAAATATTTAAAAGGTTATATTAAGGAATCAAATAAGCTTGCATGCATTACCCACCACGGTGGCTCAGTGGTTAAGGCGCTCGTCGACCGAGGCGCAGTGCCCAGGTACAAAACCGACCGCGACAGCCGCGTTTAGATGGATACGGAATGCAAAATGCGCCCGTGTGCGGTGCGATGTCAGTGCTTGTTAAAAATCCCCAGGTGGTCGAAATAATTCAGGAGACCTCCACTACGGCCCCTCTTTCTCTTTTATTGCGAAAATTAATTTTGCGCTAGGCTTGGGGCCTTCAGCGTCTTCCCGGCGGATCCACGTTTGACCTTTAGTTTGACCTCTGTTGCGTCGTCACGCGTCACGCCAGACGGAGAGAAAACTGGGGCCCAACTCATCTCGTCGCTGCTGTCCCAGCGGATCCGCGCCGCGCCGCGCAGCGGCTGCGCGCTGCTGCCGCGAATAAACAAAAAAAAGAAGTAAAGAAAAATAAAAATAAAAACTGAAACAAAACTAAAACAATTAAAGTAAAAGAAACAGAAAATAAAAAATTAATACAGAAAAATAAAAAAATAAAGACAGAAAAGCTCAGCATGGTGGCGATTGCCGCCACCCCGTTTCAAAGGGGGCGCTCCTCTCCATCCATCCATCCATCCATCCGTCCGTCCGTCCGTCCGTCCGTCCGTCCGTCCGTCCGTCCATCCAGCGGTTATCCGCAACCTCGGCCGCCGGCTTTGGCCGCGTAGCTCAGAGCTTCTAGACAATCATCCGTTAGCGCCAGCCGCTCGTTTTGGCGACCGAGGCACGCATAAATCTCCCAGCACGTGGGGGCCCTAGTGTGGTGAGTATAATGCCATGTAAAACAAATGGGCAAAACTTTGATAAACATAACCTTTACTGAGAGCACTACCAAGACACACCACAAGCCAAACGAGACGCTGCCAGGGTTCTTGCTTTCGCAACTTACCGGGCTTAACCAAGCTAAGCCTCGGCCAATTTTTATTTTGTTCCACTCCCTCCTTCCTCTCATCCCTTGGGGCGCGGTTAGGTGTCCACTGAGGTATGTGAGACAGATACTGGGCCAGTTCCTTTCCTCAAAAACCAACCAATCAACCGTGCCACCCAGTTTTGTTTGTTGTACGTCCAGGGACCCTGGGGCGTGCCCGGAATTCCTGTTGAAATAAAGTTTTTATTCCGAAAGCAATACTACTTGCACTATCACGCCTTTGCAGTGCCGCGGCCGGTGACCACCATCGTGCCGCGGCGGTGACAACCATTGACCTTCTTTGACCTTGACTGCATTACATTATATTAATTTGATTACATTGGATTAGATTAGATTGGATTGGACTGGATTCAATTGATTAGATTACATTATATTAGATTACATTGGATTGGATTGGATTGAATTGGATAGGAGTGGGTTGGATTGGATTGGATTGGAATGGTTTGGATTGGATTGGATTCGATTGGAGTGGAGTGGAGTGTAGTGGATTGAATTGAATTGAATTGAATTGAATTGGATTGGAATGGATTGGATTGGTTTAGATTGGATTGGAATGAATTGGATGGGATTGGGTTGATTTGGATTGGATTGGATTGTATAACCGATGCATCACCACAAGTCTAACCACAAGCACCACCACCAGCTACTCTACCAGCTGTACCATGGCATAGGTACGGATATTGCTTTCGCATATTGCTTTCGTTTATTGTTTGACGGCTCGTTGTGGGACCACTTTAGCATAAAACGCGGCATTAGGGTGGTGGTGATTTCTTTTATTGCTCCCAAAACAGAGGACCAGTCTAAGGACCGGTTGCGCTGGCTTAGAGGAGGTCGGCGGGAATCCCTTGGGATGTCGCGGCCTCCACCGCGCGCTCGATAAGCCGGCGTTGGTCTGCCGGCTCGGAAGTACGCAGGAGAGACTCCCACGTCTCTGGGGTTTTTGGGTTGTTTGCGTTGTAATGTGTACAAGTCCACACCATGTGTATGAGAGTGGCTGGAGATGAGCAGTGTTTGCACATGGGGTCTATCTGTTGGGGAAAGATCTTGCTGTATAAGAGGGGGTATGAAAAACTGCCAGTTTGTAGTTTGCGCCATTGGACGGCCTCGCGTCTTGTTAGATCACGGTGTGCGGAAGGATAGAGACATCTTTCGAGCCGGTAGTGCTGTAGTATGTCCGTGTAAGTGGTGAGTAGAGAAGCGTGTGAGATATTAGTGTCAGAGGAAGCAGGGAGGCCGATCATACACTCTGCTCGGCAGCTGAGATCTCGGGCGAGAGTGTGCGCCTGTGCGTTTCCGCTGAGCGACACGTGGGCTGGGGCCCAAAGAAGTAAGCGAGAGTTGGAAGAGGGTGCAGTAGAAAGGAGAATGTGTAACGCCTGGCAAGAGGTACGGCCAGCATCGTAGTTGCGGATAGCCTGTTGAGAATCACTGATGACGACTTTGGTATTAGGGTCAGCTAGCGCTAGCGCAATGACAACCTCCTCTGCTGCGGTGACTGTTTCTGCATTGCGAATGCTGCAGGCTGTGTACCAGGTGCGGTGAGGGGCGAGAGTTACCGCCACCGTCGCTGGCTTCGAGGGATGGTAAGAGGCGTCCGTAAACATGACGTCCGGACGTCCGCTGAAGCGTTTCTCGAATTGACGTGCACGGTCGGCCCGTCTGTCGGCATGGTGTTCCGGGTGCATCCGTTTGGGAATGGGAGGGATGCGGAGATTTTGGCGATATTCCGGGGTAAGTTCAGCATAATTTGGGGCCGCTCTCGGCGGGGAGATCCCAACTTGCTGCAGTACCGCTCGGCCAGCCTGTGTGAGTGAGAGCCGCTCGTATTGGGCAGTGAGGGTTGCTTCAATAAGTTCGCTCACGGCATTGGAGATTCCGAGGGCCTGTTCCCTGTCGCCAATGCGTGGCCTGAATTCCTGTTGAAATAATGTTTTTATTGCGAAAGCAATACTACTTGCACTATCACGCCTTTGCCGTGCAGCGGCCGGTGACACGCATAAATTTATGGAGATTTATGCGTTTTATGTTTAGACCCGCTCCTGCTTCGAATAGCAGCTAGTCCATCGATGCGCGGTTTCTCTTTGCCGAACCAAGGTCAGGTGAAGGTGTCCGCGTACGCTGACGACGCATCCTTTTTTTTGCGGGACGAGGACAGTTACGTAGCGTTCTTACGGCTTATTTGGAATTACAGCAAGCTGTCCGGTGCCCTGCTTAAATGGGGCAAGAGCCAAGCCCTGCGCTTCGGGGCCTTTGAAGCGAAAAGCTTCACTAGGCTAGTCAACACCAAAACTAGCGTGGGCCCCGTCGTCAGAAAAAGCCACAGGTGCGCATGCGCGAACTGCGTAATGTGACGGTGGACACCCGAACCGCGCCGTAAGAGAAGAAAATGAAAAGAAAATTGGTTTTAAGGAAAGGAAACGACGCCTGTCTCTCTCATATCTCGGTGGATACCTTGAACCGCGCCGTAAGCCTTAATGAAAATGAAATGAAATGAAAATTGCTTTTAAGGAAAGGAAATGCCTGTCTCTCGTGTACACCTGAATTGAGTGGCGTCACAAGCTGGACACATAAAAAATAAAGAAAAGACAAGCAGTGCGTAAGGAAGCTCTCATATCTCGGTGGACACCTGAACCGCGTCGCAAGGAAAGGAAAATGAAAACAGAATTGATTTTAAGGAAAGGAAACGACTCCTGCCTCTCTATCATATCTCGGTGGATACCCGAACCGCGTCGTAAGGGCCTTAAGGAAAATAAATGAAATGAACAGTGTTTTTAAGGAAACCAAATGCCTGCCTCTCATATCTTGGTGTACACCCGAGAGGATGGAAACAACTTTATTACACCAAAAAAAAATCTTCCAGGGTGGTCCCCTACTGGTCCAGGAGTCCACGGGCTTGCGCTTCACGTAAAGCACGATCCACCAGCCATTTCTGGCCGGCGGCCATTTCTGGCCTTTGGGGAAGGACATTCCCAAAGGTAGTGGAAAAGTGTAGATCTGGGCACGCCACAGGTTGTACAATCATGAGGAAAGGTGGGGTGAAAGCATGAGAGACGGTGGGGGAAATAAAACAGCCTGTCTGTAATTGTCGTCATGTGGCGCTGGATGAGGGCGACAAGGTACTGTGGGGTGGTGGCAGTGTCATGCGGCTGAGTTTGTAGAATGTTGTAATTTGATGATATGTATACAGGACCGATGTAGCCTCTCTCGCATGGTTGGGTGCCTGATCATCCGGGGTCCGGAAGGAGAGTTCTCGGGCCAGCGCATGAACGCGCTCATTACTGGGGATCGAGGCATGCCCAGGGACCCACGACAGAGTAACCATTCGGTCGAGAGAGGTGACTGTGGCAAGAATACGATGTGTTGCCGGTGTCGCCACGCCTTTTAGGTAGTGGCGGTACGCGGCCTGGGAATCTGTGCAAATTTCGGTTACGTTTTTGTTAATGGTGGAGTGGGCCAAAGCAAGTGCGAAGGCGGCTCCTTCCGCTTCTGCAGGCGAATTAGTCCGGATAGTGGCGGCGGCCCCCACTGTGCCGTCTTCATAGGCTGCGACTGCCGTGAAATATCCTGGTTTCGAATTTTCTGCCGCGTCGAAATAAAGGATATCGGAGCGGTTACTGTATGTTTTCGTGTAATAGCTCGCTCGTGCCTGCCGCCTACCCTGATGGAGACTAGCGCTCATATTGCGCGGTAGGGGCTTCTGATTTATGTGATCCTGAGTGCGCAGAGAGATCATGTAAGGTGTAGGACTTGTTGGGGTGGGAATGGGTGGATAGAGACGTAGCTGTCGCAGTAGGCGTTGTCCTGTTTCTGTGCGACTCAGGCGGACTAACTGGTTGGTGCGTTGAGCCTATATTAATTCGGTCACTGTATTGTGGGTACAAGTGGCCAGGAGACGTTTCGTGCTAACCGTCCGTGGAAGACGTAGGGCGGAGGTGGCAGCCGTGCGTATTAGGATGTCTGCCTGTTGTGTTTCCCGCTGAGTGAGTATGTGGTATAGGAGGTGGTATATAATGCGGCTAATGATTAGTGCATTTGTCATATTGAGGGTCTCCCGTTCAGACAGCCCATGATTGCGTGCTGCCACCCGCCTGATAAGTGCAGCGACCTGTTTGGTCTGTTTTTGCAAGAGCTGAAGGGTGGTGGTGGTGAAAAACATTTATAATGCAATAAATATTTACAGAGAGGTGATTGGGGTAGGCCCTATTGGCCCTTTCCCCTAACAATACTAGGTGGAGCCCCTATTCCGGGGCCCCATTGGCAAGCAACGCCGCCCGAGTCCGGTGAACCAAGGCCTTTTGTGTCTTTAGGTCCTGACAGCCGAGCAGGGCCGCCTCCCAGTCCTCTCTGGTGGGGTTGGGGTTGGGGGGGATAGAAGGGTTTGACTGACACGCCCAAACCATGTGGAAGGTGTCAGCCACCTCCCCACAGAACTGGCACGCGCCATCAAAGGATGTATTGAAATGTTTAAGCACCGCCGGGCACAGTACAGTGTTAGTAAGAATTTTGATGAGGAGGCGCTCGTCAGCGGAATCCAGACCCTTACAAGGGGCCGGGTAGCGCCGGTGCTCCTCCTTGTAGTAATCGGCGATATGTTTGAATGTAATGGCCAGATTGTCTGATTGGGAGTACCCTTCCAAGGAGAGGGAGATAGCCCGGGGAGAGAGTGCGCGGGCGGCCTGATCGGCCTGTTCGTTTCCCTGGAGTCCCTGGTGACCGGGGGCCCAAATCAGGTTGCGTGGAGTTGGATCTTCAGATCGATAGCTATATTCCAGTATGCGCCAGGCAAGCGGGGGAGCCCAGCCCAACTCGTAGTTCCGACAGGCCCCTCGCAAGTCGGTGATGATGTGTTTCGACTTGGGAGTAGTGAGAGCAAGAGCAATGGCAATCTCCTCCGCGTGTGTTGCGCTGTAGGCTTTGAAAGTGAGCCCGTTGACTGTGTTTGTGTTGTGTACGACTGCGGCCGTGTACCACACCCCGTGGTGTGGGCCGGCAACGTCCACGTAATACACATGTTGTTGGTTACCACAGTATCGCGCCAACGCTTCCGCGCGCGCCTGGCGACGACCGCTATGGTCTTCTCTGGACATGTTGCGGGGAAGGGGTCGGACCCGGAGGGCGCGTCTCCAGGGTTCTGGCACTCTCTCCCTTTCCTCAATATGGTAATCATGTTTGATGTGTAGCCGGTCCAAGAGGCGGCGACCGGACGTGGTCTGTGCAAGACGCGTGTATTGGTTGACTAAGTGGGCCTCTCGAAGCTCCCGAAATGTGTTCACCACGCCCAAGGCCATAAGTCGCTGGTTGGACGTGGTGACCGGGAGGTCGAGAGCCCGCTTGATGACTTTCCGGTGGATGACCTCCAGTTGGTCATCATCATGTTTGCGCAGGTGCAAGTAGGGGGTTGAGTAGAGGATTCTACTCGTTACGAAAGCATGGGCTAGCCGCAGTGCATCCTTGCTTCGTAATCCGCCCCGCTTGTTGGAGACCCGGCGGACCATGCGGCCGTGCGAAGTTTGGCTAGGGTGGTGTCGACTCTGCGTTGGTGGTGTATGAAGAGACCAAGGACGCGGATCTCCTTGGACTCCCGGATCGGTCCCGAGGGGAGACTGATGCAAAGCGGAGTTGTGTCCCGAGGGGAGGGACGTATGTGCACAAATTCTGATTTAGACGGGGCGCACTGGAGTCCGCAGTAGGCCGCGTAGTCGTCGACTAGGGTCGCCGCTGCTTGCAGGCAGGATTCCATGTGGCCCAGGTTACCTTGCGTGTCCCAGATTGTAATGTCATCCGCATAAAGAGCGTGATGTATCCCGGGCAAAGAGGACAATTTGGAGGGAAGATGAAGCATTGCCAAATTGAAGAGGAGGGGAGACAGGACCGCGCCTTGAGGTGTTCCCCTCGAGCCGATGGTGTATGGCCCGTGTTCCGCATCTTGTATGCGTATGTAGGCTTGACGGTCTGTAAGAAATTGTTTTATGTAGTTGAATGTTTTGTGGCCACAGTTGGTGTTACTGAGGTGGTCCAGGATTACTTCGTGTTTGACGTTGTCGAATGCGCCTTTAAGATCCAAGGCCAGGACCACCTTGTCGTTGTGGGGACATTCGACAGGATCTAAGATGTCGTGGGGAAGCTGCAGAAGTATATCCTGTGCAGACTTGTGAGGGCGAAAACCGAACATGGTGTCCGCGAAAGTGTGCTGTGTTTCGAGAACATCGGAGAGTCTGTCGCGCACCATCGTCTCCATCAGCTTGCCGACACAAGACGTGAGGGAGATGGGGCGAAGGTTCTCCACATCAATAGGTTTGCCGGCTTTAGGAATAAAGGTCACGAGAGCCGATTTCCAATCGAGAGGGAGAGGAGTCTCTTCGTCCCAAATGCTATTGATGTATTTGAGGAGCGCGGCGTAGGCTGCGTCGGGAAGGTTGGCCAAGAGCTTGACCGTAACCTTGTCGCGCCCGGGTGCAGTACCCCGCTTCATTTTGCTCAAGGCCGCCCGGAGGTCGTGGAGCTGGAACGGCTTGTCCAGCTCCGTGTTCTCTACGCCTGCATACGAGTACGCCGCCTGCCGGGGGTCCTTAGTGGTGCACAGGTAGCGATCCCTGAGCGTGTGCGCTAGTTGTTTTGTCGTTCCTGTAAAGTTGTGCAAGGCCCTATGTAATTGGCGTTGGGTTAGCTGAAGGGTGGTGGTTGCATCGAGCGTGTTGCTAATGAGAAGGCCGAGAATCTTGACCTGAGGCACAATGGGCACTGGATTGTCGTACATGTGTAGTTCGATCTTGGGGTCACTGTGGAGGGGCTTCAGTTGCATAAGTTCCGATTTATTTGGAGAGCAACGGAGGTCTGTGTTTGCTAAATGAGTGGTGGTGATGTCTATGGCAGATTGCAGGATATCCTTGGCTGTTCCAAGGGATCCTCCCTTTGTCCAGAGGGTTATAGCATCTGCGTATATGGCTGTGTGCAGCCCTGGGATAGCAGCAAGGGCCTTTGCCAGTGGCGCTAGGGCAATGTTAAAAAGTAAAGGTGAGAGAACCGCCCCTTGTGGGGTACCCCGGTTAGGCAGGGGGAAAGGCTGGGAGGCAATATCCCCAAGGTGGAGTTCTGCCGTGCGTCCCTGAAGGAAGGCCCGAATATATTGCCATATGCGGGGGCCGCATCCCGTGATGGCTAATGTCGTGAGGATATGGTCATGGCTTATTGTGTCGAAAGCCTTATGAATATCCAGGGCCAGTATGGCTCGCGTACTGCCTGTACGGCGCTTGGTGCAAAAGAGGGTCTCTTTAAGGGCAAGAAGTACGTCTTGCGCCGAGATGTTTGGGCGGAAGCCGAATTGAACGTTGGATAGAAAGCCAGTTGTTTCTAGAAACGGTTGCAGGCGATTGAGAATGACATGCTCGAAGAGCTTGCCGGCACAGCTCGTTAAGGAGATGGGGCGAAAATTTTGAAGAGTGAGGGGTTTGCCCGGTTTGGGTATAAATCGCATGCTGGCATGGGTCCAGGCTGATGGGAGCGTCCCAGCTTGCCAGTGGTTATTAAAGAGCTCCGTGAGTTCCTGGAGGGAGACTTCGTCCAGATTGAGTAGTGCCTTGTACGTTATCCCATCCGGCCCCGGCGCCGTAGAGCGGCGAATACTGAAGAGTGCTCGGCGGACTTCGTTTAAGGTGATGTCGGCACCAAGTTCCGGGTTAGGTGGAGGTAGATTAGGTGGATCTGCCGACTGAAGAGGTGTGGGTACATAAGTGTCCCGTAGTTGGCCAATTACGTCGGTGCCCTTTTGGAGCTCTAGTTGTATTAGACGTTGTGTCTTTACTTGTGTCTGAGGTTTAGTGGTTGTTGGATCCAAGAGAGCACGTAGGAGGGACCACGTGCGTTTAGTGCTTAATGTACCCTTGAGATCGTTACAAAATGTTGCCCAGTTTGCGCGGGCTAGCGTGTTCGCATATTCTTCTGCCTCGCGAGTGAGAGAGGCTATGCGGAGTCTCAGTTTACGATTGTGTCGCTGGTGACGCCAGCGCTTGAGAAGTCCCTGTCGGGCCTCCCATAGATGAGCAAGATGCCGATCAATCTGCGGTGCCTTAGGAGTATTTTTAATGCTTTTGCTGTTCGCCTGGATGGCCTTCACCAGACGGTCAGTCCAGTCAGTAACAGTACGGGGTTCTGTAGAATCAGCTGCCAAATATAAGCGCAATTTATCCCAGTCAGTGAGAAGCTGCGAACGAGGGTTGAAAATCTTGGAATCATAAGATATAATAGTGCAGACTGGAAAGTGGTCACTTCCAAGGCTGTCTTGGAGCACCGTGTGAGATTTAACGATTATGTTCGGTGTGGCCCATGTGAGATCGGGTGTTCAATCAATCAACTTTATTCAGCATTTTTGTCCTGAAACAGAAAAGAAATGCTAGGGTAGGAGCAAAAAGCCACAAACTCAGTAGCTTGACGAGGCTCCCACCACTAACTGACAAGGCCAACAGACTGTCACGTTATTACATATATATATACATACACACATACACACACATATATATATATTGTAACGACGAAGAAGTTCTTGTTCCGGCGAAGATGACGACGAACATTTGACCGTTGTGTTGAGCGGCATTGCCATCGCTTTGTGTGTGAGCTCTCGGTGCTCGACCTGTGTGTCTACGAGGCCTGTGTCTCTGCGTCTACCACCGGCGCCCTGCTCCTCTAACCGTCCCAGTACCCATCTTACATTTGGTGGAGGTCGCCGGGTAGAAATCTCCATCGTGGAGCTGCGTAGCCGCACTCTTCCCACGCTTGAAATGCCAGAAGACGCCCAAAATCAAACTGTGCAAACGGGACCAGCTCTCATCTGCGCCGGCTCCCTTCGCCAGCGAGATCCGGCAATCTTCAGCGGAGCCGATGAGAATGACGTGGAAGACTGGCTCGCGTCATACGAACGGGTGAGCCTGTACAATAGATGGGACGACGATGCGAAGCTGAACAACGCAATTTTTTATCTAACGGGGGTCGCTAACCTCTGGTATCGGAACCATGAGGGAGACATCCGAACATGGACAGCCTTCAAAACGAAGCTTGCCGAAGTCTTTGGTCGCCCCACTGTCCGGAAACTTCGGGCTGAACAGCGTTTGCGTGAACGCTCGCAGCACGTCGGCGAAAGCTTCACCAGCTATATAGAAGAAGTCATTGACTTATGCAAACGTGTCAATGCGAACATGTCCGAAGCCGACAAGATAAAACACATCTTGAAAGGTATCGACGATGATGCCTATCAGATGCTATTACCCCGTGACTTGCGCACCGTTAAGGAAGTGTTCACGCTCTGCCAAAGCTTCGAGGAGCTGCGCAAACAGCGGTTATTGACTCGGAAACACCAACAAGCCCAGGTTGAATCGCTTTCTGGACTGGCGCCTGCAGCTGACAACACCTCTATGCTGCAGCAAATCAAAGATTTCGTCCGTGAAGAGGTAGCTCGGCAACTTTCTCTTCTGCCAAGCCCTCAACAGGCGCCGCCTTATTTGGCCCCGGCTCTTCGACAGGCTATACAAGACCAGGTTACTGAGGCGCTTCCATCCTTCCATCCTCCGCCACCTGTCGCCGCACCCTTGATTTACGCCGATGCTGCTCCTAGGTCTGTCACCAGTCCCATGCCTTGCGCCGACGTCGCCCCAAGACCTGTAGCCGGTCCTCGGACTTACGCCGACGTTCTAGTACAGCCCCCGCCGTCGTTCTATCCTACAATGTACGTGCCTGTGCAAGCGTCGGCACCTGCCCTGCGACCAGCTCGAAGAGCAAGCAATCCGTGGCGCACCAGAGACAACCGTCCTGTATGCTACACTTGCGGAGTGCCTGGCCACGTCGCGCGCTACTGCCGTCGCCATCTCCAAGCGCCAGCCCCACGTGCGCAATCTTCGGGGTACTGGCCTTCAACCCGTCAGTATTCTGAGCCTGTCGACCAAACGCCAAGTCGTCCTTACTCCCCTGATCGTTCAGCCCTCTCCAGCCGCCGCTCCCCTTCGCCTCGACGCCGCTCTATCTCCCCCATGCGACGTCGCCCTGATTCTCCTCAGCAGGAAAACTAGGCGCCGCAGTTCCGGAGGCAAGAACTGCGCCCCCGTCGAAATTTCGAAGACCTCATCGATCACCAGCAAACCTTATTGATGTTTTTGTTGAGGGCGTATCTGTGATGGCTCTGATAGACACCGGTGCAGCGATTTCGGTAATGGACGAAAAGTTATGTAATTCTTTAAAGAAAGTTAAGACGCCAGTTTCGGGGCTCACGCTGCGCACGGCCAGCGCACAGCCGATTACGCCGTTAGCAGCATGCACCGCTCGAGTTCGAATCCAGGACACACTATACTCCATCGAGTTCGTCGTGCTGCCTTCTTGCTCACATGCTTTAATTTTAGGGTGGGATTTCCTGTCGCGTCACGAAGCTGTCATCGACTGCGCTCGCGCAGAAGTTGGGTTCTCCGCTTTGCCTAATGTCTCGCCAGACGCTGCTCCTTCTGTTCCGTGCGCTAAAGCCGTCGTCACTGAAGACATCATCCTTCCTCCCAGTTCCACTGCGCTTGTAAGCATCTCTTGTGACTCTGTTTGTGATGACGTTGTTCTCTTCACGCCAGCCTGCACTTTTCTGCGCCGCAAGTCCCTCCCGCTGCCCTACGCTGTGCTCACTATTTCTGCAGGCCTTTCCGTGCTATGGGTCTCTAACCCGTTTTCCTTCCCTACTGCTTTGCGCCATGGCGAATGTCTCGGCAGTTTACAATCTATTGCGTCCATTCTCCCCTGTGAGGACCCCGCCGATTCACCTCATCTAGCCATGACTGCGCTCAGCCCTCCATCTTCTGCGCCTGATTCCTCCGCTACAGACCTCTTCCTTCGCTCTATCGACACCGATCTTCCTTCCCCGCAACGGACGCAGCTCCTTAACCTCCTTCACCAGTTCCGCTCCTCCTTCGACTGTCATCGGAGTTCCTTGGGCCAAACTTCCACGGTCACCCATCGTGTCGAGACCGGCAACCACGCACCAGTGCGGCAGCGCCCCTATCGTGTATCTGCCACCGAGCGCCATGTTATCGAAGAGCAAGTTGATAAAATGCTCCAAGACGGCGTGATCCAGCCCTCCAGTAGCCCTTGGGCTTCGCCTGTTGTGCTGGTCAAGAAGAAAGACGGCTCCATCCGATTTTGTGTCGACTACCGCCGCCTTAATAAGATTACGCGGAAGGATGTCTACCCTCTTCCGCGCATCGATGACGCTTTGGACTGTTTGCAAGGGGCCGAACTATTTTCTTCCCTCGATCTTCGTTCCGGATATTGGCAGGTCCCCATGGAAGCGGCCGATCGCCCCAAAACCGCTTTTGTAACCCCCGACGGCTTATACGAATTTACAGTTATGCCATTCGGCCTTTGTAATGCGCCTGCAACATTTGAGAGGATGATGGACACCATTTTGCGGGGATTAAAATGGAAGGTATGCCTCTGCTATCTCGACGACATCGTCGTCTTTTCTGCGGATTTTGACACCCACCTTCATCGCCTGAGGCACGTCTTGAACTGCCTTTCTGACGCCGGTTTGCAGCTAAACTTGAAGAAATGCCGTTTTGCCGCTCGTAAACTCACTATCTTAGGGCACGTTGTCTCGAAGGAAGGCGTTTCTCCCGACCCAGCCAAACTTCGAGCGGTCGCTGCTTTTCCCAAGCCTACATCTGTGAAAGAACTGCGCAGCTTCCTTGGCCTGTGTTCCTACTTTCGTAGATTTATCCGAAACTTTGCATCGATTGCTGCCCCTTTAACACAACTCCTATCCAGCAGCTCCGACTTTTCACAGTGGTCACCCGCATGCGACAACGCGTTTTATACCTTACGCCGCATCCTCACCGCACCACCTATCCTGCGCCATTTCGACCCGACGGCCCCTACCGAGGTCCACACCGACGCCAGTGGTGTTGGTCTCGGAGCTGTACTCGCGCAGCGCAAACCTGGCTTTCATGAGTACGTTGTCGCCTATGCAAGCCGCACCCTGACGAAGGCAGAGTCCAATTACTCAGTGACGGAAAAAGAGTGTTTGGCTATCGTTTGGGCTCTTACCAAATTCCGCCCTTATCTCTATGGTCGTCCCTTTGATGTCGTGACGGACCACCATGGGCTTTGCTGGTTATCCTCCCTGAAAGACCCCTCCGGCCGCCTCGCAAGATGGGCTCTTCGTATGCAGGAATACGATGCCCGTGTAGTTTATCGCACCGGACGCAAGCACCAAGATGCCGACGCCCTTTCTCGCTGCCCACTTCCGGTTGAGCTCGCCGGCCTCTCAACACTCGACGACTCCCCTCCGTTGCTTCACATCAACGACATGCCTTCAGCGCAGCGCATGGACCCTTGGATTGCGTCTCTGCTTGATTTCCTCTCTAACACTACGGCGGCTTCTCCATCACGCGCTCTCCGTCGCCAAGCTCCTCACTTCGCCATTCGTGACAATCTCCTTTACCGCCGCAACTACAGCGCAGATGGTCGCAAGTGGTTATTGGTTGTTCCTCGCCACCTCCGCTCGCAAGTCTGTGATTATTTCCACGCTGACCCACAATGCGGACACGCAGGAGTATTCAAAACATACAATCGGATCCGGCTGCGTTACTACTGGCGCGGAATGTATAACTTCATCCTTAAGCACATCCGCTCATGCCTGCCCTGCCAACGTCGCAAGCGCCCTGCCCACCCTTCTGCAGGCGAGTTGCAGCCACTACCTTGCCCACCGCGCCCATTCGACCGCGTAGGCATTGATTTGTATGGACCTCTTCCCTACACTGCAGCCGGTAACCGTTGGGCTATCGTCGCAGTTGACCACTTGACGAGGTATGCAGAAACCGCCGCCCTTCCATCCGCCTCAGCGTCTGACGTCGCCTCCTTCATTTTGCGACGGTTCATTCTTCGCCACGGCGCACCGCGCGAACTGCTGAGTGACAGAGGCCGCGTTTTCTTATCGGAAGTTGTGCAAGCCTTGCTCCGCAAGTGCAACATCATTCACCGAACAAGCTCTGCCTATCACCCGCAAACTAACGGCCTTACAGAAAGATTTAACCGTACCCTCGGCGATATGCTCTCTATATACGTCTCATCAGACCATTCCAACTGGGATCTCGTCCTTCCGTATGTGACGTACGCCTACAACACCGCAACGCAGTCGACTACTGGCTTCTCTCCGTTCTATCTTCTTTACGGCCGTCATCCTTCTGCTCCACTCGATACCATTCTCCCATACCAGCCTGACGCATCTGAGTGTACTCCTATTTCGCAAGCTGCACGACACGCAGAAGAGTGTCGCCAAATCGCCCGTTCTCTCACAACTGAGGCCCAATACCGTCGGAAATCCCACCACGACAGCCAACACACGTCCCCGCACTTTTCTTCTGGTAGCCTCGTGTGGCTCTGGGTTCCATCCAGTACTCCAGGCCTCTCCTCGAAACTTCTTGCGAAGTTTCATGGCCCCTACCGAGTTGTGGAGCGCACCTCGCCTGTTAATTACGTGGTGGAACCGCTGATGCCGTCTTCTGATCTTCGCCGGCGCGGACGCGAGACTGTTCACGTGCAGCGCCTAAAGCCGTATTATGACCCTGCCATCTCACCCACCCCGTAAGTCGCCAGGATGGCTCCTCTCCTTCCCGGGGGGGCAGTTGTAACGACGAAGAAGTTCTTGTTCCGGCGAAGATGACGACGAACATTTGACCGTTGTGTTGAGCGGCATTGCCATCGCTTTGTGTGTGAGCTCTCGGTGCTCGACCTGTGTGTCTACGAGGCCTGTGTCTCTGCGTCTACCACCGGCGCCCTGCTCCTCTAACCGTCCCAGTACCCATCTTACAATATATATATATATACATGCAGGACTTACAACCAGCGAGAAAGAAAGTATGCAATGGAATGTGCAGTAAGACAGGTGCTATATCTGAAATAGTTTTGATGTGAGAAATGAACATGTATCTGTGTTAACTCGTCGCAGACTATTTATACATATTAAGATTACATTTCAACGCACAAAAAATGAAAGAAACATATCTAGCAGGAAACCAAACAAAAAAAGTCACGTCAGCAGCTCCAAAGGGTCAAATATAATCGTGTGTACACAAGTTCACATAATAGAAGCAGGAAAATAGACGATGATGAAAAGATACAATACATCCGCAGTACAAAAGCAGTTTGTGTCGGAAAAACATAGACTCATATGTCTTCAAGAATAAGGTATTTCTGCCACTTGTATTTGCTAAGGTTATGTATATCTATATTTTTATTTTGTAGGAAATTCAAATATGTAGGCATGTGGTACTGCAGCATGTGCCGACCCTGATTAGTGCGGGAAGAAGGTATAGCCCAGTGTTCTCTGTTTCTGAATATGTAGGACACTTCTAAAGGTCGATGTAAATTACATAAGTTGAGGAAAGCTTCGTTGTTAGTTTGAATACTGTGTTTGTACTTCATAACGAGGTTAAGTTTATGTATGTGGTGTATGGGAAGTACATTAAACGAAGCAAAAAGTTCTCTTGTATGGGCGTCATATGAGGCATTTGCTACATGACGAATTGCTTTCTTTTGTAATAGCATCAATTTGGTAAGGTTGGATTGAGTTGTGTCCGTCCATACAAGACTGCAGTAGTTAATATGGGGAGCGAAAATTGAATTATAAAGGATTAACTTAATTTTAGTCGGAAGCATCGTTCTAAACTTACACAGTACGCCACAAGCTCTTGCCAGGCTTCCCGCCACGCGTTCCACGTGGGCATTCCAGTTTAGATGTTGATTGAACGTCACACCCAATGTTTTTATTTCTTTAACGACTTTTATTTGTTCGGAACCGAGTTTTATGTCGATATCCCGAATGATAACCTTCTGTACAGGAGTAAATAATATGGCTCTTGTTTTAGCAACGTTAATTTGTAAACTATTTATTTGAGTCCATTGAGAGAATTTTTCAAGTGTAACATTTGCGAAATCAGTGAGTTCTTCAATACTGGCTGAGTGGAAAAAAATGCTTGTGTCGTCTGCATAAATGATGTAAGATGCAAGTGTGCTGGTGTTTACTATATCATTTATGTAAATATTAAATAAAACCGGTCCGAGTATACTGCCTTGCGGCACACCTGAAGTGACATTTAACAAGGAAGAGTGAGCTTTGTTAATCACGACGCATTGTTTACGGTGGTTTAAATATGACGTGAGAAGGTTACCAGAAACTCCTCGAAATCCATAATGCTCTAACTTTGTAGATAAAATTTTGTGGTCAATTCTGTCAAATGCTTTCAAGAAATCGATCAGAATACCTAGGGCCATTTTGTTATTTTCAAACCCTCTAAGTATTAATTCCTTCTGCGTCAACAAAGCTAATTCAGTGGACATACCTCGACGGAACCCGAATTGCTGTGGAGATAAAAGCTTGTGCTTATCACAGAAACCGGTGATTCGCTTGCATATTATTTTTTCTAGACCTTTGGAAAAAACGGGTAACACTGAGATCGGTCGATAATTTGAAAAGTTATTTTGATCGCCTGATTTATATATCACTCCTACTCTTGCACACTGCATAATATCTGGAAAGGTACCAGTATCTAAACACGTATTGTAAATGTGACAAAGAGCTGGAGTCAGCAGGTCTAAGACGTATTTGATGGGTTTAATTTCAAGATCATCAATGTCCCGGGCTTTACTATTCTTTAAGGACATAAAGGTAGAGTAAATTTCTTCATCAGTAGTCGGTTCAAAAAAGGCAGATTTAGGATTGGGTGCACCTAAATATTTTTTAATTTCAGCGCTGTCTTGTATAAGTGTTCCCGAGGAAGGATTAGTAAAGTATTTGTTAAACTCATGCTCTAGGTCCTTCCCTTCTAGTGTTTTAGCATTTACTGTTATGTTGTGTCGCGGGTGACGCTTGTGCCAATGCGAGTGGGTACTGTGGGGTTTGTGATCAGGCTAACGTTGTAATCAGCCATTGCGGTAGAAATCAGGTTACCTTTGGGGGTATCCGAGGTGTATCCGCAGTGCGTGTGACGTGCATTAAAATCACCCACCACAAGGAGCTTTGAGGAACGGAGGAGCCCAGGATGCCCGGAATAACTCTGCCTTTATCTTTAGGATTGCTGTATATGTTAATAATAGTGAGGCCATATGTGTGTCCTGGTGAGCTGAGCTCTATCGCGGTATATTGAGTGCCCTTGCTGTCTGAGGTGTTTGTCGGTGTGCGGTCTAGTACCGGCATGGATGCGAGTGTCAGGATTGCCGTACGTGGTGTAAGGGCTGCCGTGTGATAACCGCGGATATGAATGTGATTTGTTTCCGTCTCTTGCAGAGCGATGACATGGGGGGGATTAGGGGAGTTTGCTATATATGCGACTAGTTGTGCTTGTTTTCGGCGTATGCTGCGACAGTTCCACTGCCATATAATTGTTTGTGTAGATGTAGTGGACTGTCGTCGCCGCCGAGCTTTTCGCGTGCTATTGTTCTGCGCCATGTTGCTGGTCTGGAGATAGTGAAGCAGCGGGTTGAACTGCGCGCTGCTTGCGAGGCAATTCCTGATGCGGTACAAGTTCGAAAAGCTTGTTGATTCCGGCTTCATGTTTTTCCAAGCGTGTGTTAATCGTAGCTTCTATCCTGTCAGCCATGGTGGGTATCAACTGTGCCTGAGCTAGTATGAGCTAATGCTGCATCGCTCCAAGTTGTTCAGCAACTATAGTGTTTATTATGGTAGTGATTTCTGAGCGAAATTCAGCGGAACGTATGTACTGTTTAACCGCCTCTGTGTAATAGAGGGGTCAGGAGAATGCGCACCACAGTGCATGTCTCTACAGCAACCTTCTAAGCCAGCACCGTATTCACTTCACGCGCGGCTCCTCCTCCGCCTTGCCGCAGCATTTCGCTTCGAGACATCCGGGCTTAACCTTAGCTAACCCCCCGCCAATTTTTCGTCAGACCTGCTTGGCAATGTAGAGTGGGTCTCGGTGGTTAAGGTCCTAGGAGTAGTGTTTTTCTCCTCAGGGCAGGTAGGCCGCGAAACGTGGACAGAGTTGAGCGCGACCGCAGAGCACCGTCTGGCAGTCGCAGACGCTGCTCTGCGCGTCTGCTACTGCCTGTCGATACTGTCGTTTTCGCCTGTCGCTGTCGGAGCGGGCATTTATCATTAGACCTTCCATGTGCGCGAAGCTCTATTGCATCGCTCGAGTCGCATGCCCGCCGCGCACTTTAACGCGTCGCTTGGCCAAACTTTGTGGCAGTTCTTTCTGGGCGGGAAAAACGGAGACCATCGCTCGCGCGCTCATCCACTTTCCCACGCGCATGGGCGGGTTTAGCCTGCCCAACCTGCGCACAATGTGCAGCGTGCTCGCTGTCCGAGGCGTCCACGACCTGGTCAACGCCACTGACTACCTAGGGAGAGGTCTTCTCGCCTACCTCCTCGGGACGTCGTGGCGCCTCTTTTATGCGTAGCATATTGCAATCACTCAGTTCTGCCCTTGGGCGCGGCCGGGCAGCCACCAAACCATGTGACGTGACGTCACGTGATTTGGTGACGTCACTTCACGTCACCAAACCACAAAAAAATTTTAAAAAATAATTAAAAAAATAAAAAAAGACGGCTGAGCATAGTGGCGGTTGCCACCGCCCCGTTTCAAAGGGGGCGCTCCTATCCATCCATCCATCCATACGTCATGGAGGAGAGAGAGAGAGAGAAAACTTTATTTACAGAGGAATTCGGGGCACGCCCCAGGGTCCCCGCACGACCCCACTGCAGTCAAGTGTTTATGTTCCGAAGGTCCATAACACTGGCAGCACGGCCGGTGGCGATGGTCTGCACGGCCGGGTCCTCCGAGCGCAGCAGGGTCTCCCAGTCCTCCCAGGTCTTGAGGTTCTCTAGGTCCCACCGGGGAGGGTCCGCCGGGCAGAGGGAAATGATGGGGAGGGAAGAGGCGAAGGGTTCTGGGCATATAGTGCATGCCGGAGTGGGGAAGGAGGGATGATAATGGGCTAGGGTAAGGGGTGAAGGGAGTGTGTGTGTCTGTAGTCTGCGCCAGAGTGTTGCGTGTTTGTTATCTAGGGACCTAGGGTTTGGGCGGGGGGTAGAGCTGGCGTAAGGCTCTGTGGGCCTGGGTCAGCTCACTGAATGAGTGCATGCGCTCCTTCGTGAATCCCCGACCTGAGGCCACCTGAGCCCGATTTAAAGAACCTCGGGCTAAAAGGTTGGCGGCCTCGTTTCCGGGATTCCCGGAGTGCGCGGGCACCCATATCAGCTCCACTTGGCGGGGCGGGGGGGCATCGGGCGAGTCCAGTATGCCAAAAGCAGGGACATGGACTCGGCCTCGAGCAAAATTTAGAATCGCAGTTTTAGAATCGCTTAAAATGTACCGGGCTTCCGTGCGGGTTATAGCAAGGGCAATGGCGGCTTCCTCTGCAGCCTCTGGGGTGGTGGTGGTGAAAAACATTCCTAATGCAATAAATATTTACAGAGAGGTGATTGGGGTAGGCCCTATTGGCCCTTTCCCCTAACAATACTAGGTGGAGCCACTATTCCGGGGCCCCATTGGCAAGAAACGCCGCCCGCGTCCGGAGAACCAAGGCCTTTTGGGTCTTTAGGTCCTCACAGGCCACCAGGGCCGCCTCCCAGTCCTCTCTGGTGGGGTTGGGGTTGGGGGGGATAGATGGGTTTGATTGACACGCCCAAACCATGTGGAAGGTGTCAGCCACCTCCCCACAGAACTGACACGTGCCATCAAAGGATGCGTTGAAATGTTTAAGTACCGCCGGGCACAGTACAGTGTTAGTAAGAATTTTGATAAGGAGGCGCTCGTCAGCGCGATCCAGTCCCTTACAAAGGGCCGGGTAGCGCCGGTGCTCCTCCTTGTAGTAATCGGTGATGTGTTTGAATGTAAGGGCCAGATTGTCTTATAGGGAGTAAGCGCCCAAGGACAGGGAGATAGCCCGGGGAGAGAGTGCGCGGGCGGCCTGATCGGCCTGTTCGTTTCCCTTGAGTCCCTGGTGACCGGGGGCCCAAATTAGGTTGCGTGGAGTTGGATCTTCGCATCGGCAGCTATATTCCAATATGCGCCAGGCAAGCGGGGGAGCCCAGCCCAACTCATAGTTCCGACAGTCCCCTCGCGAGTCGGTCATGATGTGTTTCGACTTGGGAGTATTGAGAGCAAGAGCAATGGCAATCTCCTCCGCGTGTGTTGCGCTGTAGGCTTTGAAAGTGAGCCCGTTGACTGTGTTTGTGTTGTGTACGACTGCGGCCGTGTACCACACACCGTGGTGTGGGCCGGCAACGTCCACGTAATACACATGTTGTTGGTTACCATAGTATAGCGCCAACGCTTCCGCGCGCGCCTGGCGACGACCGCTATGGTCTTCTCTGGACATGTTGCGTGGAAGGGGTCGGACCCGGAGGGCACGTCTCCAGGGTTCTGGCACTCTCTCCCTTTCCTCAATATGGTAGTCATGTTTGATGTGTAGCCGGTCCAAGAGGCGGCGACCGGACGTGGTCTGTGCAAGACGCGTCTATTGGTTAACTAAGTGGGCTTCTCGAAGCTCCCGGAATGTGTTTACCACGCCCAAGGCCAGAAGTCGCTGGTTGGACGTGGTGACCGGGAGGTCGAGAGCCCACTTGATGACTTTCCGGTGGATGACCTCCAGTTGGTCATCATCATGTTTGCGCAGGTGCAAGTAGGGGGTTGAGTAGAGGCTTCTACTCGTTACGAAAGCATGGGCAAGCCGCAGTGCATCCTTGCTTCGTAATCCGCCCCGCTTGTTGGAGACCCGGCGGACCATGCGGCCCACCTGGTCTCCCACCGTGCGAAGTTTGGCTAGGGTGGTGTGGACTCTGCGTTGGTGGTGTATGAAGAGACCAAGGACGCGGATCTCCTTGGACTCCCGGATCGGTCCCGAGGGGAGACTGATGCAAAGCGGAGTTGTGTCCCGAGGGGAGGGACGTATGTGCACAAATTCTGATTTAGATGGCGCGCACTGGAGTCCGCAGTAGGCCGCGTAGTCGTCGACTAGGGTCGCCGCTGCTTGCAGGCAGGATTCCATGTGGCCCAGGTTAACTTGCGTGGCCCAGATTGTAATGTCATCCGCATAAAGAGCGTGATGTATCCCGGGCAAAGAGGACAATTTGGAGGGAAGATGAAGCATTGCCAAATTGAAGAGGAGGGGAGACAGGACCGCGCCTTGAGGTGTTCCCCTCGAGCCGATGGTGTATGGCCTGTGTTCCGCATCTTGTATGCGTATGTAGGCTTGACGGTCTGTAAGAAATTGTTTTATGTAGTTGAATGTTTTGCGGCCACAGTTGGTGTTACTGAGGTGGTCCAGGATTGCTTCGTGTTTGACGTTGTCGAATGCGCCTTTAAGATCCAAGGCCAGGACCACCTTGTCGTTGTGGGGACATTCGACAGGATCTAAGATGTCGTGGTGAAGCTGCAGAAGTATATCCTGTGCAGACTTGTGAGGGCGAAAACCGAACATTGTGTCCGCGAAAGTGTGCTGTGTTTCGAGAAAATCGGAGAGTCTGTCGCGCACCATCGTCTGCATCAGCTTGCCGACACAAGACGTGAGGGAGATGGGGCGAAGGTTTGCCGGCCTTCGGAATAAAGGTCACGAGAGCCGATTTCCACACGAGAGGGAGTGGAGTCTCTCCATCCCAAATGCTATTGATGTATTTGAGGAGCGCGGCGTAGGCTGCGTCGGGAA
The DNA here is from genome assembly GCF_055824585.1 of Amblyomma mixtum. NCBI lineage: Eukaryota > Metazoa > Arthropoda > Arachnida > Ixodida > Ixodidae > Amblyomma > Amblyomma mixtum. The sequence continues at coordinate 60,980,382 of NC_143015.1, forward strand.
GGTTGGCCAAGAGCTTGACCGTAATCTTGTCGCGCCCGGGTGCAGTGCTCCGCTTCATTTTTCTTAAGGCTGCCCGGAGGTCGTGGAGTTGGAAAGCCTTGTCCAGCTCCGTGTTCTCTTCGCCTGCATACGAGTACGCCGCCTGCCGGGGGTCCTTAGTGGTGCACAGGTAGCGATCCCTGAGCGTGTGCGCTAGTTGTTTTGTCGTTCCTGTAAAGTTGTGCAAGGCCCCATGTAACTGGCGTTGGGTTTCCGTGCGTGTTTGTATTGGATCGATGAGAGCGCGGAACAGGCGCCACGTGTTGCGGCCAGACATCTGGCGAGCAGCCGCGTTGCACCGGTCCACCCAGTTAATGTCGGCTAGCTGAGTAGCATATTCCGCTGCCTGTTGTGTGAGTTCGAGGATGCGGTTCTTTAGGCGTCTGTTATGTTTCTGTTTCTTCCATCGCTTCTTGAGGCTGCGACGGGCCTCCCAAAGGTGGAGAAGGTGGTTGTCCACGTCTGTTTGTGTTTCTGTGAGCTGTATCTGCTGTTCGTGTTGTGTGAGTGTAGACGTGAGCGATCTGAACAAGGCGTCGTATCCCGACTGGAGGGGGTCTACAATAGGTAGAGAGGTGCGGAAAGTCGTCCAGTCAGGGATACGAGCTTGTTTTAGAGGGCGTTTCAGGGGACGCATGCAAATGGTTGTGTTGATTATACAGTGATCACTACCTAGAGTGTTCTCTGTATTCAGCCAGTCGGCATGTCGTATGTTGCGTGTAGATGTTAGGTCCGGGCAAGTATCTCGTTGAATGGAATTGCCGACACGTGTTGGGTTGGCGGGGTCAGTGTGCAGGGTGAGTCCAAGTGTGGAAAGAAGTTCCGCAAGCTTCCTCCCACGCCTGTCCTCCCGGGGGTATCCCCATAGCCTGCTCGGGGCGTTGTAATCGCCGACGATTAGGAGGGGATCCCTACCCGCCACCTGCATAGCTTGAGTGAAAATTTCATTGAACGTGACGTTCTTAAGTTTCGGTGGGCAGTAAATATTTAGAATGTGTACAGGTGGGTCAGACCGCTTTAGGGGCAGCACTGAAACCATCGTGTATGGGAAAGACGGTGTTGTGGGAAGTGTGACCTCCTGCGCTGTGTATCGCTTGTGAACAAGTATACATGTCTGCGGGTTGTGTTGAAATGTAGTGTAGTTTGTTAGTTTGGCACCGGCGCCGGGTTCCTGAAGGGCAACCACGGCGACGAGGCACTCAAAGGTCTCAAGATAGAGGCGGAGATGAGTCTGCTTCTTGTGGTCCTTGAGACCTCGGCAGTTCCACTGCGTTAGTGTAAGCGGCTGAGTTGTTCTTGCTCGCGACTTAGGGTTGGGGGTCATGGTCGTAGGCGGAGGGTGGGGTCACGTTGTTAAGACTCCCCAGTCCGCTAGTGCCCGGCGCAGACGTGCAGGAGTCTTCCGAAAAGTCAAACTCATCGGGAATAGCTCTATTGAATTTTGAGGGGCGGTTAGCGTCCCTGATGGGTCTTACGCGTTAAAGGACGCGCGGATTGTCTTTTATCCATTTTTGGATACTGTGCGTTACGGCTTGTGTCACCTGTGCGATGACACTCTCCACCTGACGCGCGATGGTATCATGGATAATTTTGGGGAGGTCAGCCAATTGTGTTTCAGTTGCGGTCACCCGGGTCTCCAGGGCCGCTGAGCGACTCTCCACAGGAGGAGGGATCTCCCTGTCTGTTATGTTTTCTGCCTCGTCGCTCGACGCGGGCGGAGTATGGAATTGGGATTTGAGCGAGTTAAGCTCGCTGGCTAGTTTTTCGTTTTGAGCTCGCAAGAGGGCGAGCTCGCGCTTGAGTTCCTGCGTCTCGGTGGTGCTGGTGGGGGAGGAGGGAGGAGGGGAAGGAGAGGAGGCGACCCTCGCCCAGCTGCCTACCTTGGCTTGGTTGCAGGCGGCGCTGCCAGATGAAGCGCTGAGAGCTGGGAACTCCGCTGCTCCGGGTGGTGGCGTTACTGTTGCTGTCTTGCCAGGGGGAGGCATCTCGCCACGCCGTGGCGTCTCCTGGTTGTTTCGCTGCCGCCCTCCCCGTGTAGCGCCGGCATTGGCTCCCTTGGGTGGCGTCCTGGGCCCTGGCTGCGGCAACTTGATGAATTTCGCGGTGCATTCGCGGGAGCTGGTGAGGTGCGGGCCCCCGCAGATTAAACAGATAGGATTGCAGACGTGGGGGGCCATCCCCTCAGTACCAAGCCCCACGTTGTGGCCACAAAGGCCGCATCTTTCCTTGACCGGGGTGGGACAGTTGTCCACCCGGTGCCCCAGTGTGCCGCAACGGTAGCACGCTGGCACTGTTTTTTTGTACTCCTTGACGGGAGTCAGTTCTGCGTTATAGTGGAGGTAACGCGGAACAGTGCGTCCCTCGAAAGTCAGCACAGCTACGTTTGATTGTCCCAGCTTGCGCCATGAACTAGTTCACCACCGCGCCACTGCACATTATGTTTTAGTGACTCACTGGTTTCTAAGTTGTGAACAGATATCACACCGCGACACACATGACCGGTGAGCTTGAGGTGACCGTGAAATGCGAGCGATCCTCTGCTGGTGTTGAGTTGAATGTCCGTGAGGAGCTTTTTAACCACTTCTGGGTTCTGCGTGCCACAGACGATGATGTTCTGTTCCCAATTTGGTGAAATGGTGATGGTGTTCATGTGCTGCCTACCGATGAGTTGCGAAATGGCAGCGCCGAGCTCACCTTGCTGGAAGGCCGTCTTGAGGGAGACCGTACTGCGTGGCTGCAGCACGACAGGGTCCATCCTGACCGTTGGCTTGGGAGTCCACTTCGAGACTGGTGAAGAAGTCTACTGTGGAGGTGTAGACGACGGAGCGCGAGCGTCTCTCGTTGTTGAATTGTTGAGAGGAGTCTTGGGTGTTGCCGCTCCTCGTGCGTTCTGCCGGCGGCGGCGCCGGCTCTCAACGACTTGGAAAAGGGCAGCTTGCTGCGCCGAAATGGTGGATGGGCCGTCCTCTGGCTGGCTTACAGGGACAGATGACCACGACAGAGTCGTGGGGTCGTATCCGCGTTGTTCAGGTAGAGCCATGTTGAGAGGCTGGCCGGCAGGCGTCTCCGCAGCCAGCGGCGGAGGAGCCGGAGCCGTTAGGCTTAGCTCGACCGCTACGTGGTGATGCGGAGGGTTGCTCGAAATGGCCGAAAATTCGGCGTACCTGGGTGTGATCGGGTTCTCCAGGATCCTGCTGACTTCACGGTTGCAGTCCAACAGGTTTCATAGGCGTTACATCAAGTTGCCGCGGTTCCAGCCGAGAAATCGACGGAGGCGATGCACCACGCGTCCGATCACTCCGCGCTCAAACGCCTCTCGCCTCTGGGGACGTGTCTGGAGGGAGAGGTAGTGTGAGGAGGGCGGATAAAGAGGAGTCCACCACAGCTGCTGTCGCTTCATCACCCGTGCAGGCAGCGTCCACCCACTCGGCGTCCGGCTGGGGGCCGTACGCTCGATGAAGTGCCTTCGCACGCGCTCTGCGGCGCTGCTCATTGTGGGACGGGTGCATATTCCTCGGGAGCGGCCTGATGAGGAGCTCTCGGTGAAGGGATCGTGGGATGGCGAGGAGGGTTGGGTCGTTGGCCGGTATTTTGATTCCGAGGGTGTCCAGGATATACCGACCTGTGGAGGTTTGTGTGAGCCTGATGTATTGGGCCTGTCGGTGGGCCTCCACCAGTTCCCCGATCGTATTGTGGAGGCCCAGGCCTAGTAATCTGTCTGTGGGTGTGTTGAGGGGAAGGTGAAGTGCTACCTTGAATGCCTTGCGAATCAAAGCATCCAAAGCGTTTATGTCATGTTTGGAAAGGTGTAAGTATGGGGTAGTGTACAGCACACGGCTGAGGACAAAGGCATGAATGAAGCGAGATAGGTCGCGCTCCTTCATGCTTCTGTGACGTCCCGAAACCCTGCGGATGAGGTGCGATATCGCGCCTACAACCTGCTTGTGTTTCTTGGGTGGTGGTGTTTTTGCCATCGTTCTGGATGTGCAGGGCCAATACACGGAGGGTTCCAACCTCAGGTACCGGGTGACCATTCAGTTCAATGGCAATGGGGGAGCGGGGGCAGCGGTGGTTCTTAGGCCGGATGAGGAAGAGTTCGGACTTCTCTGGGGAGCAATACAGTCCGATGGTCCGTGCGTAATTTTGGGTGAGGGTGGCTGCTTCCTGTAAGGTGTTCTCTATGTCTCCGTCACTTCCGTGAGTGGTCCACGGGGTGATATCGTCGGCATAAAGAGTGTGCTTCAGGTGGGGAATAGTGGCCAATTTTCGGGCGAGGGGGATGAGGGTAATGTTAAAGAGAAAGGGGAAAAGGACGGACCCTTGAGGGGTGCCGATACTCTGAAGAGTGTAGGAGGGGGAAGACAGAGGGCCGAAGTGTATCTCACCTGTGCGGTCAGTGAGGAATGCTTGAATGTAGGCATACGTGCGCACACCCACATTCAAGGGGGATAGAGCAGTCATGATCGCCTGATGTTCAATGCGATCAAAAGCTTTGGAGAGATCCAAAGCTAAGACTGACTTGGTGTGACCCGCAAGAAGTGGGTCGAAAATGTCGTGTGAGAGTTGCAGCATAGCGTCCTGTGCGGATAGATGGGGGCGAAATCCTACCATGCTATGCGTGTAAAGATTGTTGTCCACCATGTGACTTGTGAGTCTCGCTAACACAACATGCTCTAGGAGCTTCCCAAGGCATGAAGTTAGCGAAATAGGGCGAAGGTTTTGAAGTGTAAGTGGTTTGTCGGGTTTAGGTATGAATATTACCTTCGCGTGGCGCCAGGACTGCGGGAGGTTACCCCCCCTCCAGCACTGGTTGAAGTATTTCGTAATGTGGGCGATCGATTGGTCATCCAGATTACGGAGCATGGATTTTGTGATTTGGTCTGCACCAGGTGCGGAGTTGGCGCGGAGAGCCAGGAGGGCCGCTCTGACTTCTGTCTCCGTGATGTCGGTGTCGAGTGTTGGATTTGCTTGTCCTGTGTAGTGCGGTAGAGGTATGGGGCCGCCTGGAGATGTGTACATGGTTTGAAGTGTGTCTAGAAGGGTGTCGGGATCGTCAATGTGTTCATGTGTGAGGCGTGTCACGTGGTGCTGTGTTGCTGATTTGGTGCGCGTGGGGTCAATGAGGTGTCGGAGGAGTTGCCATGCGCGTTTGCTGGACAGGTTTCCGGCGATGCCGTCACATATCTGTCCCCAGTTGGATCGGCAGAGCTCCTCAGAGTGCTGTTGGATTTGTGTCTGCAGCGCGGCCAGCCGCTTCTTAAGCGTTCTGTTGTGTTTGTTGCCTTTCCAGCGTTCTAGGATGCTGTGATAAGCCTCCCAGAGGTGGGCTAGGCGTGTGTCAAGGGTAGGTGTTTCGGTTGTAGTTTCAATGTCTCGCGTGTTGTGGTGAACGTCATGCTTGAGTGACTGCACCCATTCGCCGATGTCTGCGATGGGAGTGTCTGGGAGGGCGGTGCGTACAGCGCGAATGGCATCCCAGTTAATGAGCTTGTGTGTTGTATTTGCGGGACGGGGTGCTTTGTACGGGACAGTGATTTGTATAATGTAATGATCACTGCCCAGTGTATGTTGTTTTCTGTTCCAGGTAACGCCGCGGATACAGCGGCTCAGCGTCAGGTCCGGACTGGTGTCCATGCTGACACTTGCCGATCCTCGTAGGCGTCTGAAACGTGTTGTGCACAGTGAGTTGGAGGTTCTGCAAGAGCAGCCAGAGCCTGCGACCTCGATGTGTCGTGGTTGTGTATCCCCAGTCAGTATGCTGACTGTTGAAGTCCCCACCGATGAGTAGGGGATGTTTCCCTGCTAGATGGTGTAGCTTTCGCAGAAGTGATTCTAGCGGGGCCATCGGTAGGGACGGGGGGTGGTATATGTTTGCTATAAATATAGAAGGAAGTGAATGTGTGTGATGTATAAGTTCTGTGATCACGCATGGCGTCTCAGACATGATGTGATGAGTTTTGTAGGTGAGGCTGCGGTGGATGAGTGTGGATGCCCTGGGTGTGTTAGTGGTATCCGAGTGTGTAGATGTGTAGGAGGGGAGGGTTGCCCGGTGTGCAGTCTCCTGTAGAAGTAGTATGTGGGGCGTGGGTGTGATGGTGGGAAGGAGAAGTTGCAGAGGCGCGCGCTTTGCCCGGAAGCCGCGGCAGTTCCAAGTTAAAATGGGTAGATAATTAGTGTTCCCCCCCGCCATATTGGATGGTAGCGGGATTGAGGATGGAAGTAAGACGGGTGTCAATTGGTATGTGTGGCTCAGGATAGGTGGTTTGTGCTTGCGGAGGAAGGATGGGGGGAGTGGAGGGGGTTTGAAGTTGGGTGAAGCGATGGTTAAGATTATGTTCCAAGAGCTCCATCATCTTGGTAAGCATAGCGTCCATGCGCTGCTCAAGTTTTTCGGTGATGGTGGCGGCAAGGTGATTGAATCTGGCCTCGAGGCGTGCGTCTAGCTCTTTTAGTTTGTGGTCAAATTTGGCTTCGAGTGCTGCTAATTTAGCGTCTATTTCTGAGGGTACGGGAGGGGGTGTGGCGTCTGTGGTGCGTTGTTTCTTTGCGGGAGGGGTGCTCGATGTGTCTATGGATGATGGGGTCGAGTTAATGACAGCGGGTGCGGGTTTAGGGGGCATGGAGGGGGCGGGGGTGCTTAGGAGGGAGGAAAGGCGGCTTACCTCTTCGCGCAAGGCCTTGAGCTCCTGGTCTCTCGGATCTGCCTGAGAGGACTGGGGTGGTGGGGGATGACGGGTAGCCTTGCCAGAAACGCGGTCTGCCCAGGTGAGACGCGTGGCGTTCTTGCTGCCATTCTGCCGGCTTGTAGAAGGCGACCGGGAAGTCGTCGAGCTGCGTCTGCTGGCTGTGCCTGGTTGATCGCAGCGGGAAAGCCGCGATGTATCAGGAGGAGAGAGAGCGTTCTTCGGGGACGCTAGTTTGCGGCCCCGTCCCTTGCAGTTCCCGGTGCCGGTCATATGAGGGCCGCCGCAGAGAATGCAGCTGGGGGTGCATGAGGGCACATCTTCCTTTGGGTTGGACTGCCCGCAGCGGGGGCACCTATGAGACCTTGGATGGGCGCACACATCCGCCCGGTGACCTGGGACGCGGCAGTTCATGCAGGCGTCTATATGCCCTCGGTACGGTGTCGATCTGTGGAGGGCTCCTCCATAAAGAACTGCGCGTGGGACAGGTCCAGCCCGGAAAGTTAAGATGGAACGCGTGGAGCCCATTAGGCGGGCGTCCACGATGAGGGCGTCTGGGTTGCCGGTGAGCAGGTCTTGCAGGAGATCTGACGGGGTCTCATTCCAATAAGCATTGGAGATGACTCCGTGTACTGCTCCGTCCGGCGGGGCTATGTAAGGTGCTACGGCGAATTCCTTGCCTTGGTGTGTGATGGTGTTCACCCGAAGCAGAGCGAGCGCGTCATCCTTTAGGGGCGTGCTTATGGTGCAGGTGTTGTTGACCGGGTGTACCCTGATTTGGGTACGCGCTGGCTCCTTAAGCTGGGACGCCGCTTGGAGGATGGCCTCTCGTAGTTGTCGGGGTGGAAGCAGGTCCAGCTGCAGCCCGCCTCGTGATCTAAAAACGATCTTGTAATCTGCAGCAAGAAGCGGTGGCTGCTGCCGCGAACGCTGCGCAGCTGTGCGCGTTGCTTGCAGGTGCGCTGACTTTTCAAGGCATGGAGGCTTGGGGGTACCGGTAGCTGAGGCTGCGCCCTCCTGGCGTCGGGTTGTTGAAAGGACGTCCTTGGAGCGGGCAGGCACACTAAGAATGTGCGTCCAGTCCCTTGGGTCGTAGTCGTTGGGGTTAAGAACCTCTCCCTGCACCTGCACCTCCATGATGGCGTTGGTGGCGGAAGCGTCCGTAGGAGTAGGCCTAGCTCCCAGCGGAGCGAGGCCTAGCTCAGTCGGAGAGGTCACAGAGAAGAAAGGACCGTGGGTGCCCGAAAAATGGCGTAGGCGGGCCAAAAATTGATGGCGTGCAGCGCTCACATTCGCAGATCCGTGGGTGGTGAAATTTTGGCTGATGATGCTGGCGATTGGCGAATTCCGCTTTTTTTGTGCGGAGCCGATGTGGGGTGCGTCTGTACTACACGGCCCCCTAGCGGCCAATGGAGGAAAAGCTGCTTAGAAAATCGAGTGCCGCCAAGCAATACCTCGCGCAAAAAGACCGCGCAATATGCAACGCATTCTTGGCTTAACCAAGCTAAGCCTGGGCATCTTTTTTATTGCGAAAGCAATATTACGCTAGGTTTTGAGCCTTCAGCGTGGCGCGGCGGTAGTTACGGTTGACCTTTCGCGGAGTGAAAAGAGCCCCCAGCTCAATCCGTCGGCGGAGGGCGGCGGTAGTCACGGCGGTGAGCCTCGCGCTCCTCTCACCAGTGGCGCTACAGTCGAGGTGACGTCATACCAGCTGCGAAAAAAGGGGCTCTGTGGCCATTCCAATAATACAGAGCGTAGTAGCACCGTGCTGAGTCTTTCAAGTTGCGAGGTTTTAACCGCTTCCGTGATTTCTGCAATAGTATTGTGCAGTCCTAGGGCCAGTAGCTTCTCCGTCGATGTACATGTTTTGAGCCCTAGAGCCTTTTTACGCATTTCCTGAGGAGCGCGTCAGCAATATCGCAATATTGGAAGTAATATTGGAATGGTCCGCGTCGCACCCTCTTCGCGGTGTCCGCAGTGCGGCGAAACAGAGACTCTCGTGCACGCCATGATTGAGTGTGTAGTGGCAAGTACGTTTTGGCGACTTATGTCGCGTATTTTTTTATGCGAAGCATATTACTCGCACAACCGAGCTCTTCCTTGCTGCGGCGCGCACGGCCGCGTATCTACCACTTGACCTTCATCGGCGCACCACGTGATATGACGTCACAACAGCTGTGAAAGCTGGGGCCTCGTGCGCTCGCTTGCGGACGCGGAGCCTCCGCCGGCGGCCTAACTCCCGCTCCTACCGCTAGGATATACTGACGTCACGCAAAAGGCGACGCACTCGTTGAGTCAGTTGAGCAGCGAAATGTCGGCCAGAGAGAGGGCGGCTCGCCAGACCGTAAAACTATGCTTCGCATCCTAGGCTTAACTATAAGCTAAGCCAGGCCATTTTTTTGTTTCTCTCGACGCCCGCACCAGGCCGCGCGATACGCTTTTGCGGCTATTACAGTGTGTAGGCGCCTTTGTTTTGTGGCACCAGAGAGGCGCCGCTTCCTTACAGGGCCAACCCCAACGGGCCAAGTTCCCGTTGCTGTAGCGAGTGCAAGCACGCCTGTTCCAGCAGGCGTGCTTAGATAGGGTGACACTGCCGGAAGAAGAGTTCCTGCGATGGTAGAGCATCCGCTTCTTCGTCGCAAGCAGGGGCCGTGTGACAGTGCGGCTCCTGCCATACTAAGTGTTGCGCGCCAGTGTTGTGCGCAATGTTTGTGGGCGCAATTGTTGCGCGGTCTTCCTCCCACGTGCTTCGCCCGCGCGTTTGGACCCTCGTGAACTTTTTACTTTGGACACTGTGTTTCGGACACTTGCGTTGCTTGTGAGTGTATGTAAGTGTGTTTCATCGGGCGACATCGGTCGCCGTAGTGTTTCTTCTGTTCTGTAGAGGGACGGCAGTGCGCTGTATGCTCCAAGGTCCAAATAAAATTCTCTTCACACACAACAACTATTTTCTTTTTCGTAATATCATGACAGCTCATCTGCTGTTTCAACGATTCGATAGATTGAGGCAAAGAATTCGAGCAGAACAAGTATGTACAATTACAGACAACGTGTTTTTGCTAAAGCAACACTACGCTAGTCGCCGAGCCATTTCGCGGAGCTCCAGAAAGGCTAAGCTGCGCATGCACGAGGAGCGGGCGACGTCACACGGCGCACAACTGGCGCGCCGGGGCCGCCGCCGCCGCCGCGCGCTCTCCGTCTACTCGCCGACAGTCTCCCTCTCTCTAATAAGTACAGAAAGTTGGGCTAGTTGGTGTGGATTCAAACTTAGCAGCGCAAAAAAAAACGAGGTCCAAAGCAAACGAGGAGACACTGCCCTTGTGTTGTGTCTCCTCGGTCGCTTTGGTCCTCATTTTTTTTTTGCGCTGCTAAGTATGACTCCCTCTCTCTCCCTGTCTGATGCGCAGTAGCGATTGCGCATCGCCATCTGCGTGGTTTGTGGTGTATATAAAATTATCAGTGGCTGAGCGCTGCCATGCCAGGATACGTAGCGTGAGGTGAGAGCGAGTTGTCCACATCTTGCTGGACATCTGAACCAGAGGGAAGGCGCGTAACTGCGCTCTTGAAACAGTGGACACCTCAACCAAGTTTTGAGCTATGTGGCGGCAGTGACAGGTGTGCGGTGCATGCGTTGGCATTGACAACGTTGTGCCAGAAACGCGGCGCTGAAGCCATAGGCCGTCGGCGTTCGCTGTGTTCATTGGCGTTGGCGATGACCACGTTTTACACTCTGATCATTTTAAGGAAAGGAAGTGCGCATAATGGCTGCCAGGGTCAGTGGACGCCTGAATAGTGCTGATAGGTACGTGGGGTGATGAGAGAGAGGTGTGAGCTGCAGGCATTGACAAGGTTGTGCCAGAAACGCGGCGCTGAAGCCATAGGCCATCGGCGTTCTTTGTCGTTGGCGTTGTCAACGTTTTACACTCCGATCATTTTAAGGAAACGAAGGCGAGCGCGCGCGGCGGGGCACGCAGCTATGCGTGGTGACGTCACTTGCTCTTCGCGCATGCGCAGTATGCTCGTGAAAAAGGACGCGAAACGGCGAGACTGGGCAATGTAGCTCACGCAACAATATGTGGCTACGCGCAGATGTTGCTTTCGCAATCTTCCAGGTTTAATCTGAGCTAAACCAAAGCCAATTTTTTTTTTTCGCACATATCCCTTCTTCGAGAAACTCTCCACTAACAGTTCTTGATTGTCATGAAGGAAGCTTTGTGGTCGGAGAAATGGACGAATATATGCTCGACTTGCTGCACCAATGCCTGGTTCTCAAAGACGATGCCTATGCAAGCATTTCGCGAGGTTGTCACAGCCGCGGGAGGCGTTACGAGCGAGACGAACGGGACGTTTTCCCGCATAAGTGTCAGGGAAGGAAGGAAGGAAGGAAGGAAGGAAGGAAGGAAGGAAGGAAGGAAGGAAGGAAGGAAGGAAGGAAGGAAGGAAGGAAGGAAGGAAGGAAGGAAGGAAGGAAGGAAGGAAGGAAGGAAGGAAGGAAGGAAGGAAGGAAGGAAGGAAGGAAGGGAAAACTTTATTTACACTAGTGGTTTTTCCTGCGTTTTGGGGGCATCTTCAGATACGTCTTGGTTCTACCCCCAGGAGCCTTCTCTGTCGACGTCGTCCGCCTCTAATCAGTGGTCGGTTGCCCTCAGTCCAGGGCTCCGCTGGCCACTGCCGCCCGTGGAGCTCGCTGTACCAGACCTTGTTGGTCTTCACAGCGGTCGCTGGACAGCAGAGTCTCCCATTGCTCCGCACTCGGGTTTTGTATTTTGGGGGACCACGTCTATGTTTTAGCAGGCCCATGTGATGTGGTATAGAGTAGGTTTTTCGTCGCCCCAGGGACATTTGTCCGTGTATATCGTCGGGTGCATTTTGTTTAGTATATGTAGGTTTGGGAAAGAGCCTCTTTGTAATTGTCTCCATTTGTCTCCAAGTGACAGCTTCCTCTCTGCTGAGAGATTTGTGCGGTGTGGGATATCGCATTCTTCTGCCTCTATCAGTTTTGTAGTATGGCCGAGTATTCCCTTGGTGCTGGCGCGAGTTGCGCGGTCTATTCGGATGCTCGGAAAGTAATGTATCCTCGAGCTATCCTGTCGGCCTCTTGGTTCCCTGCCACCCCCGTGTGCGCCGGAACCCACACAATTTTCTGTGGGATCTTGTCGTTTTGTTCTTCCTGGTTTTTAATTCTGTCGCTCGCTGCGAGGAGTATACGGAGCGCGTGACGACCTATCCTGCCATTCATGTAATTTCGGCAGGTTGTTTGAGAGTCCGTGAGTATTGTTAGTGACCGCCCGGTTCTATAGCCCTCCGCCATGGCTAGAGCAACGGCTACTCCCTCGGAATCTGCAGCCGTGCAGCTTCGGAGAGACACGCTGGTCATTTCGCGTAAAGACGAATCGACCACCCGCCGCTACAGCGATTTTGGTATCTCCTCCCCTCCAAGACGCGTCTGCATACACGGTCGTGGCTTCAGGAGCGTATGTTTTCTTGATGGATTCGGCCCTCGCTTCTCTTCTGCCTGGATGGAGGTTGGGATCCATGTTTTTTGGTATTGGCGTTATCTTGAGGGTCTTGCGAAGCTCGTCGGGGATCGTTGCCGTCCTCGACATTTCTCGCATCTGCTTGCAGTATCCGAGCCTCTGCAGGAGCGCTCTTCCAGTCATTGTTTGCAACAGCCTGAGTTTTTGCGACTCAAGCTGCGCCTCTCGTAGCTCCTCAAAGGTGTTATGTAATCCGAGGGCCATGAGTTTTCCTGTAGACGTGTTGCGTAGTAGTCGGAGCTCTGTCTTATACGCTTTGCGTAGCAGGGCATCCGCTTGTATTTCGTTTTTGTTGAGGCACTGGTAGGGTAGGCTGTACGTGATTCGACTAACTACTAGGCGTCTGACTACTTTTAGTGTGTCGTCTTCACGCTTGCCATGTCACCTGTTGGTGATGCGGGTGATCATGCGTGCGACTTGTAGCGTTGTTGCTTTCAGTAGGGTAAAAGTGTGAGTAATGCGCAGGTTGGATTGAACCCACATGCCCAAAATTCTTATTGTTGTCTTTTCGGGTATGGGCGTCCCTTCTAGGTAGAAGTTGAGTTTTAGGTCCTCATTGGTTGGGATGGTCAGCTTTTGCTTGCCTCTCCAGACTCTCAGCAGTTCCGATTTCTCGGTCAAGCATGCGCGTCCTCTTTCTGCGAGAAATTGCTCTACACAAGAGGCCGCTTGCTGTAGCCTTTCTTCCTTATCTCCGAGACAGCCCGTGTTTGTCCAGGCTGTTGTTGTGTTGTTGTTGTGACTGAGAGAAGGATGAAAAGGAAATTGCACGGGCCTGCTACTGGCTCGAGCCAAGCCACCACCGCTGCCACGTGCAGATAGGGGAGAGGTAAGAGATCAGAGGAAAGAGAAAAAGGCAAGGTGCTGGTGGTGTAAACTTTATTGGCCATGACAAATTACAGGTGGGGGGCAGAGCCCCCCTCATGGCCTGCGGGAGTGGCCCGCACAGTGGGTTCCTCCCTTACAAATGGTGTGCCAGACCCTGGAGGGCCAGCCTGTTAAAGGCACTGGTGATGGCGAGTCGTTGGTCTTGGAGTGCTGAACTGGACATCAGCTGTTCCCAGTAAGTGAGTGCCACCTCTGGGGGAGGGGGGTGCGGGTAAGGGGAACAGGTGAGCAGAACATGCAGAAAGTCGCCTGGTTTGCCACATAGTCGACAGGAGGAGGAGAATAGGTCAGGGAAGCGTCCGTGCATGACTATCGGGTATGGGAGTGTGCGAGTTTGAAGCCTGCGCCAGAAAGTTGATTGCGTGGTTGATAGCGAAGGGTGAGGAGGTGCGTATATCTGTCTGTTGGAACGATAGTGTCGTAGGATCTCACTGAAATTTAACAGGCACTCCCCTTCGACGGAGGAGGCGGTGTGCTCACCCACCCGGAGGGTAAGATCTCGGGCGAGGGCATGCGCCTCCTCGTTTCCGGGTAGTCCGGCATGTGCTGGCGCCCAGATGAGCGTTACGGTTCTGGAGGGATTCCAGCGTCGGAGTATGCTGCTGGCTTGCCGAGAGATACGACCAGTGCTATAATTTAGGATTGCTGTTTGCGAATCGGATATAATTTTGGTAGCGGCTGAAGAGGAGATGGCTAGAGCGATAGCCGCTTCCTCTGCCGTGGTAAGATGCCGTGGATGAGGTAAGAATGGTTCCTGCCGTGATGGGGCGGCCGTCACTGCGAACAGCCACTATAGCTGCCTGTGCGCCTGATGCGTAGAGCGAGGCATCAGTATATGCTACATTGAGATCCTCTCCGTAAGCTCTGTGTAGTGCTAAGGCCCGGGCCTCTCTGCGCTTTTGATCGCGCTCCGGGTGCATGTGTTTAGGGAGGGGTGGTATCTGAACTGCAGCTCTTATGGGAGTGGGTATTGTGTCAGTGCCGGCTATTACGCCGACAGGCGATATGCGAAGAGACTGCAGCAGAGCTCGTCCTGCAGGGGTGCGTGTGAGTCAGGCTAGTTGTGCCGTTTTGGTGGCCTCACAGAGTTCCTCGAAAGTGTTATGTATTCCTAGTCGAAGAAGGCGCTCTGTGGAAGTGCATGGGGGAAGGCGTAAAGCTGTGCGCGTACTGCTCCGAATGAGGCCGTCTAGGCGTTCTCTATCTTTCGCTAAGAGGGGCAGATACGGTAGTGCATATGTTATTCTACTGGTGATGTAAGCCTGTGTTAGTCGAAGCGTGTTTGGTTCCCGTAGGCCCGATTTTCTGTGTGCCACACGTTTGATGAGCCTAGTGGCTTGTTGTGTGTGCGTTTGTAGCGCTTGGATCGTGTCAGTGTGAGAGCCAGAAGTAGTGAGAAACATTCCCAGTATGCGAACCTTTGGCACTGTGGGAATCGGTTCCTTGCCCAAAACGAGCTGAATATTCGGTGGTGTGCCAGACATTCGGTGGGGTTTGTATATGAAAAGTTGCGATTTCGTGGGGGAGCATGAGAGCCCTCTATCATGGACGTACGCGCAAATGATATTTAGTGCTGTTTGTAAGCGGTGTTCTATCTCCGCGTCGCTACCTCGGCATGTCCATAGTGTAGTGTCATCGGCATAGAAGCTGAAGTGTAGGTTGGGTATCGACTTGAGTAATTTAGGTAAACCCATCATGGCTATGTTAAAGAGAGTCGGGGAGAGGACCGCTCCCTGTGGGGTGCCTCGTGCTCTGATGTTGATGTCGTTTAAGGAATGCGGGCCGAATGAGACATGGGCCAGAAAAGACGCGCGTCGCAGCAACAACTGCGTCCGCCGGAGCGGCCGCTGCTGAAAAAATCAGATAAGCGGCCGAAGCCGTTATCGTCAGCATACATTGCATGCCTGATGCCTTCGATGTTCTCTAGTTTTCGAGCTAGGCCTATCATAGGTATGTTGAAGAGTAGGGGTGAGATAACTGACCCTTCGTGTGTTCCCTTGTTTGGAGTGCGAATTTTGTCCGATCGAAGGTCTCCTATGCCGATAGTGGCAGTTCTATCAGACAGGAAGGCTTTGACGAAGCGGTCGATTCTGCGTCCGCAATACAGGTTTTCTAGCCACTAAGGATCGCTTCGTGGCTGACGTTATCGAATGCTCCCTTGATGTCCAGGGCCATTATGACATTTTCTCCCGTCCGAGGCGCGTTTCGCAGGACATCTTTTATTTGGAGGAGAACGTCCTGCGTCGAGAGTTTCGATCTGAAGCCGAACATGGTATGTGGTACACAGTCGTTATCTTCCATGTAGTTTTGCAGTCTTAAAGCTACAACCCGTTCGTAAAGCTCGCCAAGGCACGACGTGAGTGATATGGGCATGAGGGTTTCAATTTGTAGCTTTTTACCAAGTTGAGGTATCATTATTACTTCGGCGTGTCTCCAATCTTCGGGAACCGTCTCCGCCTCCCACTGTTTGTTAAGAAAGCTGACGACCTCTTGTATGAGGCCGTCGCTCAGGTTGCGGATTAGGGCGTTGTCGATTATGTCCGCTCCGGCTGCCGTGTTTCTGGTAGTGTTTCTTATGGCCGCGTAAACCTCTTCCACAGTTATGGGATGGTCGAGTTTCTCGTTTTCGGCTCCTCGATACGTTCCTTGGTATCGCGGGGGGATGTGATCGCCGAAACATTTTTCTCGTGCCTTCTCCAGTAGGGCGATGTCTGATCCTTCGATGGAGTGGATCAACCTGTGGATGGCTTTATTGTTTTCTGATTTTATTTTGGTCCGATCGATTAGTTCTCTTAAGAGATTCCAGGTTCTGGCCGTGCCCGGGTTCCCCTAAGCGAGTCGCTGAGTTGTTCCCAATATTGTTTCGCGAGTTGCATCGCGTATTCTTCCGCTTTTGCCTAATTTCTGCTATCTTTAGTTTTAGATACCGCGCCATTTCCATTCCTCAAAAACCACTTTACCAATTTTACCTCTGCTTTCCAAGCTCCCGCTCCATTGCTTTCACAGCTTAATGGGTGTCCACTGCTGGTTACAACGGACAAAGGCGACGGCGACGAGTTAAAACGCAGAAACGGGTGCCAAAGAGCTGCGCTCTAAAAGATCCATACCTGTATGTCGGTGCTAGAAGCGGCTTCAAAATTCTTATTCTGCTAAAAAGCTCGTAGTAAATTTCGCAGGTTCTTTATCTTTCTTCTTCGCACCAGAGGTGCCCCGCCAGAGACGGTTGGTTTAACTCGAAGACTGAAGCGTGATCTATGCACCAGGGGTGCCCCGTCAGAGACGGTCTCAAGATGAGTTGAGACGCAGGGGTAAGGCGAACACTTGAAGATTTATGTACAAATGATTGCAGCATATACAAAATTAGGCACTCGAGACGAATTAAACGGCAAAAAGAGATACACAACAACAAAAGGGGTGGAACTGGCTAATACTAGGGGAGGCCCCTACTCGGCGTAGCCGAAGATGCGTAGCATCTCACCTTAGCGCAGAACCCCGCTTCCAGCTCCGGGGCCTGGTTTTAAAGCCCTGAAGGCCCGGCCCACATTTGGTAGCTCCCAATCATGCTGCACTGCTCACATGATTGGTTTACTGAGAACATGGCCAGCCCTCCAGCTTCCGTAGGTCAAAAAGCCCTTTCCACAAACACATACGCACGGTCGTGCCAGCACGTACGCGAGTCGGTACCGCGGGGCGGGGGACACCCGCACTGCCCGGCGCGTTCGCGAGCGGCCGCGTTCCGAGAAAGGAAACGCTTCGTTTTGAGCGCTCCCAGCCGCGTTACGGTGACCCCGCGTACACTAATGATCCCTTACACTCATACTCGCGGTCAAGGTTAGGTCCGGCGTACGCGCTTTTTAATTAATAACGCCGCAACTGCTCAGGATAAGAGAAAACGAATGGCAGCATCAGATACAAGGGACAAAGTGTAACCTCGACGCCAGGTTTAACTACTGTAGCGTGATTAGTTAAATTAATTACAGCCAATTATAGGGAAAAGCAAATAAAACAGCGAAATGCGTCGACATAGCGACGGGAATGGTGTGACGTCACATCCGCCGCAAGTCGTCACAGCACAGTGAAAATTATCACAAAATGGGCGGAAGAACTTCGGATTTCTGTCAAATTAGATCGAGAAATGTTTAATTAAGCGTAATGAGTACTTAAGATCACCGAAAGATCTATAATTTGGGTAAAAATTGCTGAAAAACAAGGCGAAGTGCATGATGACTTCACATCAGACGAAAGGACGTCAAAGCAGTGTGATGCGCTGCCATGCAACTAGCTGAGATGCGGTGCGCATGCACAGCGTGACGTCAGCGCTTCCTCTCGCTACGCTCTTCTCTCTCGTGAAATGAATTCAAGCGCAGCAAATTCAAATTATTGCAGTGAGTTGAAAACGGATTTCCGGCTTCACTTGTTCAGAGCAAAAATCTGAACTCTTCGTGATCCGTCATAAACGAAGAGGTAGGAGTACTACGACTTCCCTCCCGCAAATAAAATCTATATCAGTGGACGATCCGTCAAAGAGGTACAAACCATGAAAATACTGGGGTTGTATTTACAAACAAATGGAAAGAATACTGACACACTCACTAAGCTAAAACGCACGGTAGAAGCGACGGCGCGATTAATCCGCCGCATAGCTATTCGAAGACAAGGGGTGAGGGAAAGATTTATGCCGACTAGTGCAGGCCCTTGCGCTAAGCAGGATACTCTATGCCACCCCTTATCTCAAATTTGCGAAAGCAGAAAAGGACATATTGGATAGCATGATACAGCAGGCCTACAAAGCTGCATTAGGACTCCCACTAAATGCCTCAACCGAAAGGCTTATGAGGTTAGGAATACATAACACCTACAAAGAACTGAAAGAAGCTCATTTAATGGCTCAAACAGCGAAATTAGCGACTTCCAGAACTGGCAGGAGTATTCTTACCAGGCTTGGAGTTAACTTTCAACCTACGAATGCAGATGCCAAAGTAGACTTACCCCGCGAATATAGGACGGCCCTACTAATCACACCACTCCCCAAAAACATGCACCTCTTGCACCACGAGGGTAGAAAACAAGCACGAGCCAAAGCCTTACATAATAAATACAGGCAGTGCGCTGGAACACTTTATATAGATGCGGCAGAATATAAACATACGAATGCATTTGCAATTGTGGCTGTGAACGAGAATGGTGACCACATCGTCTCGGCAACAATCAAAACTAAATCCTCTGAAACGGCAGAAGAGGCGGCTATAGCCCTTGCCATAGCGCATACCCAAGAGAGCATCATCCACAGCGACTCCAAAATGGGTATCAATAATTTCGCAAAAGGTCGAATTACAAACACCTCCCTTAAAATCCTTCGCTGAGTCCCAGACTCCTGTCCTGGACCGAATTCCTGCGGATGTCCTCCACTCTGCTAAGTTGGAAATCAAGAAGCTAGGGTTGTATTTGGCTAAAACCGCTTATGCGCACAGCAGCCTATATGCCGTGTGTGTCGCGCTGTAGAATTTGCAGCCATTTTGTTCTACTTGAGCCGTGAGTTCAAGTATTACTGTGTTTTTAAGTCAAGCCTGGATCTTATATGTGACCTGGCCTTCAACCCGTGCACTCGCAGCACGAACGTTTTAAAAGCACTACTCGGCACCGGCGATGACGACTGCTCTCCAGTCATTCAATGATGCACACTGTAATGGTTTTCAAAGCAAAAACAAAAACCTAAACTAAACGCAAGCAATTATAAAACCGTGAAATTCCATTGTGAAATTTTCGATGTTTCTTTCCATTTTTCCTCGTCTGAAAAGAACGAAAAAAAAAACGTTTTTTGTTTTCCAAAATTGCAGAGTTTTTTCAGGCCTTCACATCTCTAACCTTTTTCTTCTATAGAGCGAGAGCTGCTTAGCTTAGCCAATCCAAGCTCACAAGTAACTGTCCTGCGACCGCTCACTTTTACAAGTGGGATGATGTGTGGGGTCTACGTGCTGCGATGCTACACGATTTCAAGTGCGCCCTGTGGACGGCCATAGAAAGGAGCAGATAGAACAGGAACACGAGAGCGGCGTCTCTTTCTAAACATATTCCTGCCTTTGACCAGCACAAGCCGATACGAAACGATGGTTATGCATGTACTTCACTACATAGCGCTTCTTAGAGCTCAAGAGAGCGATAATAAGTGCCACGGAGACTCGCTCGTGGGGTATGTGAGCGCGTCCGACACTGGAGCAAAGCAGCTTCAGCGTCAAGTCTCAACGTCTCCGCAGTCCACTCCGCACGAGTCGAAGCTACGAGGCATTAGAGGTAATCGAAAGCTTTGCAGCTAAGAAGGTGTTTAGAAGGCAACTCCAGGAGAAGGCGGTATGTTAAAGTAGCTGTTTATTATGATATTACAGTTTGCTTGGAACTCTACTCTGAAAGAGGCATTTCAGACTGCTGACCTCGCTTAATTTAAGTTTCGCACAAGTTTTCGCTAAATTCGGGTCAGATTTCGGCAGCCCTGATGTCAATTATTAAGACGAAAGCATTACTAGGCTACGCCGGCGCGGGGTCGTGTCCGCAAAAAGTGTCGGCAGCAGTTGTGCGCAACTCAGAAGGGGTATAGCGTCAAACGCACGGTTGTAATCGAAAGAGGATGATGGGAGGATGCGGCGCAAAAAAATGTTGAAATTGGATGCATAGTCCATTATTTAGAGCCCAAAAATGTTCAAAAAGTAGGCGGAGCCAAAGCAGAAGTGGCGTGAAATTTGAAAATGCCGGAAGTGTGGGCCGCCGTGACCGGAAGTTTGGTCAGAGCCAACGCGTGGCGCCAAATTGGAAAGTACAGAATGAATACTGAGATGAAATGAGAGAAAATGTGCAGTTAATCGAAATCCAATCAGTATGTACTTTTAAAAGTGTCGAGAATGAATTAACCTGAATTAAGGTAAAAATTGGAAATAAAGGGGATTTACTTATGAATCAAGGTGAATTAATGCGATTTCAATGTGAATTATTGGTACATTAAAGTGAATTAAGGACGAATTAGATAATTATTGTGAATTAATTGTGAATTAAGGAGAATTAAAATGAATTTGTGAATGAAATAGGCAATTGAGGAACCAATTCGATATAAAAAATTGACTGGGGCTTAGCTAAAGCTAAGCCTCGAGATCTCGAAGCGAAAAGCTCCGGTGATGCTTATGGTTTAGCTTATGGTTATGCTTTATGATTTAGCCTATGGGTACGCTTCTCTGGCAAGCGGTTATATAGCCGGCTTCCGCGATAAACACGCGCTTGAGGCGAACCTCAAACGATGACGCATAGCGCGCGGCAGCGTGCGCGTGTTGTTGTTGCGACTGAGAGAAGGATGAAAAGAAAATTGCACGGGCCTGCCAACTGGCTCAAGCCGAGCCACCACCGCTGCCACGAGCAGATAGATAAGAGGAAAGAGTGAAAGAAAAGACGCGCGCAGCAAAAAATGTGTCCGCCGAAGCGGACGCTGGCTGAGAAAAACGGATAAGTGGCGGTAGCCGCGCCGCCTCCTCGTCACCACCTCCCCCCCCCCCCCGCGTTTGTTCTATGGGCAAGCGCGCCTTATATACCCCTCCTTTCAAATGCGCATGGCTGCGGCGAAAGGTCAAACGGTGGCGAAGAGGAGAAGCGGCGGCGCACATACGCAGTAGCCTGCGCCGTGCGTTACGTCACTCGTGCTCCGACATACGCCGGCTCACGCTAAGCGCAGTATTTACTAGCGTAGTGAAGTGTTTCGCTTCAACAGCAACTTGACATGAGGGGCGTCATTGCTTTCGCATTGCTCCAATGCGGGTTATCGCATTGATCTGGATTTTTTTTTCTTCTTGATTCTTGATTCTCTTTTCCAGGGAAGAGTTTACATGGCTGGTCCAATCGAACCAGATGAAAAAGATGAAAATTGGTTTTTGAGGAAAGGAAATTGCATGGTAACTGTCTCGCATGTATCGGTGCACAACTGAACCGCGCCGTAAGGGAAGGGAGTAAGGAGGAGGGGAAGAACAAAGGAAAAAAAAGGTGCGTAGTGGAGGTTTGCAGAATGATTTCGACCACGTGGGGATCTTTAATGTGCACTAACGTCACAGAGCACACGGGTGCCTCTTGTTTTGCGCCTTCATCGAAACCAAGCCGCCGCGGTTAGGTTGGAGCCCGGGTACTCCGGCTCATCAAGCTCCTCATCCAAGCTCTCCTGGTCCTGGGTTAGAATCTCATAAACAGCTCCTGCGGTTCCGCGAAATCTTAATTCATTACTGCGACTACCACCTCTACCCGTCCCCTGCCAAGGGGCTGGCTAAGGAGGAGGAGCGAGCTCTGCGGCGCCTGCAATCAGGAACTCTTCTCTGTCCTGCCATACCCAAATGATGATGATGATGATGAAAACTTTATTTGTAACAAGGGAGTTTTGGACACGTCGGTCCTTGGGCCCCCGCACGGCCCCACTGCACTCAAACGTTCATGTCCCGGAGGCTCATGACGCTGGCAGCCCGGCCGGTGGCGATGGCTTGCTTGGCCGGGTCCTCGGAGCGCAGTAGGGTCTCCCAAGCCTCCCAAGTGGTAAGGTGCTCCAGGCCCCGCGGGGGAGGATCCGCCGGCCAGATGGAAAGAATATGGTCGAGGGTGGCTTTGGGGTGGTGGCAGAGGGTACAGGAAGGGTTCGTGTGGACTGGGTGATATCGCGAGCGTATATAAGGGGAGGGCAAAGTGCGTGTTTGGAGCCGCCTCCAAAGTGTCTGATGGTAATTGTCGAGGGAAGGATGAGGTGGGGGGTAGAGCCGACGCTCGGCTTTGTAGGCCTGCGTCATTTCACCGAATGAGTGCGTGCGCTCCCGCGAGAACCCCAGGTCGGAGGCCGCCGGTGCCCGGTTGAGAGAAGATCGGGCTAAAGCGTTGGCGGCCTCGTTTCCGGGATTCCCGGAGTGGGCAGGCGCCCATATCAGCTCCACATGGCGGGGCGGGTGCGCGGCGAGGGAGTCCAGTATGCGAAATGCGGGGACGTGAACTCTCCCGCGAGCAAAATTTAGTATGGCAGTTTTGGAATCTGACAGTATATATCGGGCCTCCGTGCGGGTGATGGCCAGGGCAATGGCGGCCTCTACCGCCTCCTCCGAAGTGGCAGTAGGGGTTATGTGAAGGGTGGCAATGGGTTGGAGGGAGGGGTTCGTGATGGCTACAACCGCGTCCTCGCCCGTGCATGCGGCATCCACCCAAACGGCATACGGTTCCGTGCCATAGTATTTGTGGAGTGCCCGTGCGCGAGCTCTGAGGCGGGGTTCGTGGTATGTGGGATGCATGTTTTTGGGGAGAGGTTTAATAAATAAATCGCGGTGAATGAGGCGGGAGACTTGGAGCTGTGTGGGATCGGTAACTGGTAGGCGTATACCGAGGGTGTGTAGGATGTGTCTCCCGGTGGTGGTTCTCGCGAGACGTATGTATTGTGTCTGTCGGTGGGCCTCTATAAGCTCCCCTATGGTATTGTGCAGGCCTAGTTGAAGGAGTTTTTCGGTTGAGGTATTTAGGGGTAGGTGTAATGCTGTCTTAAATGCTGTTCGAATCATGGCATCCAGAGTCGAGATTTCCCCGGCCTGGAGTTTCAGGTAGGGGAGCGTGAAGATAAAGCGGCTGAGGACGAAGGCATGAATGAGACGACATAGGTCATGCTCCTTCATGCCCCGGTGGTGTGCAGAAACGCGGCGGATTAGGTGTGATATCGACACAGTTGTCTGCTTGAGTTTCCGTATGGTGAGTGTGTTTTTTCCGTTGTTCTGGATGTGGAGACCAAGTACCCGCAGAGTGTTTACCTCCGGGATGGGCCGGTTTTACAGTGTCAAGGTGATGGGGGCTGTGGGGCAGTTTCGTGTTGTGGGGCGGATTATGAGGAGCTCCGACTTCTCCGGTGAGCAGGAGAGTCCGATACTCCGCGCATGCGTTTGGGTGAGGATAGCCGCGGACTGTAGGGTGTTCTCCATGTCTCCATCACTGCCATGGGTGGTCCATAGCGTGATATCATCGGCATAGAGTTTATGCCGAAGGTGAGGGATGGTTTGTAGCTTGTGGGCAAGGGGAATGAGAGTGACATTGAAGAGCAAAGGGGAGAGGTGCTATACCCAAACAGTTTTATCCCGAACATAGATGGGCGCTGCCCGCACTGTGGAGAGATCGGCGATATCTTTCGCATGTTGCGGGCATGTGCTCAGAATCCTCACCTTCCCCCACCCCCACCCTAGAGGCATGGGAGACTGCCCTCCTCAACTGCTCCACATTGGAGTCCCAAAGGGCTCTAGTAAAGCGGGCGTGAGACGGGGCCTTGACGTGCGGTGTCCCGGACTAAGGATACCGACCATGCAGCGGGGCCTTCTGATCCCCTAACTCTCTTTGAGTATTAAAAAAGTTTTTCACCACCACCACCTGTACAACGGCACCTCTTTCTTCCTCTCTTCTTTCACTCCTTCCTTTGTCTCATCCCTTACGGCGTGGTTCGGGTGTCCGCCGAGATATGTGAGACAGATACCACGTCATTCCATTTTCTTAAAAACCAATTTTAAATTTTGAATGTGGAAAGCAACCGCTTTGCTCCTCGTTTGCAAATACCAAAAGCGGTGTTTAGTGTTAGAAAAACAGCGATGGTTCCTCTCGCGTGAAATCAAAAACTGATTGAAAAAAATAAAGGGAACAATATTGGCTTTCTGTCTACATAAAGCACTTGTGCTTTCAAAACAATAACATTTTTCACTTAAGAATGTTTGTAAGATGTAATTTTTTTCTTCAGTCCTTTTCTCAACCTAACAACGGTAAAAAACGGTTCGCCTTAGAAACTGCATGCCATGAAATTACAATTGCCTGCCAGCACTTGATCCTTATTTGACTAAAGTGGCTGGTAATAATATCTATGGGCAGAGTAATCCAGCTTCTCTCTCGTAGTTGTTTATCAGGACAGTGTGTGATCCAGATGCTTTGTGTCTGCTACAATATTGTCACAGATGGGTCCTTAATAAAAAGGACTGGCCACAGGCCGAAAACAGAGAAGCAGAGTCCCAGCTGCGACAGCGCGCGAGTCCCTCACTTCTTCGTCCTCTAGGCGCCGCCCGGGGGCACCTGGTGGCATTATTCCCCCTCCCCCCCCCCCCCCCCCCCCCAAAAAAAAAGAAAGCAAAAGCGTGGGCGCACTTTGAGCGAACGGGAGGAAGTAAGCAAGTGAACAAACGGTCACGTGCCGCTCAACAGCTGCAGGCACAAATAAAGAATACGCGGAAGAGGCGACGCCCGCTACTGCGTAAAGTAAGGCTTCATGCGCAGTACGTGCACGACCTCGGGCTGAGGTCGACGGCGCGAGCTTGGCAAAGTGCCATCGGGGAGGACCTCATACGTCACATCCGTGATGCGGCGCAGCACTGTGTACAGTCCAAAGTAGCGGCTCAGGAGCTTCTGTGACAGTCCTGGGCGACGCACTGGGGTCCATACCCACACTTTGTCGTCGGGGTGGTACTCTACGTGTCGATGTCGTTGGTTGTAGAGTTGTGCATCCGTGGCCTGCTGCCGTCGGATGTGCATACGGGCCAGTTGGCGGGCTTCCTCTGCGTGCTGGGTAAACTCCTCGGCGTCTGACGTGAGTTCTTGGGCGGCAGGGGTGCACGGAAGCATGGCGTCGAGCATTGTTTGCACGTCACGTCCGTAGACGAGGCGAAACGGCGTAAACCGAGTCGTTTCCTGAATCGCCGTGTTATGGGCAAACGTCACGTACGGGAGGATCTCGTCCGAGGTCCTGTGCTTTACGTCGACGTACATTGCTAGCATGTCCGCTAACGTTTTGTTGAGGCACTCCGTGAGCCCGTTTGACTGCGGGTGGTACGCAGTAGTCTTGCGGTGGGTCGTGTGACTCAGCTGGAACACCTCGTGCAGGAGCTGTGCTGTAAACGCAGTGCCCCTATCGGTGATTACGGAGGACGGGGCGCCGTGTCGTAAAACGATGTGGTGTATGAAGAAATGCGCGATTTCAGAGGATGTACTGCGTGGCACCGCCTTGGTTTCCGCATAGCGCGTCGAATAATCAGTCGCAACTATGATCCACTTATTGCCAGAAGATGATACAGGGAACGCTCCCAGGAGATCAGTGCCGACTTGGACAAAAGGTGCGCGAGGTGGATCCATTGGATGGAGCAAACTTGCAGGCTTTAGCGGTGGCGACTTACGACGCTGGCACTAACGGCAGCCTCTGACGTAGCGGTGGATGGTCGCTGCAAGTTTAGGCCAATAATAGGCCTGACGCACTCAAGGGAGCATGCGTGCAAATCCCAAGAGGCCAGAGGTGGGCTCATCATGACACGCGGAAAGGATGTCGTCGCGGAGGTCTGATGGCACGACTAGAAGGTAGGTCCGGTCACCGTTGCTTGAGTTTTTCTTGTAGAGTACGCCATTGCGAATGCAAAAAGAAGATAAGTGGCGGGAAAAAGGTCGAGGTACTTTGGAAGCATGGCCCTCGAGGTGATCCATGACAGACTGCAGATCAGCGTCAGCACGCTGCCTTGCCACCAAGTCCGAGCTGCTGACCACACCTAGGAAGAAGAAGAAGAAGAAGAAGAAGAAGAAGACTTTATTTCCACCATGTGCAGTACACAGATGGAGGACGACGGAAAAAAGCCGTCAATAGGCGGCTTGACGAGTCCGTCGCCCCACTTAATGAGCAGCGTTTGGTCAACAGCAATCAATTCACACAGTCAAACAAAGAAAATAAAAACACTTGATCAGTGCAGAACAGAAGCAAAACAGAGTGGTCCGAAAAATGAAATCCCAGGATAAGTAAAATCAGTTATTCATCCTCAGTAAACATAGAGCGAAGCTTAGCAGTGGAGCAAATAAATAAATCAAAGTTAGTAGACAGATAATGGTTTAACAGTGATGGTAAAGAATAGCATAGGCGTTCCATCCCAGAGTTCAAACGGGGTGCAACGATTTTCCAACATTCTCCATGTCTTGTAGCATAATATTGTTCATTCTTTTCTAAATATGCCAGAGTACCAAGGTTATGTATGTTATATCTTACTTCATATTTAAATCTAGTACTCAGACGGTAGAGATATAGTTTATGAGCCGTAATGACATTCGCTCTATGAAAAAAACCTGCAGTTGTTGCATGATAACCAGCGTTGTACACATGACGTAGGTATCGCTTCTGCATGACATAAATTTTTTGTAGATTAGAGAATGTAGTTGTACCCCAAACAAGTTGGCAATAGTTAACATGTGAATAAAAGAGTGAATTATAAACCAATAGTTTAAGTTTTGTAGAAAGAATGTATCTGAGACGACCAATTGCTCCAGTTATCCGAGCTAAATTCGTCACTAGTAAGTTCACATGAGTTTCCCAGGACATGTGAGCAGTAAATGTCACACCAAGGCTTTTGAAATGGTCAACAATGTCAACAGGACGAGAGTTAAAAATAATGTCGGCATGAGGAAGGAGTGGCTTATTCTTTGCCCGAAAGATAACAGCTTTTGTTTTATTTGCGTTAATTGTCATAGAATTATAGGACGACCATTGTTGTAGTTGAACTATTGTGTCATTGCAACTAGAGATAAGTTGATCGATATTATTACCAGAGAAAAATATGCTGGTATCGTCTGCGTATATGATAAATTTGGCATCCTGGTTAATATTAACAATGTCATTTATATAAAGGTTAAAGAGCAAAGGCCCCAATATGCTGCCTTGTGGGACACCACAAGCCAGTGGTAGGACTTGTGATCGAGAGTTATTAATTTGGACTACTTGTTGCCGGTGGGACAAATATGACCGTAGTAAATGTAACGCACATCCACGTACACCATAAATATCCAACTTATTCAATAAAACTTCATGATTGACCAAGTCAAAAGCCTTGGAGAAGTCAACAAATAAGCCAACCACGATTTTCTTGTTCTCAAATTGTGTTAAAATATATTCTTTTTGGTGAAGCAAGGCTAATTCAGTTGACATATTCTTCCGGAAACCAAATTGGTAAGGTGTTAATACACTGGAGGTTTCGATGAAATTCAAAACCCTGCAATGAATTATTTTCTCGAAAGCCTTTGAAAAAATCGGCAATATAGATACAGGCCGATAATTGCCCAATTCGTTTCGATTCCCCTTTTTAAAGAGAACTACTACTTTGGCAACCTGCAACTTTACTGGGAATATAGACGTAGTTAAACACATATTAAAAATATTCGCTAGAACTGGTGCAATTACATCTGCAATGTATTTGACGGGTTTTATTTGAAATTCATCGATATCCCTACTGCTGCTGTTGTTTAAACTTCTAATAGTTGAAATCACTTCCTGCACTGTGACTGGCTGTAAAAATAAAGTTCTATCATTCCTCCTGTTCATATACTGACATGCGTTGTGGGAACTACCTGGTGTACTCATATTTGTAAAAAAAGTGTTGAAAGCATCAGCCAGTTCCTCCCCTTGCAAGTCCTTGCCCTTAATAGTAAGTTTGGATATGCAGCTCCTGCTATAACCACGGCGTAGTAACATATTTAGTTTGTCCCAAAGCAGTGCGCTCGGTGAATTTTTGACATCCACAAAAGATGCGAAGTAATCTTTGCGCGCAATGCACAATTTCTTGGTTAGTTTGTTTCGATATTGTTTGAAAATCGTCAAGTCATCAAGATTACGCGTGCGAAGAAATTTTCTGAACAGCCTGTCTTTTGTTCTCATTTGTTGGTAGAGTTCGTATGTTACCCATGGTTTCCGAATTTTCCTATTTCTTTGGCGCTTTTTTACAGGAAAGTGAACTTGGTAAAAACCTTTAAAGATATCTAAAAATGCATCATAAGCATTGTCAGCATCGACCAAAGTCAGGACCTTTCGCCAGTCTACTTGAATCAATTCTTTTCTGAATGCATCGAGAGCCGCGTCAGTTACTGGTTGGTAAAGGTTTTCAGCAGGCGGATGTTTAGGAATGCTGGCAACATCTAGGCAAAAAAACACCGGAAGATGATCACTAATAGAACATGCTAATGCACCAGCTTTTACATCTGATAATACAAAATTTGTTATGAAGACATCCAATACCGACTGGCAATCAGTTGTTATTCTTGTTGGATTATTTATAACATTGTTGAACCCATTTGACAGCAGAACATTGGTAAAATTTGTACAAACAGGAGTATCAATACCCATATCAATGTTGTAGTCACCTGCGGCTACCAACATGCACCTGCTTTCCACAACAAACGAAAGAAAGCTTTCATAAAATTCAAGAAATGTTGGAATATGCCCACTTGGCGGCCGATAACAAACCGAATACAGCACTTTATCCGCAAATAAAGATAGAACTTCGTAATCGGGAGTTACAATACTGAAAGCGTCTACTAGTTCGCAGTCCATTTGTTCTAAAGTTAGAACTGCAACACCACCACCGCGACCAGAAGGTCGGTTGAGATAATGTGTATTATAGCCTTCCATTCTAAAAACGTCACTCTCATTTTTGCTCCATGTTTCACTGAACATGATAACTGAAAAATTGAAAGAAAATTGGCTAAAGAATTCATCTAACAGAAGTGCTTTGTTTCGGACAGATCTGGCGTTTAAATGCACAGATTTCAACGCATGACGTCCCAAATGAGATACCACATTGTTCAAGTCATCTGGTGAATAGAAATCGTGTTCATCCATCTCTAGCTTCTCTGTTCAGGAATGATACTGGCTGGGCGCATCATTTGGGCAGAAGGCGATCGAGGTCATCACGGCTTCTAACGTGAATTGCGTTTGCACCATCAGACATTCTCAAAAGAACCTTTCCATGCGTATGCCACACGTATTTAAAACCAGCTTCTTTGGCCCAGTTCTTTGTTGCTTGTAGCAGGTCTCTGTTGTGACGGGTCAAGTTTTCCTGGATGAAGATGCGTGGATGGCTATCATTTAGCTTGCTCTTTTTACTTAACCAAGATTCCCTTGTCGACTGCCTTGTGAAACGGACGATTATTCCGGGAATTTTGTCTCTCTGTGCGGGTAGCCTGTGTACCGAGGCAATGTCATGCTCGACCAAATGTGGCGTTTCCAGCTGGTCTGCAACTCCGTTTAGCACATTATGCAAGTTTTCACCTTGCACGAGAGGCACCCCATGGATTTCTAAATTAAGCTGCCTATTTCGGAATTCAAGTTCGTTCACTTCCCGCCGCAGCTGAGCCTGAGCAGATTGGTTCTCATCCTCCTTCATCTCCAGTTCCTGTACCTGCTTTCTAAGTACCTTAATTTCATTTTCCTGCACGTAAATCGTTTTTTTCAGTTCCTCAAAAATGGCAGACATGTGCGTAACAGACTCCTCCATAGTTTCGACTCGAGCGGCGAGGGAAGGTAGGCATTCTAGCTTTAGATTAATAGATCCAAGGATAGCTTTTATATCCATGTCAGTCTTGTTTTCATCAGTGCTGCTACCACCTTGTACCGAGCTCCGGCAATTTTGGCATCGCCATGTTTTCTTTGCAGCTTCGGATTTTCCTTTGAATGACTTTTCAGCTATTCCCGCGCATTTTCCAAAATGGTATTCGTGCACACACTCAGAACAAGCTACACGCCCCTCATTTTCATGGAATGCTTCATCACAAGTGAAGCAGACATGGGCCATTGTTTCCACTACAGCAGAAAACCACAATAGGCCCGGCAATACAGCAAAATATACAAGTCTTTGGCAGCGACAGCAGCACAAGCACCACTACGCGTACAGTAAATAGGGGAACAAACTAACCTGCACAGTTGAAATCGCAGATCAAGAGATGTTCGCTGGATGCTGCCGTCGCTGCCAAATGACTGCCTCCCCGTGTGCTCTTGATTTATCCGTCTTGGATTCCTTCGTCAGGCGCGCAAGCGCAGTAGGGGCGTGCGGCGGTGATAGCTCCGGTGATCACGGCGGTGACGGTGTACGTAGCAGGGGCCTGGGCGTCACACAGCTCTCGGGAGCGCTGTGCAGTTCGAGCGGTAGAAAAAGCCAGGCAAATCCGCAATGTCCGATGGATCCTTCACCGGGCAGCGCTTGACAATCCGGGAAGAAGGCCAGTCGTTGTATCTGCACAGTTGAAATCGCAGATCAAGAGATGTTCGCTGGATGCTGCCGTCGCTGCCAAATGACTGCCTCCCCGTGTGCTCTTGATTTATCCGTCTTGGATTCCTTCGTCAGGCGCGCAAGCGCAGTAGGGGCGTGCGGCGGTGATAGCTCCGGTGATCACGGCGGTGACGGTGTACGTAGCAGGGGCCTGGGCGTCACACAGCTCTCGGGAGCGCTGTGCAGTTCGAGCGGTAGAAAAAGCCAGGCAAATCCGCAATGTCCGATGGATCCTTCACCGGGCAGCGCTTGACAATCCGGGAAGAAGGCCAGTCGTTGTATCTGCACAGTTGAAATCGCAGATCAAGAGATGTTCGCTGGATGCTGCCGTCGCTCCAGGAAATGATTGTAATCCTCTGTGCCGTCATCATCTTGCTCGACGGGTGCGCGCGAGAGTGTATCTGCACCTTCGTGTTTACGTACGGACTTATAGACAATTGTATAATCAAATTAATGAAGGCGAAGGCTCCAAAGCACTAGGCGGCCTGATGGGTCCCGGAGACTGGTCAGCCAGCACAAGGAATGATGGTCTGTGACAACTTTGAAATGGCGACCGTTGATATAAGGCCGAAATTTCATCGTGGCCCAGATGACAGCGAGGCACTCCTTTTCTGAGGTGGAGTAGCTGATTTCGGTGCGCGAGAGTGTGCGACTCGCATACGCAATCACACATTCCACGCCTTCTTGATGTTGAACGAGGACGGCACCAAGCCCAATATTGCTAGCGTCGGTGTGTACCTCGGTAGCAGCCTCGTCATCAAAGTGAGCAAGGACAGGGGTAGTGTGCAGCCGTCGTCGCAGCTCTGTGAAAGCAGCCTGTTGCGCGGCAGTCCAGACAAACCGTGTATCTCCACGCGTTAAACGGGTCAGTGGTTCAGCGATGTTGGAGAAGTCTGCGATGAAACGGCGGTAGTAGGCGCACAAACCCAAGAAGCGCTTGAGCGCTTTCTTTGTAGTAGGAGGGGGGAAGTCGGCTACAGCGGCAGTTTTCTCGGGATCGCGTCTTACACCGTCGGCGCTCAAAACATGGCAAAGAAACTTGAGCTCTTTGTAGCCAAAGTGGCCCTTCTCGGGTTTAAGGGTCAAATCGGCCGATCGCAGGACATCCAGCGTGGTCCGAAGGCGTTCAAGGTGTTGGTCGAAGGTTTCTGAAAACACCACCACGTCATCTAAGTAAACTAGACAGGTTTGCCATTTGAGGCCAGCCAGGACAGTGTCCATCATGCGCTGAAACGTCGCCGGCGCTGAGCAAAGGCCGAAAGGCAACACCTTAAATTCATATAGGCCGTCGGGTGTGATGAATGCAGTTTTTTCGCGGTCTCGTTCATCAACCTCAATCTGCCAATATCCGCTCTTTAGGTCGATCGACGAAAAATACTTGGCGCGGCGAAGTCTGTCGAGTGAGTCGTCGATGCGAGGCAGCGGGTAGACGTCATTTTTCGTTACAGCGTTCAGCTTACGGTAATCAACGCAAAAGCGCAATGTCCAATCCTTCTTTACCAGAACAACAGGCGATGACCACGGGCTCTTAGAAGGCTGAATATTGCCGTCTGTAAGCATCTGCTTTACCTGCGTTTGGATGGCGTCGCGTTTATTCGGGGAAATGCGGTACGGCTGCTCTCGTAAGGGGCGAGCATCATCGGAAGTGATGATTCGATGCTTTGTGGCCACCGTCTGCCGCACTTTCGAGGAGGATGCGAAGCAGGTTTTGTATTGGAGCAGGAGGGCCCGTAGGTCGCCCTGTTGAGTCGCTGAGAGCCCGGAGCTAATATCGATGCGATCCAGGGACGTGTCCGGATGTACCATGGCCTCGGACGCAAAGCACCCAGTAACATCGGCCAATTGGTCAGCCCACGCGACGGCAGTAGCTCGGAAAAGGCGACGTGGTTCGTTCGTAAAATTGGTAATTGGGAGCTGCGACCGACCGTTATGGATGTGGACAAGGCTTCAGTCCGAGCAAATGCCGTGTGTCAACAGCAGGTAAAGGTTGCCCTCGGCGACTGCAGGTCCATCACGTAGCCCATCATCGCATTCGACGCTTGCAAAAACACTGGCGCGCGGCGGGATCAAAACAGTCTCAGTGGAAATACGAAGGGCGGAGCTGCGTTGGCGAACGCCGGAAACGTCGTCGGCTTTCGCTGTAGAAAACGTAACCGTTCTGTTCCGCAGGCCGATAATGGCACCATTCTCACGGAGAAAATCTACGCCCAAAATCAGGTCTCGAGAACATTTGCGGAGCACCAGGCAGCTAACTATGAACGTCGAGTCGGTGATCTGGACTCTAGCCGTGCACTGTCCAAGCGGAGTAAGTAATGATATGGCCCCCCGCAGTCCGGATCTGCACGCCAGAGCAGGGAGTCGTAACTTTCTTCAGAAGCGCTGCCAATTTTGCCGCTAATAACTGAAAACACCGCTCCTGTGTCCACCAACGCGCTAATGCTGTGACCGTCGAGAAGCACGGGTATGTCGAGTGAGAATCGCTCCTTTAGTTCACCTGCTGTCGTCGACATCAACAAAGCTCCAGCTTCGGATGTCGTCGTCGTCAGGGGGTCCTTACAGCATCGATTCAAGCGACCACGGCCCCGGAGGTCGCTGTCTTCAGTTTTCCCGGAGAGGACTGGGCGAGCGGTCCGCTGTCGCTCGCGAAAAGTTCTGCGGATTAGGTGAAAATGATGACTGGTGAGGGGACGGTGATCGGGACTGACGGCGCGCCATGGAACACAGGGGTTGCTGCGTCACGTACTCTTCAATCGCAGGGGCCGTTGGCCAAATCGGGGTCTTGGCGCATCAGAGGAAAAATCCTGAAGGCCAAGTTCACGATATGGGCACCGCCGGAACAGGTGACCGGGCTCCCCACAATGAAAGCACAAACGTCGTCGGTCAGGGCCACGCCAGACGTCCGCTCTGCGCAGGGATCGTCGGTCACTCGGCACGTGCTGCACGGGCTGCATGGAGGGTAGCGGGACGTCGTGATGGGTTTGAACAAACGCTGTTGCATTTGGGGCAGGGCGTCGTAAAGCGTCAGCATACGTCGGGCAGCAGTAGTCCGTCTGGATAGGCTCTGTAAATGCCGCTGCATTCGGGGCAGGGCGTCGCAGAGCTTCAGCGTACATCGGGCGGTAGTAATCTGGCTGTACTGGCTGTGGTTCGCCGCGTAGTAACTGAGGCCTGAGAGCCTGCTGCACCTCGTTGCGGATAACGCCCATAAGGGAGCTGGCCGCGGGCTGCGACGTACCAAAGATCTTCTGCAGCTCCTCTCGGACGACAGTGCGGATCATGTCACGGAGGAAGTCGGTATTGGGGTTGAACGCCGGGAGAGACTCCGTAACAGAAGCAGCAAGGACTGGTCGGTCGTACGAGGTGGAACGCTGCCGGAGGACCTGCTCCATTGTGACAGCCTCTGCTAGAAACTCAGCAACAGTGCTTGGGGGGCTGCGCACGAGGCCGGCGAAAAGCTGTTCTTTCACACCACGCATTAGGTGGCGCAGCTTTTTGGCTTCCGACATGGCTGGGTCAGCCCGTCGGAAGAGACGCGTCCTGTCTTCGACGTACATGGTAACCGTTTCATTGGGCATCTGCATGTGGGACTGCAGGGCGCGTTCAGCTTGCTCCCGACGATCAGCGTTGACATACGCGGCGAGCAATTGACGTCGGAACTCATGCCATGACATAAGAGCGTCCTCACGGTTTTCGTACCACGTCCGAGCACCGCCCTCCAAGCTGAAGAAAACGTTCCTCAGTTTGGCGGCGTCATCCCACTGGTTAAATGCGGCGACACGTTCAAACTGGAGTAGCCAATCTTCCACGTCCTCCAGCTGAGTCCCGTGAAAGGATTTTGATAGTCGTGGGTTGTGGAGGGTGTAGTACGCGGCGCCTTGCATGACTGGTTGAGGGGCAGGCGCCGAGGTAGTGTCAAATGGCCTGAGCTCAGGAGGCAGCCGGCCAGGTGCCGAGGTAGTCTCCAACAGCCAATGTTCAGGGGACAGTCCTAGATTGCCGCGACTGACACGATGCACTGGCGTGTCGACAGGGAGAGGTCTGGGGTCCTCGGTGTTAGGAGGGGTGTGCGACATATTTCAGGGCGATTTACCCAGCGCACTTCACCACAAATGTCACAGATGGCAATATCATGATAATATGATGCGCACATCAATAATTGCATACTTATGTTGGAGAATTGTGCTCCAGTTAATATTTTTCTGAACGGCTTTTTTTCGATGAAACATCTTGAATTAGAAATGTTATAGCGCAAACAAAGACACGGACAAGAGAGACGAAACACACACACAAGCGCTTAGTGTTTCGTCTCTCTTGTCCGTGTCTTTGTTTGCTCTATAACATTTCTAATTCAAGATGAACTACCAACTCGCCCAACAGGAAGATTTAATGTCGATGAAACATGTTTTTACCTATATTAGGAACGAGTCTCAAGGCAAACATACCGTTGCTATTAAACAGAGCCTCACTAGAGGTACTAAACCTTTTATTCTAGCTGATCCTCATATTACGTAGGATTCACCCGGGTTGTTTTTTGAAAGCATAAGAAAGGCGAAGGAAACGGGAGGAAGTTACACCATGGGAAGCCACTGCTTCTTTCTCTGAACACTCCGCAGTTTATTACCAAAACACGTATCTAAGCGCACCATCGCTACTTTTGACGTTAAACAGTGAGCTGGAAAGGAGTTACGAGACACTCAATAAACGTCTTGGCGAAGCGTAGTGCTTAAAACGCAATCACCGGAGCGAGCGGATAAAGAAAATAAACAGCGCTCTTATTTAGAGTTCTTCATCCTTCACAAGATATTGAGCGATAAAGCAGAAAGACATTGGCAAGAGCAATGTTTTAGTCAAAAGCGCATAGGGTGCGACCAAGGCTGTACTGAAGGGACTAAAGTTTTGTGAGTATAAAAGAGAGAAGAAGAGGTCCTACGGTAGTGTAACGGATATCTGATTAAAATATTGAACTGTAACAAGGCAGCGAGCCACATTCTCAGCACGCTTCCTCTCCTGATCTCCGCTGTTGGGCCGTGAACACTATGTGTGAGAAAACACTTATCTCTACACAACGTTTGTCATCACTAACTTCCCCAACTCAGTTACAGTCTCGTTGCTCTGTGGCTGCCACTAAATATCTATCAGACTTATCCGTACCCAGGTATGTTTCACCCGGACTTGCACAACAGGTTCGACGTGAAATAATTTTTCTCATACGAGCACTGTACGGGAACTCGGCATAGATGAACGGCTCTTAAAATAAGAGCCGCATCGTTATTTCTATATCCATCTGCAGTCCACTCTCAATAATTAGGTTGAAAGAATGGCGCCCATGGATGTTATAGCAGGTGAACAAGTGGAGCCAAAGGAAGAGAGAGAGAGCAAACCTTAAGTAAACATATACAGAGGACGAGCCGGCACAAGTAGTGAGCGCCGGCCTCATCTTGGTCGGCCTCTCCAGTCCTGGATGCCGGAAGATCCCGCCGCCTCGCGAGCACGGCGTGCGAGGGCAGCTTGCGCCGTCGCACTCGAGCACTCGAGGAGGAAGGTCTCCCAAGCCTCTTCAGTGGGGTTGGGAGGAGGAAGTGGGGACTGCGTTGACAGGCCTACACCATGTGGGATAGACAACAGAGCTCGTCACAGTGTGGGCACAAAGCATTCATTTTCGACTCATAGTGAGCAGCCATTACGAGACACCAGCAGCTGTTCGTCTATAGTTGTCGCAGAATGCGTTCGTCTGCCGTCTACAGCCCCTTTGCCGGTGGAGGGGACTGGCGATGCCTGTTTTTGTAATCGTTGATAATTTTTCGAAATCACAGAAGTGGTCGACTAGGCTCACTGGATGAGGAGGCCGCGGAAGTAGGTGCCCGGAGGATATGGAGAATAAGACACCCGGGTTGTTCTTCCAAAAAAGGGCGGAGAAGCTCCGCCAAAGTCATGGCATGCATTCGATTATTGCTGACCCATGCTTGCTCTTATAAACTGAGATGCATAAAATAAACCGGCCTCTCATATTGGTAACAGTGTGTGCACAAGGACTGAACTGTTTTTGTCAGTGGTAAGTCTCTTCTCTTACGTTGTACTTTTCTGTAATATTGGCGTCACTGAGAATGATGACCATGACGGCAAAATGCTCAATGGCATGATATAGTACGCGACAACTGAAAATGCTGTTGTCCCGAGAACAATGTTCTCTAATATTTATTTTCACAAAACACGCGAAATAGGGCTGTATGTTACCAGAAAAAGTATCTGCAGGTCTGCCGTGCTGACTGCGCTAAGAACTGGGCGGAAGCCGACTTGACCTTAAAGAAACGAGTCAAATGCAGTTTATTCTGAAAAGTCCGCAGAAGCATTGTGTTAACCTGTGAATGCGTTAAATATGTTCGCCTGTCCATTATCAAGACAGTTTATTTTTGATCTTCTAGTTAGCTCTATTATTCCTTTAATAGAAAAAGGTTCCTAAAAAATTGTGTGACATCCTCGTGACTGAAAAAAACGTTACTGCGCCGAAACCGTTGACAGAGCACCAA
Organism: Amblyomma mixtum; assembly: GCF_055824585.1. Classification (NCBI taxonomy): domain Eukaryota; kingdom Metazoa; phylum Arthropoda; class Arachnida; order Ixodida; family Ixodidae; genus Amblyomma; species Amblyomma mixtum. The sequence continues at coordinate 61,017,137 of NC_143015.1, forward strand.
ATGAACAGCAACTTTTTCACTGGCAGAACTTTTTTAGCCATTTGTTCTAATGCTACTAATAGTAGTTCGCAGTCAGGAAAACAATCATGCAGTAAATTTCGCGAAATACGCCAACGCCTTGAATACAGTAAGCGCTGAAATGCATCATTTGCTTCAGGTGCTGCATAGATAAGACTACAAGCTTCCTACTAGCTATCGTCACTCTGATTGAGCGAATTCGTAAAAGGAGTGACACGCGCCAAGCACCACGCCCTGTCACCGGGAGGTTGCAAATTTCTCTCCTAATATAATGCTTGAAACTTTCCTTTGATCCATTGCCTCATTATCGGCCATTGATATGAACTTCCGCGACTTCTGGCTCAGCTGATGTACTGGATTCTAAAGTGGGTGCTTTCGCGAGCGAACACATGGAAAGATAAAGAAGCGAGACATTGAAGGCCTGTCTCGTGGTTTTTGAGACGGTGTATCATTGAATGTAGAACCTTTGACGCGGCGTGGTATTGAATTGCATTTAGCCTGCGATGATAGGAACCTTGTATATTTTTATATTTCGTGCTTTCTTTACACCTGCGCTAGAGTTTTCATTTTTAGATTTTTTGTCGGAGCCCTTATTCCTGCTCCTTTGCAAGCAGTGCGCACGCTGCGGCATTTACCTGGCGATAGAGGCATTATTAAACAACCGTGGCCAACGGCACTCTCTGCCAGGTACTAAATTTTTAACATCTTCTCTTGTGTCAGTGTCGAAGCACCTTTTTCAATGGATCATTAACTCGGGCAGAATGCGACCCGTCTAAGTATACGAATGGGAACCAGTAATGAGTTCGGGCCAAGCTGCACACCGTTCCAGCCATTGCACCTAGTGAACAAAATGGTTCCGCTCAAGTAAGCTCCTGCCGTCTCGAACAGCAACCCAAACTGTATAGGTTGAGTTTCGCACAAGCTACGCTCACGAACACGTGCTCTAATGAGATGCTCGGCACCAGGGAATCGTTTGAACACCGTGGATTAAGACGACCCGTCTGGTGCCACGATGCCTTCGTTTGCAAACTGCGTCCCTTGAGCGAACAGCGAGAAAAGGGGCAGTGATGTGCTTTGCTTAAGACTGTTAAATGTACCTTATCGCAGGCTTCTTTACTAAACAAGCCGTATTTCGCACAGTTCCTTCTCTGCGCAAAAGGGTTTTCGTTATTTCTTCCAGAGGCAGAGCCAAAACAGGAGATTAAGAATGCCCGATCGCCCCATTTTTTCCACAGTTCCTGGCCGTTCACTCTCGGTGACTTCTTTGTAACTGTTGTGTTCGAGGCAGTTGTGTTTGCATTTCTTGTGCTTGTCACAAAGGCCATAGTGTCTCTCTGCCGTCAACGTGCTCGCTCAAAAACTACCGAAATCCTTAACAAGCACGCGGAAAGTGGACTTTTCTTAAAGCTGCATTCCTCGAACAAAGCGGTGTTCAGTACTGGAAGGTTCGTAACGAGTGAAAGCAAGTGCGGTTCACAAAAGCCCTTATGATGCGAGCCCGACATTTGAGGTATCTTTCCGCAACCTCTCTCTGCCTGAAAAAGCTATATTTCCTCCTCTCGGAATATTTCGCGTAATATCCTGACGGACTTCGAAAAGTTAAAATTTGATGGCCGGCTCAGGAGTAGTTTTGCGATTTTTCTTCATTGCTCTCAGGCAGGGGTCCGAACCTCACTTTCGACTTCGAAGCCGCGTTTCGATGGATTCGAAACGCACTAGAAGCCCGTGTGCTGTGCGATGTCGGTGCGCGTTAAAGATACCCAGGTGGCCGAAATTATTCAAGAGCCCTCCACTACGGCATCTCTTCCTTTCTTCTCTCACTCACTTCATTATTCCTTCCATTGCGGCGTGGTTCGGGCGTCGACCGAGATAAGTGAGACAGTTACTGCGACATTCTCGTTCCTTAAAAATCAATGTTCCTTTTGTAGCGACAGCTACACTACGCCATTTGCTTCGCGAGGTCAGAGTGGCTGCGCGCTGAGCCGTTGCACCACTGCTCCGCCAGATGTGCGCATGCGCGGAGTGACGTCATAGCCCGCAGCTGGTGTGCGCACCGCGCACCTCGCCGCTGCGCTAATGGCTGAGCACGCGCCGCCCGCCCCGTCAGTTGTTCGCATGCGCGGAGTGACGTCAGAGCACGCAGTTCGTGTACAGAGATTGTCGAAACTATAGGATGCATAGGAGACTGGTACCGCCACCGAATAAAAGTCTAAATAATAGGGAGGCAATCGCATGGCGGCGCCTTCAAGCTGGGAACGTCGTTAACGCGACCTGGGCATATTAAGAGAGATGAGAAACAAAACAATAAGTGCAAGAACTGTGGGGCGAGAGGGGCCCTCGACCACATAATCTGGAATGCGCTAGCTCCCCAGGGGCTAAAACAAATATAAATTGTAGAGAAACTTGGGAAGCCCTGCTGCGAAGCTAGGCCCCTGCTCCACAGCAACAAGCCATCCGCCTGGCGGAAGAAACCACGAGGAGTCAAGACCTCTTTGCCTGCTTCTAGTCGCGGAGGCCGGGGCCCCGTCACTCAGGCCTGCGTGCCGGGGACGGGGGTAAGGGGGCCTCTTTATCTGGTGGAAAATAAAGTTGGCATAACCATCATCATCTGGTGTGCGCGCCATGCGCCTACATTGCGTTAGCATTTCAAGCCTTCAGCATGGTAACGCCGCGGCCACCTTGGCGGCGGCGTGGCTGGTGACGTGCTTGCTCACGTGGTGCGGAGCAGCTGCCGGCGGCGCAGCGCGCCGGCGAGACCGAGTGGGGGAGGATGGAGAGGGTGAGAGGGGGGGGAGAGTGAATCCACAGCCAGAGACGAAGGTGAAGAAGTAACGCCCAGCGAAACGGAGCGGCGAAAGACCGACTTTGCAATTCGACTGAGCGAGTTCCACTGGGCCAGCTGTAGCCATCGCGTCACTCCAGGTTTAACCAGAGCTAATCTCCAGGCGGGGCTCCAACCTTTCCCTACTATAAGGCTTATACCTGCATTGTTCTGGCACCCAAAAATCTCCTTGAATCACGGAAAATGTTGCTCAGATTTTTGTGGCAATCAACCATCGAATAAAGAAATATAAAAGTTTGCTTCTGCCATTAGCCTAGTTATAAACTAAACGCCACTACGATCGCTCTTTTCGATCGTAATGGTAATTGACTAGTCAGTGAGTAATTTGAAGAGGTCCGAATATCAGTATCTTGTCTATTACCAAGAACAGTAAGGTCCTAAATGTATTAGCGCATCCCTAGTGCAATAAATTTATTGTCATTTTAACGGATTGAAGCAAATAGAAAGCCGTGGGATTTCGGCAAAAAAACATTTCTATCTACTGCACGCAGTACGGCGAATTTAGCACATTCGTAGACGCTAATCGACAAACTCATCAGTGCGCTCTTGCTGTTACCATACTTAAAAAAGGACCATAAACATAACTCAAAATAAAAACACCGTCTTGGGGCAGTTAAGTCATTATATTCGTGGTTTAACTGCCTCCGATGACCCCATTGTTGCGCATGAGTTTGAGTTGTTCGTAACACGAAGGATCCGGTTAACAAACACATACACGTAGCAGTCTGAATTTTTGATTGCAACAAATACAGCACAGCTGTAAACTGCACTCAGAAAGCAGACAACAAATTGAGGATAAGCCTAGATCTTCTGAACGATTGGTTCCAGCTCATGTGCCTACCAGAACGTGCTTAATGACGCTGGTTTCCCAAATTACCACGGGAATTCAGATGTTTGGTACACCTCATTGTTCTCCAATGTCGGTCAGAACTATTCGGTTCCGGCACACGAAGAATTTTACGCCTCTAGTTTTGGAATACGTACGAAGAGCTGGCAATCCGTTTTCACACGTTATCACTGCGCAATTTTCTCGCAATCAGAAGTGAAAACAGCCACATTGAGCGCCATTTGTAGTCTTTCAGTCACGGCCAATTGCTTATGCTAGTTGGCGATGTTCAAGATAGCTTGGCTTGCGGAAGATTCGCTGAAACTGCCGCTTTTTCCCGAACTAATTCACCTGACGACTTCCCAAAAACGTGGTTCCACCGGCGCCCAAATACACTACAGCGTCGTTTACATGACGGGGTTGATTTGAGGAGTTGATTTCAAAACCGGTTACTGTGTTCAGATAAGCACCCCAGATCGAGCCCGATAGTCGAGGGAGCGAGTCCAGTGAACTGCGCTGCAGGGGGTGGGTTCACTCGCTTGACCCCAACGGCAGATAGCATGCAAACCGGATGGAGTTGAATAGCCGGGTTAGTGGAAGGGAAGGTGATAAATTCGAACCTGTTCTTCGCTTGCGCCGTTGTGCCTCGAGAGACAGCGGTGCAAGCCGCAATCTTGGAGGCTGCCACAGCCCTATACCGCTGCGCCGCTCCACGACTGGTGTTGCTGCAGCTGAACCGGTCTCGATTCGCTAAAATCAAATTCATGTAAACATGCAGTCGTCGAGTTCGGCTGACCTTCTCAACTCGATCCCCTGACTCGACCCGTCGCTGTCGGGTTCATGTAAACGGGGCTTATACTAACCTAGAACGTGGCGCAACCATCGAAATATCAACTTCCCCCCATCGCCAAGCCAAATTGCATCACAAATTAACCTAAGAGAGCAGACTAGATACAGGAAATGCATTCATAAAAGAAGTAAAGAACAGTTTTACATTTTTTTGTCGAAAGTTTTTAGTGCGATCGTGGCCGGAGCGAGTGTGCTAGCGTGCGGCTACTCTGTTATTGGCGGTGCCAGTTCTCGCGGGTTTGGCACAGGCTAGAAGGCACGCGCCCCTATTGTTGTATCCGCGGCGAGCGAAGCAGAGACAGAGCGACTAAGCAACATGTTTATTCGGCATGCTGGGCCGTACAGATTAAGAGACACGCGCGAGCGATCTGCTCGCTGACTTCTTAGCAAGTGCCCCGCTCCCCCTCTCCGCGTTGCCATTCACACACGTCAAAGCATCACGTGACACTACATACCAATTGCGCACAATGCGATCACATGATACTTCACCTATCACCCTCAAAAGATAGCGTGGAGGTGAACATCATTTTTTCTTTTATGAAAGAGCGTGTATGAGGCAAGAAAAACTAGTAGCCGGCAATATTAGAGCGAACTAACAGCACAGTTCTATTCAAAGACTAAAAAAACGCACGTTCTCTGTTGTTGTCATATTAGTCAAAGCATCTCTGTCATTGGGATCCTTATCATAAATTTGTATTGCAGACGTTCAGCTTCCCTCCAACCGTTTCCTCAGCACGTGTTCAGTTTTTTTCTCGATTAGCTGTAAGTAACCTAAAGAAAGAACAGGTCTCTTGATCCAAAACTGTCATATATTACACGTTTAGGAGTTATTTTTTTTCTTTGTACGGACGCTCAGTTCAAAGAGCATCGCGAAAACCCTATCCTTCGACTAGGACATTTTTAGACTGTAAATTTATCAATCAGGGCAGAAAGTTTGAGACGCGAATTTCCGCAGGTAGATATATTCCTAATTGAATAAACAGAACAATTACTTCATGAGCTAATACCCCGTCACTGAGCCTCGGCAAAAAGAGCCGACACGCTCAGAAGCAAACGGTCTGCTTAGCTGCCGCCATAGCTCAGTGGTTATGACGCTAGGCTGCTGACTAGAAAGGCGCGAGTTCTATCTCGACCACGGCAAACACATTTTGATACAAGCGAAATGCTAGAAGCCTGTGTACTGTGCGATCTCAAAGCACGTTAACAATCAGCAGGAGGTCTAAATTTCGAAGGCCCTTCACTACGGCGTCTCTCATAGCCATAGTCGCCTTGGGCCGTTCAACCCCTCAAAACCAAACCATCGGCCCAAGCAGTGTTTGCGTATATCTCTAGCTATCGCAATAAAGTATCCATTAAGCAAGAAATGGCTGAGGCTTAGCTAAGGCTAAGCCTAGTCAGATGCGAAGCATATTGATGGCTAAGCTTGGTCGTCGCTCAAATCAGCCCTGCCTCTAGGCGGCATCCCAACACCTGGCCGCCTCGTAAGTGCCCGGAGAGCGACGCAAGCTCAGCTTTATACCGCTGCTGTAGCGTCACGTGGTCAGCTGCAGCGCCTCTGATGTGGAGCCTACACCGCCGCGGCCGACCGCGCGAGCCGGCAGCCCATCTCTCCACTGCTGTGTCGTCATGTTGTCACGTGGTCAGCCGCCGCGCCTCTTATGTGGAGCCTCCACCGCCGCGGCCGACCGCGCGAGCCGGCAGCTCATCTCTCCTCTGCTGTGACATCATGTTGTCACGGGGTGTCACGTGGTCACGGTAGCTCCACCGCCGCGCTCGACGGGCTGTAGTGTAGCTCTAGTAATATGCTTCGCATAAAAAGCAATAGTTAAGAAGTTCATGAAACCCGTTAAGAAGTTCAGTACACGTTTGATTCAGGACAGTTAGAACAATGCATAATGACTTGCAACTCCACGCTGTCAAGAGCGGCAGGCGTGCTGGCTAGGCAAAGGCAAAGTTTGAAGGCAATGAAAATAGAAAATTTTTAAAGATTTCTCTTCGAGGAAATTTTTTCGCACTTTTTTGGGCTAGCGCACGTCAGTCAAAGAACATCTTTGCCAAGGTCCTGCGAAACGACTTATAAACCACGAGAAATTGAAAAAGAAATCTCCACATGCTAACCGCCACTCATGCGACTTTTTTGCTGTATTTTCATGCGCAGCATGAAGAGCGCATCTAGTCAGCGTATGACAAGGAAGTCATCGCGCGTGTCAAACCAAACTAGCACTGAACGCATCGAAATCAATTCCGTACTTTTAGAAGGCAAGCATGCTTCCCGACATGGAAAGATCGCGAGAGGCGGGGAAAGTACCACCTCAGGAAAAAGAAAGCTTCGTAAAAAAATTTTCTTCTTGAATTAAAGAACCATACGGGGCTGAAAAAGCTCTCAAGTGTACGAAGACGTAAAGGATCGAACGTTGTTTATTTTGGTTTGCCCCAAACCTTGCAAACCTTTTTGCTATTCTGCTAGCCCTGTGCGTGAGCTATCGATCGCGAGTCGTTAGCGTGTAGCGTTCATGTGTTTTTAATTTCTCCGCTTTTAGCGTAAATGCAAATCTTTGCAAAACACGAAAAAAATAAACAGCGTACAAGAAGCCGAAAATTTTGGGAGTGATGCTTTTTCCAGTGGAGTGTCTGACGACACCCATTAGCCAGCTCAAAAAAAGCCAACGCACATTATCAGCCATATCCTTTGAGTTTTTCAAGAGAAGCGCACATTGATGCCGTGTCGTGTTTGACAGCCTACGCATTTTCTTGTAGTAAATTTGCATGTTTCCCTCTTCTGTATTGCAACAGGTTGTGTCTGAGAAAAGCTGGAGGAACGCAGAACAACTAAAGCGACCACAAGAGGGCGAACCATTAATTTAATAGTATTATTTTGCTTCATTTACTTCCTTCCGTGTTCTGAACGTACCAGATGTAAACATCGTGGCTTATTCATGGACGTGTGTCTCTAGCAGTGTTTTGTGGGATGCGCGTGATATAACGTTTTAAAAAGAAAGTTTGTGAAACTTCGTGTCGCCCTAATGAACGCTATGCGCAAATTTTATCGATTAGTGTTCGACTCTGTTCGCCGTGCAAGAACAGCTAATAAGAACGAAACGCGGGCTGGGGAAACAAGAGACACAAAGCCTTATGGAAACTTGAGTAAGAAAAGATTGCCTAGGAAGCACCTCTTTTTTTCCCATAAATAGACAGATGGGGCTAGCTAAGTGGTTCAGAAGCAGCCGCAGAGATTCCATGGGCCTGTGCTTTTTTTCTCTTTCATTTCTCCTTATTTGTAATTGCATTTCTGGACCAGGAAGAGCCCTTCTTCGAGGCGAGAGAAAAGCAGCTATTCTCGTCATGTGCAGAAACCTCAAAGGACTGTTTGTCCTTTCAATTTCATTTGGAAGTCGGTAATGCGACTTCCATAGTTTCGTTCTCAGCAGTCTCAAAAAGGGGGGCTTTGCTTGTTCAGCTCGAACAAACTCCCCCGAATTTCTTCTGGCCAAGAATACAAGTAAATAATAAATGGTTTGCCAGCTATCTCTTCTGACATCTACAAAGATCGATCACTTTGCTTTGCTAACGAGAAGCGGCGGTCGATGATTTTCTCAGGACGTGCTTGCGCATCTAGCCCATGTTTAACTTGCTACGCATTTATTTAATTGTTCTGTTTGGCTTCCTACTTCCGTAAACGTTTATTCGTGCTTTCACCTTCGGGCTTCACCTGCTCAGCTGATGCTGCATACGCTCATTTATATTACCAATATTTAAAACTTCTATTTCTATGAACCATTTAAGGCCCTTGTTCACGCTGCGTTCTATGAGCCCTCTACTGACAATTGACGATCCAAATATTGGCCACATATTCTTTACCTCTAGAGTTTAAGCAAACCGTTTTTGTACGAAGTATCAGAAGAGGAACAACCTACCGTCCTAACGACTTTCGGCTAGGGAACCAGGGCCCACTTTTCCAACAGCTTTATACTAAACACAGAAAACACAAAAAGGGCGTCCTTGAAAGACGCCACTTCTTTTATTTGTTATCGGGTCAGTTTTTACATTAAAAGCAATGCCGTGGATGGCACGAAATACGTTAGCCTCTAAGCGTACCAGGTGATTATTAGAGCATCACCAGCGGCTGAACTGCGAATATAGCGATATGAATTTGATTGGACAGTAATGGTGTCACGTGTGTCCAGTTGATGGCGTAATGTTTTTGCCCAACCAAATCGAGATGGGAACAGTGCCTTTCTTTTGTAAGGGTGGTGCGCCAAGTATCATTAGTAAGTATCTACCTAACTCCGTTTTCGCATTGTTTTCCAAGATAGTAGAGGAATTTATTAATACCTGAATCACAAACTATCTTAATAAACATGAGTGAATCTCTTCTAGCCAGCGCAGATTTCAAAAGAACAAATAGCCTGAATCTGTCTTGCTTAGGATTGTGTATAAGTTCACCAAGTAACGAACGCCACACCTGCCATCTCCTTGGAGCATTGCTCGGTAAACAGAGTCCCGCCGTCGCTTCTCGTTAATCGCATGCAATCTTCGATTTTAGGTCATTGTTTCCGGAAATACACTGGATGGCGATCTGAATGCGTTAGAACTCAAGAATTCCCTCGTTCCAATCGCTGAAACCGCATTCACGATTTGTGCGGACCCTCTAGGCCTGCTTGTCGAGCAAGGGGTCCGGCGTTGGCTATTTTGAAGACAGAAAATGAGAAATGCTTGTCACAAGCGCGCATATACCTATTTCAAGATGGAAATGCAGCCAACTTTTTCTCGGTGCGCTATTCCAGCCCGCTTCGTCTTCCTCTACAACTCTTGGTTAGTGGAACAGTGAACCAACTAGTCTTCTTCGGTCGGGCCTGCGTAGCACGAGCTGCAATCCACAAGTATCAAGTGCTAGACATGGTCCAGCTCACGCGCATAATTATCCGAAACCACAAAAGCACCATAAACATCGAAATGCACCGTCAAATTAACAGCGGCGTGGATTCCTTCTCGGTTGCAAAAACTCCGGGGTCCTCGGACGATGCACTTCTGCAGATATGGTGCCGTAGTGCGCAGCTGCGAGCAACATATGAAGCTCTCCCATAGCTTTCCAGAAATCTTTTGTGACAAGAAAGCGTCGAAGGACTCTGGTAATAGCCTGCACTGAATGACTCTTTCTTCTGTGGAGGAGCATCATAGCCGAAACAATAAGAGAATAACCCCAAACGTCCCAGTGGCGGTCAGGTATCACAGGGCGTACGGGTAGGTGACGGCCGAATGGTTCGGCCGCATTGCCGCCAGTGCTTGATGGAAGCGGAAGTGGCGTCACTTCTAAGCCACGCATTGCACTTCCCTGCTTCACTTCTGACAATTCATTTCCCATGGACATCCGTTGTGTAGATGGCAGACTAAGAAAAAAAATAAAATAGAAACAGCCCCACCCGCAGTTGCGCATGCAGTCACTCAGGACCGCAGTAACTTGAGTTTTCGAAGCTGCAAGCTTTCATGAGAGGAGCAGTATATCTTCAGAGCATGAATGGAGGCTGTCGGAGGTAGTGGTGGTGAAAAACGTACTTTAAGAACGGTGATTGGGAGACAAGTTCTCGTGGCGGACTGTTCTGCCCGAAAGCCAGAGCGCTTCCGCTATCCTGTGGTCCCGTGAGATCAGGAATGGCTGATCGCTCAAGCTTGAGCTGAACAGAGCAGCTTCCCATAATAATGCAGTAGGCTGGGGAGTTTTGGCACTCCCAAGAAGAGGGTTAAGAAAGTGGGCTTGGTGCTGTTGCATGATGGGCAATGCGGTACGGGGGTATGACGGCAGTGTGAGGGGACGAAAGTGTGCTTGTCGTGGAGGTTCCGTTAGGAATTTGTCTGGAGCTGGCGGTGTATATGTTCGACTTTTTATCAGCCTACAGAGTGTCATTCAGTGCAGTTAAAATACTTCCGTGCCGCTCTAATATAGAAATTTTTTTCTGGTCGGCTGCGACAGCAACAATCAGTCCGAAATAAAAAAAAACCCCTGATTGAGGCGCCCGTAAATTACTTCAAGGAACCATTGTACGGTAAGTACGCTATCACTCTACGGTCAATTATGGCCTGGCAAGCGGTGCAGAGCTAGCAACAGCAACACGTCACCGCAGTGGCCGGAGGATAGCCTGGCTGTGCTAGAAGTCTCTATTATATCTAAAATGATAAGCTTTTTTTGTTTTTACACTGACCACCTGAGTACAAAATTCAAGGTTGAGTAGGCGGCAGAAAGCACTTCGCCACACCGAATGAACGTTCATTGAAACGAATTTGCTGGAAGTCATCTTTGGGCTTGTTAATTCAGCCTCACTTTCACTCTGTGTTTTGCTTAGAAAGCCCTTTTAATTGCCTTGAAGTGCGGGGAAATAATACCTTAGTATTCCAGGGATTCATTGTCCTCGTATCAAAATTATTTCGATTGATACTAACCGTTCTAACAAAAGTTCATACAAAGAAGTTAAAATTTACCAATTTCCTATCAAAAAACGTCAATAATGCCCATGTCAAAGCACGTTTTAACATTCTGACCTAATGTTTACTTGTAAACTTCGCTTTTTGCCTTACTCTTAAATGGGAAAGCGCGTGCGGCTGGGATTAGAATCACTGAAATGAAATTCGTGTAACAAACCAGTACTCAGTGTACCTGGCAAAGACAACACCATGGCCAATATTCGTTTTGTCCTCAAGATTACTTTTTTTGTTTGGATGTGTTCGTCTACGATTATTTTAAATATTTATTCACATGACGGCAAAGTTTTCTGGTTTTCTAGCATATTAAGTGCATAGATTAGAAAAAAAGTTCAGTATAATGCTATTTTCCAATGCTAAGGGTAATATCTTGTGTGTTACAAAGCTTGCAGCTGCACCTCAGTCACTTGATTTGCCTGCAGATAATCATATACGGTTCATGAAAGCCTGCGAGAGCCTAGGCTTTCTAAAAATATTTGCCACAGCAGCGGCTAAGAATACCTCTTCCTTCTGGCCAGAATGTATTTTGTGCGTTTCAGCGAAGGCAACCTGCTTACATTTCACTAGGAAAAAGGGTATGTTGTTAGGAGCATGGGACAGCACAGTGTACGACTGAAAGACAGCCGCACAAAAGGTAAAGTACGCATATTCTAATCACTTCGGGTGGCATGCGCACAATGGTATAGTCCGAAAATCGCCGTTTCATGTGAATATGCGCGGCCCCAGCCTTGGTTCCTATGTTTGCAAAGCGACTTAGAACTATTGATGCTTTTTGTGAGTATCTTTCACGTTATGCAGCGAGCGTAGGAAAACTTTATTTCGAAAACTTCCCATGAATAGCGCACGCTTCATCGTAGCTTTGAAGGTTAATTTTCGAACTTACTGTAGGTTTTTGGTATCAGGTGCACTGTCGTAAAAAAATGTTAGTTGACTGTACCGTCGTCAAAGCGGGTATCTGGAATGCCTTCATTAATAACAAGGAGCGGTAATAGAGCAGAAGGTAATTTAATACAGTCCCACGCCACAAATGGAGGCAGCGGGCATATACAATACAACACAACAAATTGAAAACGTACAATATGTCAATCTAATGTCAACACCACTGCCCTCACACGAGTGAAGGCATCAAAATAAATCTAGGTTTCATTATTATTCGGCTGCTATGATTGCAGTCTAAGCATGTTTTTCTTTTGTTTCAGTGACGACCACTAGCGAAACCGACTAACAAGGCCTAAGTCGATTCTATCTAAATCCTTCTCAAAAACCGCTGTCTTCTTGGGGCACCTGAACTGGGGTTCAGCTGTATCATTCTCTTATTGCTTTTGAATTCCTTTGCGAGGGATACGAGCTGGAACATCAAACGGCATATAATCCTCTACGCTATGTAAACACGTAAGCAAAAGCCCGTGCGAGTTCCAGGAAGACGCTTTCGCTCACGCGACGAAGTTGAGGATAAATATGAATACGTCAACTCCTCAATGATGACTACATTAAGCGCCTCTCGGAAACTTGCCGCAAAAGGACCTGAAGCAAATCCAGCGAATTTCCAGGAGAGCGTGGGGGCGATCAAGGGGATCCGTCTAGAGGGAGAAAAACCAATAAACAAACGATCATGCGTTCGGAGTGGCTTGACACCGCATGGTCTTTCCAGTGCTTGCTTGCGAAGCAAATGGAAGCAAATGTTTACTTTTGGGGGCAAGTATGAACTTGCCTAATTAACGGTAGGACGTTTACGCTACCCGTTGAGAAAACAAAAACTCTTTAAGTAGATGCAGTTCATACGAAAACCAGAAAGTAAACGTGGTCGGAGGGGCAAATTCCAGGAAAAATAACAAAAATATTGCAAGAAAAAAAATCAGTCTCAATATAAAAAAAACACTCAGGAGGTCGCACGATGTTCTGAGCAAGTCTGCGTTTGAAGTATTGGTTATCCATTTCCTTTTGTCCATATTGCTTCAGCAAACGTTTTTCGAAGTTGTCTCTGACGTCACTTTCATAGGGGGGAGGGGTGTTGTGAGGGGTCTCGCAGTCGGGAGACTCGTTTGTAGCCGCGGGTACAGGATTTGACATTGAATGGTGCTCCGTCCGAGGCCCCAGTTCCCCTTCCATGCTAGGTGCACTGAGCATCACTGACTTCGGACACGCACGCTCAAACCTTGTGTTTTTCACGGAAAGAGGGCTGTACTGCTAACTAATTAGAAACACAACATCGAAGCGTGAAAGCAACTGCGGTCACCGCTAGCCGAATGCCACTCTCTGCAAGGCATTTCCTCGATGCGACCAGCAGGGAGCCATCCAAACAATGCCAGCGTCTGACGACTGATGCTAATCCTTCCATAAAGGCTCTTCAGCAGCGCCGCGGGATTGTGGAACCGCTAGTAAGATGTCCTTGAAAGCTTCGGATATTCACTCGCCGTTCCTCTTCTGCACTCCGTTTTTCTTTTTCTGTACTGTACTGCTGGAACTACAACATAGCTTAGTGCAATAAAAGCTTCTCCATATTGAATAGCAAAATAACTTTTCTTCTGACGTACTTCGGCTTATATTTACGGGTAATTACTTAGTAGAAGGCGGAAGGAACATGTGTCCGACCGCTGAGCAGAAGTCGCAGTCTGCCAAGGTCTGGATGTTCTGTACTTTCTTCTTTAGCGAGATGTCTAGCAGCTCAACCTTAACTTTTCGCCTAAGTACCCAGCGCTGTCCCCCCCCCCCCCCCCCCCCCCGTTATTTAGTTTCGAATCTTGTATAAATATAATTAGTGACGGCTTTTGTGATCTCGGAAAGGTATTTTGCTGAAGAAAAGATTGGAGCGCCTTCGCAATATGTTCAGTAACCAGTGCACGGAAGTGTTCGGTTCGATTATTAAATTCATGAGCTTAGGAAGCTCGATGTGTAGACCAATTGGTGAGACATCGGGAGACTAAGAAACGACAGAGAGAGGTGGCGACACAGGACGGTGTCCTGTGTCGTCACCTTCCTCTGCGCTCGGTCAGCTGCGGTGTTAGCCTCCTGATTCATGAGGTGTTTGGAGATAACGAAGGGCTTAGGATGCAAATTATTGATCTTCAAGCAGTGCTCCAGCTAGTTGAACTACAAGTTTATTTTTTCTTCCTGTTTGCTTTCTACTCCCTCCTTCCTTCACAACCTTAAAGCTGAGACTGATGTTGGTGTCCTGCATTCATAACTACGGTTGCGTTTCCTTCATAAATTTGCTATGCGGACAGGATGAACGAAATTGTCTCTATCATCTTGAGGTCTCTTATAGTGAGTCATCTTTGTTAAGAACTTAGTCATATTTTTTCGTCTTTTTTTCTTCAAGCTTCCAAATTCTGGTGCTCCGCACATAGTTCAACAAAATGCAATTCCAGTAAGCGCATTCACTCTCCCTACGTAGACTGGAGAGTCAATCCCCGAATTAATAGGAGCCCTGCTTATGTATGAAGCTAGTAAGGCGCATGTATCCATATATATTTCACATTGCATCGTGCATAGAGTTTCGAGTTCATCAGTGTGATGCCACCAGGTCTGCCTGGAAAGATGCTTCAAGTAAACGTCTGGAGACCCTTGCACATCGTTCTTCGCGCATAACTACTACACTTTCTCTGATTGTGAATCATGCGTCACTAAGCCTAGCTGCTCTTAATTTGAGGCTTCATTCATGTGCAAGTGTAGAGAAAAATGCCACTCGATGAGGGACGTGCAAAGCAGTTGTTTCCGTTATGTCTCATTAAATGGCACCCTACACACGATGCGAAAAGTGTAAACGTTGGGGAGTGTATGCAAGAATCCTTCTTGGAGAGAATTCTTTCGTGGAACACAGACGGCCTCGCCTGCAGAGAATGCCTCTCTTGACATATTGTTTACATTTGCATGGAGGAAGAAATTCCTCTTCATATGTTTTAGTTCATTGCCATTCACAAAAAGTAAAACCAAGAAGTGACAAGAACTGAGTTCAGAGATCAGAAAAAAATTTGCTGGTGTGATTCAATACAGTCAAAATCCTACAAATAAATTTTAGTTCTATAAAAAAAAACAGCCGAGGGATTTCGAGGTAAAATAATCAGTGGCAGTTTGTATTCCACAGCACAAATATAGCTAATAGGGTACCTTTCTTGACTTGTACTTTTCGCGTTGAAGTGCAATGAAGATGCATGTCTTCTATTCAATTAAAAAAATAACATTTTACTCCTACAAAGTTTCGTCAGATATTTTCTCGTTGTTTGCCATGGATGGTTTCTGCGAGTCTGAAATGTACTCGTAAAGTATATTCAGTGAAATGGTTTCCAACTCATGAAATCGGAACTCTCTCAAGGCTTCGAGTTTCGCGACATGCAACCATAATTTAAAGAATTCATAGCTCTACACTATTACACCACGCACTTTAGGCTGCCATTCTTCGTTTTGATATTATGGTATCAACAGGGGATCTGTGCAAATTATTTTTATACCCACGTACAATCTCACGTGGACTTTTAAATAAGCGAATAGGAAATGATAGCAGATTACTGTTACTTTACCAGAGGTTTATATTCATTGCGTTGCTCAGAGATCGGTTTTATTCTATATTTTGACATCCTCTTACTCCTCAATATATTTCGAAGTGCAGCGGGGATGTTATCAGTATATTTTAGCCGCTTTTACCTCCTGCGTCATATGTATTATATTTGCTATTTCTGACCATAAGTACCGAAGCGTCGGAGCAGATCATATTTTCCTCTTTAAAGGGGCCCAAAAACACAATCTTAGTTAACTGTTCTGCCTGTTGATTGCATACAGTGAGTTAGAATGGTGCTATTAGCATCGGTAATACCGCGTATATTCCGTTTTTTAATATTTTAATGTCCTCCCAAAACCAGCTTCATCGTTCTGATGGTGTCGCCACACAGTGGCGGGTTTTTAGCAGCGGATATGACATCACCTGGCGCGAGCTTGATGATCGGACAAACAATAAATATACTGCAAATTGTGTGAATAAACAGAGACACATTTTGTCACCTGTCTGCGTTTTATATATAGATCAACAAAAACAACTTGTTTGTCTTAGATAAAATCTCTGCAAAGCAAGTAAAATAAAAATACACCACCAGGGGCGCTCTGGCATGGAAACGACGCTGCCAGCCTCAGCAAGAACAAGTTACAGAGAGCAGGAAACCATGGAGTACAAACTTCCGCCACGTGCTCTGGCTGGCTGTTTTGATTGGTTGCGCCAGGTGCCGTCATTGGGAGAGCGAAATAGGAGTGGGAAGCGCCGCCCTAATCGAGTTGAGGGCTGCGTTTTGTTTGCTTGTATTTTGAAATTTATTCACTGAATAACTCCCGTTCCTGTGCATCGATTCCTGTAATTCTTTTTAAGTCAGCATCTGCGTGACATAAACAACCCACCTGAAGTATAGCCGGTATCCCCCCAAGCAGTGTTTCGCAGCCCTTTTAAAGAGAGAAAGAAGAGTATTAAGGCGGAAGCCTTTAATGCCTCATCGTTGTAAGCAGGAGTTGTCGACAGAAAATGTCACGCTTTTCAATTGGTCGAAATGCTCGTGACGTCACAGTGCGCGAATTTCAAATGGGGCCAATTGTACTTTGGCTAGTAACCATGCAACTAATCAAAGGGATCGTATAGTGATGCTCCAACTAAGTGGGACTGAATTTAGTTACTTGCTTAATTAATCAATTAGCCTAATTAAGATAGAGGAGAATGAAGAGGTCAGAAGACAGAGGAAAAGAAAAGACGCGCGTCATAGCGACAACAGCGTCCGCGGAAGGAAACGCTGCTGAAAAAACAGATAAGTACGAAGCCGCGTTCGCTCCACCACCACGCACTTCCTCACTCAGTTCGACGTTGCTCGTTTCATATACGTTGTGTCGAACATCCTAGACAGTTCCAACATTTGACAGGTGAATGACAGAACACGATGGATAGAAATACAATGATATAAATATGAAATAGCTAATTAACCTTTCTAGTTAGACCGCATAAATCAATAAAACCGAGAACGAAATTGGTCGAGTTGGGGAATCGAACCAGGGTCTCCGGAGTGCGATACGAGCACGCTAGCCACTCCGTAATGCCAGCTGAATGGTTTGGAATGAACAAAGGCGCGTCTAGCTAATACGGCGTCTTCGTTCACTCCCATCTTCCCCCTTTCCCTTACGGCGAGGTGCAGGTGTCCACCCAGATATGCGAGAGAGATACATTTCCTTTCCTCAAAAAATAAATTTACCGTCCAGCAAGGCGTACAGCCGAATTGGCGATGGCGTTCTGTGGACTCCCTGGCAGCGTTGCAAGACGCTGTCGCGTTCCACTCTTACAGGCGAAGCTTAACATGTTAACCACACATCAGTAACACACGCAGACAGCCAGTGGACGCGTCATTCGCTGGTAGCACTTGAATCATCATTCACAACCACATTCGTGGCAGAATGCTGTACTCAGGCTTTCGCCTTGCACCACTTTAGTCGCCAAAGTGACTCCTAATTTTTATAGCACTTTGTAGAAGGTGAGAAAATTTAATTGCTTGCACTAATTCCCTGTAAGCCATAATCCTTCACATCTGATCAAATTTACGCTGCAGCAGAGCCTGTTTACTAAATATGGGTAAAAACACACTTACATACGTTCATACGCATGTCTATATGTACAGATATATGTTTATACGCGTATGCATTTATGAATACTTAAGTACATCAATTCATGCATTAACACATACAACCACGCGTGAATAGGCGAGTTCGCGTATATGTAATACATCGCCATACGTTCTAGCGTGATGTTTCCAGAAGACTCAGTTTTGTACGACGTAAAAAGCAGTATTTTTTGGATTATATGCACAAGCCTGTGGTACTGTGAGCCGCACCATGCACAACATTCTTCGTGCTTCGTCCACTTTCCGAATATTTGGGCCTATGCTGCCGTCTTTCACAGGAGCATGCCATCCTCGCTCTTTTAATAAAAGTTCCGTTGAAGCACTTAGCAAACCCCGGGGCTTATGCGTGCCACCAGCAATTATCTATCGCGGCAACGTTCTCATTACCTCGCGATGGGGCCTCCCTTGCCACCACACGCGTGCGATGTCCATGGACCGCGAAATGCGGGCACTGGTTACACTCAACAGGATTTCTCGCATGAAAGTGACCCCATGCTTCATTACGCAAACCTGTTTGGCCCGCATGTCCCGGCGGCCTTGCTACTTTTAGCACGGCAGTGTACTGGAAAAAGAACACGGCCTCTTTCCTAGGTGCACCCAGTAGAGGCCCATACCCGGGGTGTCTGGGTAGCTTGCATGTTTGACTGGTTGGTCTCATCGTGAGTTTGTTTTAAGCAGCTAGAAGAATTTTGTTGCTGTACACTTGCTAACACTTCTGGCTTTGGCGCGTTACTCTGCGCCTGGTGCTTTAAGACACATGGTGAATGGTAGCCGGTTGTTCCCCTGCGTGTTATTAGCGGTCAAAGCAGCAATATGGGCGAATTGGTTGATTCATTATAAGCTTAGGACTAGCGGGGCTTAACCGTGAAAAAACAGGGTCAGGCTGAGAGTGTAAGAACGCGCAAGCAGCTGATATTTGTTTTAGATTTGACGACCTAGCAACTAGCAGGAACTCCAGGACTGTGATAAATTCACCGCTTTAAATAAAATCACTCCACAAGTAGAAGTCGCATCAGGCACAAGTATACCAGATAGTAGAACAGAATGCGCAGTGCGGCCTAAACTCTTCGATTCGCGCTGTAAGCGCTAATCAGTAAGATCATGTGCGAAGATTCGCGAGCTTAGAAGTGATCACACAAAACTGCTCAAGAAGAGAAGGCTTTCGTTGCCTGCGGAAGTATTCCTAAACTTAGGTACTCCGGAGAAAGCTTGACGTTTAACATACACGAGGCGCAATAGCCTAAGGTACGATCAGTAGTAGCCTGCATGCCGCTTCAAGGGGAGCAACACGGAAGACCAGTCTCCTCCGTCCTCACGGCATAATGGCACGGCCACTAATATACACCCGTATCAGAGACCATACATCTCAGACAAGTTGAAGACAACCAAAAAAGAACAATCCTTGGCATCTGCATCTCCACAAAATTTCATCAACAAGCCGTATTCATCCAGCTATTTTGAGTCAGTCGGTGGTGTTCAGAACAATTATGCATGAATGACGTGAAACCGGTAAGGAAACTGTATGCACTCCAGCTTACTGTAAATCTCCTTAAACAATAGTAAAACTAGACTACTACAATTATAGCCTAAAGATTAATTACTACCGCTGTCATAAAAGCGCTACACTGCTTTGCCGCCAGGTATGTCAAACTGCTTTAATAGAGATGAGTAGCTATAAGCTGTATTGCTGTCCCCTACTCTCTAACTACAAGGACAACAAAATAAAAGTAAAAGCCCGGTTTCTCTGCAGCTACAACATATAATCTTCGAACTGCGTACTTAGAGTTTCAGAGGTCTACTACGCTTCATGATATCTCTTATTATCTATTAATACTGTCAGCCTTCTCAGGCTCATACAGGAGTGTGTGCTAAACCCTAATGGTGCAGACAATTTACAATACATCCTAGAGGCTTCTTTGCTCCCCGGCTGGTCCACTTGATGCCAAAATGTAAACTTCTGTTCAAATGTCCACCATTCAAAGTCCAAAAACATTTAACTACGCGCCCACAACAATTCGCACTACATCTTTCCTTTCGCATTACAGACGTTCTTTACTCTAGCCAACTGCCTCCTTTGTTTGCCTTTATTCTTAAATAAGTAACCTTGGCTTCGTCGGCACTTTCATCTTGAAAAAATTTTAATTTTCTCTTTTGTTTCTTGCAGTACCTCTTTTCGTTTCTTTCTGAAGAATGCAGGACACCTATCAATCATTGAACCACCGCATGTTTCATTATTGTTTGAAGCTAAAATCCTATTGAAAGCAACACTTCTATATACTTAGAGGTGTCCCAAACTTCACATTCCATATTAAAAAAAAAACTATCTGCGCTTAGTCACACACCGTATTTCTGCTTTCAAACTAGGCGACAGATTTAGAAACCTCTGTCGCGCATTCTAAGGCACCTTTCCTTTCAGAAGTAGTTATCTTGGCATTTATCTTAAGAAAATCAACCTTACCAGAGAACGACAAAAGTAGAAAAAGCGGTGTTGTCGAAGCACACATATAACGAAAAAGCAGGGGAAAAATCTAGCCTAAACTGACATGCAGGCGTGGTGTTCCATTTTCTTTGTGACCATGACTGAAATTTCAACAGGAAAAAAAAACAGGCCTTCCCACTATGTTGGGCTTCTTTTCGGTCTCGGTTTACTTGTTCGCTTTATAACTTGAACTGCTGTCAAAAAGACCGCCACGCCTCTGTTTCGTTTTATCCGCTTCAAGGCCACGCCCATCTTCCCTGTGCGCACGCAGACATACGTCCACCTGGACGTAGGTAATAACCTTATCTTCTCTCCGGAAGAGCCTGTCAGTGAAAGTGTTTTTCTTATCCTGAAGCCTTCTTAAGGTCAAGAACTGGAGAAATGCCGCCTGCAGTCCTATGATCTATTACCGCGTCAGCTTTTTTCAAACAGCGAATATAGCAAACGAAAAATTCGACCCGAAAGCTTTTTAATCTACACAAATTGTTGCAGTTTAACAAAATAAGAAATCTCTCCCTAAAACTTCGAAATAGACGTACTAACGCAGGATTTGTCTCGAAATGGCGGTTCCCTGGTTGTGGCTTGGTGTCTGTGGGTAGCAGCCACTACTTAGGAAGGTTGTGTCAAAACCTAGAAATATAGAAATACTCTTTGTTCTAGACATCAGAAAGTTATTCATGAAGTTAAGCTAACACAGAGGTATTGAAATGAATTTCAAGGAAGTCTTCGCCTTCCAGATTAGAACAGCAATTAAGTTTTTGTTTGTTACTCAAATTCATACGGAAAGAACACATCCTTTTGTGGAATCTCGAGCGCTCAACGCATTCTCAATGTGGTAAGCAGCACTACCGCAAGCTTTATTTAGGCGCTGACATTTTGAAGATAGCGAAAGAAAAATGCACTTAATCACAACATGGTGTTTACTGCACCATTTGTTACACAAGTTTGACTAAGCGGCTTACTTAAGATCGCCAGTTGTCACGTGCCCGGTTGCCTCTGTTGATGGTGCTTCGCTGGAGAGCTTTGCAAGGAAGAATAATTTCGTTTTTGGTCGGCTTCAGGACCATTACGTACTCCTTATAGCCGCAGTAATATGTTCACACAGAGAGCTTAAAGTTAAATTCGTCCCTCAGAAAGGCATACCACTTGGAAGTACTTCTGCAAGGAGGTTCCTAAAAAAATTATTCAAGGTAGAAATAATGATTTGGTTTATTGGGGTTTAATGTAACAAAGCGACTAAAGCTATCACGGACGCTGCAGTGAAGGTCTTCGCAAATATTGACCACCTTGGGTTTGTTAACGTGCACTGACGCCGCACATTACACGGGCGTCTAGAATTTAGCCTCCATCGCAATTCGACCAGCACGGCCGGGATCAAACCCGCGTCTTTCGAGTGAGCAGCCGAGCGCCATAAACACTGAGCCACCGCGGCGAGCCAAGGTAGAAATAATGAATTTCTCTCATCCAAATGAGTATCTCATTGTTGGCCTTGTATTCCAAACTTTTTCATTGGTGAGGATACAGGATAGCATTGTTCACTTGTAAATCTTTCATTTCACTTATTTGCCCTAAAGGCCTATAATCGGGCATTGCATAGGGGAGGAGAAAAACATCAAATCACAACAAGAATAAACAATATTACAAAGTACACGAGCCATCGCACTTCTGTGCAAGTACATGAATTAATGATGCAAAACAAGTATTCAAGCTAAGCATCACACATCTGCTGACGAACTCAAAACGCCTTGCAGAGACTAGTGATATAGCATGCAAGACTGAAATGAACATGCACACATATTTCTTCACCTACAAGCTGCTAATAATAACTAAAGTTTGAATAAAACTTTTAAGCTTTTGTAGTGTCGGCAATGTCCTTTGTGAAGCTATTCCATTCATTGACGACTAAGTGTGAAAAGGAAAAGCGATTGACCTCATTGTGTGCGAAGGACGGTTCAACTTTAAAGTTGTGGTCAATAAGAGTGGCAATTCTGAACGCTGGTCCTGTCCGCTTCTTCGCTTGTCCTTGTCTTTTCGCGCTGCATTCTTAACCATGCTCGCCCAAGCTTGCCGAGAATGAGAGCTAAAACATTTCATGCTTCAAAATAATAGAAAAGTGCCGTGTGTGGCCAGGAACGAGGGAACATGGCATCATTCCCACTTCTGAACAACAGTTGTTTGGAGTTGTGCCGCGCTTTTTTTGCTCGACTTGTAGGTAATCTGTCTATATAGTCTGTTTATACTGTGTTGGTAGTCGAGGTTCTACTTATATTTCGCATTGAAACTTTTTCTTATTTGAGTCCGCTCAGATCCCAAAACATACCTTTTCTCTTCGTGAAGTTCGCGCATCGAGAATGAGAAGTCTACCTAGGGCCTAAATAACATTTTTGGCAATGAATTGTTCGTTAGCAAATTAATACGCTCCAATTTTGAAACAATGTCTACTCCTTAGAAGATACCGCATAAAGTCTATGCTTTTAACTTTGACTTCAGCAAAGAAAACCGTCAAGCCTGCCGGCACGTCTGCACGGTCATATGGTTGCTTAATGCAGCTCGCAACGGCAGCTGTAAGCAGCAGAGTAATGCAATCTAGCTTGCCATTTTAGGACGCTTGCAGATATTATGAAGCCTTCATTATTACTGTAGCCAGAAATTAAACCAGAGAAAGGTACAGTAGCAGTGTCCTATTCGCATTGGTTTGCGAACTCCCATTAGTGAGTCCTCTACTACACAAAAGCGCAGACGCTGCTAAATCTGTCAGACAAAACGGCCCCATTTAGTGAGACCGGCAACAAACGCAGTAATAGCGCCGTGTAGTAATCATTTTAATTATTAAAGCCAAGAGCCGAAATTATTTTACAGGAAGAGCAGATAGCTCACACGCAGTAGCGCGCATCTGAGCTTAAATCTCTTTTGGGATACCTTCGTAGCTTGAGAAGCTGAGAAATTCTCTGAATGAAACTTGGAGGCTGTAATTTTGAAACAGCTCCTGAAACTTTGGAGAGGCGTTGCCTACGCCCACCACTACCTAGGAAAATATATTCAGGGATGTTATAAGCGATAGCGACTCGCTAACTACCCGCGCCGCAACGACGTTTTTTAGCAAGCCGCATCGTGGGGAACTCTAGATAGCGCTGCAAAATGCGGGCTGTTATATAATCGTTTGCTAAATAGACTCAGGAACTGGTAGGGGATGCAATTATGGCTGCGCTAGGTGCTACTTACGCAAGAGGCCATTAGCGCCGTTTCGTCTGTTTCCATCCCTGGCTTCCAAGCGGAACTGGGAATTGCTCATAGCAGTCGCACTGTTACTACATGGGGAAGCGCCAGACGACAGGCCATGAAGGACACAATTGAAAACAAAACTGAATGACGCAAACTTTTCCAGCTTTCACGGAACTGACAAAGTAGCTTCATCTGTCGGCGACCATTAGTGAAGATTGCATAACTGTAAGGAAATATGATTAACTGGAAAGGCGTTTCCACGGTAGAAAACAATGAATGCTGCATGAAAATATTTAGTGACGAGCTACTTTTATTGCGTACTGCAAATTCTTACCAAAATAATTTTTCCTGCACTGGAAGCCATTCACGCGGCCTCTAGAAATCAACGAAATGTACTCAATCTTTGAAATCCACGCTGCAATGATGAACGCTAAGTGGTGGCAGCAGTGGGAAGTAAAATATTTTCTAAAAATTTTCTCTCCTACAGCACCAGTGATACCACGGTTATGTAATTTATAAGGCAACCCAATATATTGTACCCTCTTAACTCAATGGTTACAAATTTTGGGACACAGTAAATAACGTGAAAACGGTATAGCAGATTCCACTTAACACGGCGGACCATGCGGGGCTAGGACGACAGAATACGAAGTATCCGTTGCTATTGATGATGATGAGGTGTATTAGTTGAGGCTTCTATTCGATAATCTTCACTATCATCCTTTTCGCGTAGTGGTACTTCATTATCCATCTCAGTTGTAACACCTCTGTAGACCGGCCAAGGCAAAGTTCACGCGGAACCCCTGCACCGAAGGCATTATAGATGTTTGCATAATACGCTATAGCTTATGAAGCCTGAAAGAAAATTTAGCTTAATATGCTAACACTGCCTTCAAATTGCTCAAAGCCCAAACTTGAAAACACGTTCAATACTCTTGGTTTGAAGCACTTTGCGAGAAAATTGCATTAGCAGGAACTTCGTCTCCATATATAACAATCTGTTAATGTACCTGTTAGCACCGAATTTCCCAGTGTGTACGTAGCACCGCTGTTTTGGTGCTTAATCCGATTACTTCCCCCTCGGTGTAATCCTTTACGGCGTTCGGCAGGTTGTGATCCAAGAGCAGGCCTTCGTCCCTCATGCTCGTTGTTTCTCAGATACTGCCCAAGTCAGCTGCCGGCGCTCAGTTCGACGGGCTGCACAATGATAGAAAAAGAAAAAGAGGCTACCTTGAAATACGTGACATCGCTGCTTTTCCTTCCCTATTTTGTTTTATTCTGTGCGATGGCTAAATAAGAGCTCCGTCTGAAGAGGCAGTCGGTCACCTGCCTATCGCTGATTGCAGATCACGACTGTGCTGAAAAAAGCGCCGGCCACTCACTTCGAGAGAGTGAGCGCAGGAGCGCAATCAGGCGAGTTTTTTGTTAATGGTTTATTGGTTTATTGGTTAAAATATTTCGCGGGGTTTCTTTACATGCTGAAAAAAAGACCACTTATGCTACAGAAAAGAGGACCGGTTGTTTCGTAACGCCCTTTACAATTTAACTAAAGGCTAGTGAACATAATGATGATATTGAAAGTTCAGCATAAGTAATTAAGCTTTATTTTAAAAATACTCTAAGGAGCGTCACGCAGCGGGTAACTAAACGTCGTAGATCTCACGAAGCTCTGGCGCGTGCCATTTTTAATCCTTTGTTTAAGTAAGGTTAAACGCCTCGCATAGTTAGAACTTCAACTATTAAATGCTCTCTAGTACGTCTTTTGTTGTTTATGCACGTTCGGGCAGGAAGAAATGCGGTTGTGGCTTGGAATTTGTGCATGTATTCACCTCCGGCGTGGATACCACCGGGACATCTGTCGATGAAATGTCCTGGCTCAACCAGATGTATTGATTCAGAAGCCGAGGGAACCATCGTTGGCATTTTTCATTTAGTATTTCATGAATCAGGACGAAAGCAGCTGCTGGTTACGAGAAGGGCTGCCAACACCGCCTCAAATCACATTTAAATAAATACCCTCCCTGAAAGCACAGGGAAAACGAGAAATTTTCACAAATCCAGAGGTGCTTTATTGCAGGGAATAAAACGAGTGGCCATAACAGCGCCCGAGAAAGTGTTTTTGAAACTCTCAGCGCAGGAGAGGTCAAATTTACTCGACTTTTCTCGCCTGGCCTTGTGCGGGGTTCTGAAATCAAATCCTTTTATTGGACTGCCGCAGCAGGTTGTAAATATACCTCGAAGGCTGACAATGCGGCATACAATAAGCGAGAGCATTCGTTTCTGATTTTGACCTGTTCGCTCTCCAAGCAAAGGCATACAGGTCAGGATTCTTTGCCTGTTCGTTTTGTCCATCTCGTTCCAGTCATGTATGTGCTCGGAATAGGCCTCAAAGCGCGAAGCGGTCTGCTGTAAACAAATATTTTATTGAGCGTTTGTTGTGGTGGAGAGCTGGGTGATTTGTTTAGCTGCTCGTATTGCTCGAGAACCAAGAAGATCACACGTGCATAGGTTAAGAAAGACAAGACCAATTCAGTATTTCTGACTAAACAGATTTAAATGCGTAGATATTCTGTTCGTTTATAAAAAGTAATTTGTTTATTTGGAGTGCTTGGGGCTGTACCCACTTCTCCGTGCTAGTCATTTTCGTGTCGATTCAATACTGTGTATCACTCTAGAATTGAAGAAAGCTGGCGATAGAGGCGCTTTCGTTTGCGCGCTCCAATGATGGCCGGTTGGTGCTTTGACTTCTGAATCTTCATATTTGAAAATTGTGGGAGTGACAGGTCAAGCAGTTTTTTTTTTCACACTTTAGTGCGTTGTTATGTGCGCTTATCCTCCTGTACGCTGTCTTCAACTAGCATCGTGAATTTTATATCTTGTCAAAATTCAACTACCTGAGAGACACAGCACGTATTTATTTGCGAATAAAATGATCGAAGTTTATATCTCTATGAACTTCGCACTTCATCGTCCGTACTGAAAATACTACTAATTGAGACCAAGTACCCAACATGGGAGGCTTCTAAGAACGTGGCCTTTTCAGCTCTCTACCCATCATCACAGCCCATGCTAAATCAGTCCACTCCGGACGCATCTGTACTACGTGAGGAGAGACAGCTCGATAGATACATTCGCCGCTCCTCGGACATTCACCGCTTCTAATGTATGAGATCCACCTGAGAAACGTTCTGTGTGGGCAGCACATGAAAGGTGGAGTTTTCGGTCAGAGCAAATTAAGACGCAACCCTCTTTAACGAGGAAAATGCCCTTCTTTTTATGGTGCTGCGTAAATGGATTTTAAGTATATTGAAATGAAGATGGAACTGGTTAAGGAAAACTGAAGTAAAGATGAAAATGTGCTCGCGTTTGTGTTCAGCGGCGCGTATAAGAAAATAGGACCAAGAAACTAGGAAAAGCATAAGTGATGCAGCGGCCTTAGATATGAAATATTTTCTTCTACGCTTGAGGACTATTGTTTCTCTCGTCTTACAGCAGAAATTGTAAACTCGTTTAAATACACAAAATGCAAGTTCTCACTGCTTTCAGGACATCACCCAGTTACTGCGGTTTGGGAACCGTTCGAGTGTGCGTGCGAATGCACACTAACCGAACTCAACATAACTTCGCACCTTCTCACTTTAGTATTACTTAACCAAAAGGGTATTTCAAATCTTTCGTCTTAAGTTGAGTACGATACACGGCGCAGCAACCGATCTGACCATGAGGCAGGAGTTCTTTCAGCTCTCAGCTCTAGCAAAGGTGTCTGCGGCATGCTGTAACTGGTGAATTCATTGCAGTTCATTTCATCGTGGTTCAGTCTCCTTTTTATTCTCTATGACTGACAGTAGGCTCAGGTGATGGGTACAGGGAACCTTCACGAGAGAAGGAAAAAGAATAAATGATGAGAATGCAAGGAAAAAATATAGATAGGACAATGTCGGCACAAAAGTAAAAACAACTTTTTTCGTTCAACATTTTTTGGTCGTGTTTATCAATTGGAAATTAGTTGTATGATTTTCACCTAGAAAGCCAGTTGATCTGAAAGATTAGAAAAGTACCACCCTATGCTGCCATCCGTGGATCCGGACCACACCGGTGATATTTGGTTGTCTTTTCTTCAACGTTTAAATCAGGTGCGTACTTACAAAGAGATTGTGCTACAAACTTCCAATTTGTCAACGCCACCAAGCAATTAAAAGATATACAGCTGTGATTCTCTTCACTGCATTTATTGTTCGCTTCCTTCATAGGTATGTCATAAGGACTCCTCATCTCCCCAACTCTGTCTTCTTGCGGAGAAAAAAGAGGCGAGGAAAGCATGCTCTCGCAGCGCATGCTCCCCAACTATCGCGCAAAGATCTAAATGATGCACAAAAAATTTCACAGTACTTTTGAACCTGGTACAGATCAAAGAAAGAAAATTAGTGCAGTAACGATACTTTTTGCTATATAGGGACGTCCAAGTACGCAAGGATTGGTGACCTTTTTATAGAAAAAACGGTGGCAAAGTTTACTCATGAATGACCTTTCACCCTATGTCCTATGCAGGGACGAAGGTTGATAATTGTACATAGACATCAGGTGTTTCCTATAAGCGTCGGTGGCTTCGTGCCGCATAAAAACAGGGCTTTCGTGTCCACAGAGGCAATGAAAGATGACTAAGACGCCAGATTGTTCTGGTAGTTTTACCTGTCGTATTCCACACAGGTCTCGTAACGTGCTGTTGTGTTACTGCGCCGGAGTAGACACTTTTGTTTGAGAGCAGAATACGCAAAGGCCAAAGGAATAGCCGATGCAGGTTTTTAGTCGTTTAGTGTGATTCGCAACACTTTGGTAGCTAGTTTCTAATTAAATAAAGTCCATCATACAGCACCGAAGTCTAAAGATGCAGCGTGGGCTATTTCGAATTTGGAAACAGCCATTTCGCCCTCTGTTTTGATCACATAGTGCGCGTTGTGAATGTTCGCTAAAAAAATGTTGTTATGCTCTTGCGATGTGATCCAACAAGTCACGGGGGAGAATGACTGGAGGCACTGTTCAATATTAAGCTGATGTTCCCATTGCGCCCTTGAATTTGATTTAGCCGTGTGTTTCTGGTGAAGCTAGGCTTCAGGAGCGTGGAGAGTGGTTGGGTCGAGGGGACCGCGTTGTAGCTGGGACAAGCATTTATACCGGTGGATGCCTTCAGATGCACCAAGTGCAACATGCCTTAAAGGGCAGCTTCAACACTTTCTGAGAATTTGGCAATATTCAAGGATTCTAATCTATATAACCTATAGGCAAAGCATGCCAAGTTTTCTTGCGCTAGCCTTTAAAATAGTCGGGTAATCGGTGATTGAATTTTGTACTTCCTCTCGAAGCATTGGAGGAATGCGGGGAAGTTTAGTGTGACGCCACAGAAGGTATGATTTGAAATTGCCGCTGCCGTCAGCCACACCCTGCACTGCCTTGTTGGATGCTGCCAAACAACGTTTGGCGGGCATTGCCTTCGATGCTGTTGTTTTTTTTTCTTCAACGCAGCGTTGCAAACGTACAGATACCTTCGATGACGTCGTCATGCGCCCCCCACATGGCTTGTGCGCTGCGGAGAAGCTTGAAGGCCGTTGCGACTTTAATCGGCGATTACGTCACCATTCCAAATGCTAGCCCAAAAGGACTTCGCCTGCTTCACCTGAAAGTTTCACACATTTCACCTTTTTAGGCTCATCGTTTTCTAAAACCTGTGCAGTTACCCTTCAAAGGGCAACTGCACTTCAAAATAATGCACTTCAATCCGCTAGTAGCAGTGGAGGGGTGAAGACTTGACTGATACACAATGGATCTTTAGCCGAAAAAGGCCATTCAGTTAGGAAGGCTGAGATCTGGGCGAGTTGGTATGCATTCATACTGGTGAACAGCGCAAAAAAGTCAGGACAACGACAAGACAAGCGCTGACTATCAACTGGGTTTAATGAAGGACGGAAGGGTATATATACGAAAACATAACACAAAGAAGTAAGAAGATAGTGTGAAAATGGCCGTGAAAATCAAAACCAATGTCACATGTGAAGTGATGTAAGCTAATTCCTTGTTGCTAAGTGTCACGGAAGGACTGCTGATGCATTCGTCACCTTGCCTGTGGATGTGATGCGCTTCCATTATTTCGCGCGTGAGCTTATCTTTATGGCGGAACAGAACTTCAGTTTTCTTGTACTCAGGTGCGCACTTGCACTTTTTGCAGCGGAACTTTGTGCGCGGAAGCCCGCCGTCTTGTTCCGATTTCCTTCCTTGCTCCCTTTCATGATGGCATTTGCACTTTTGACAATGAGTGGCAACGTGGCTAAGAGGGTCACTTTTCCTTGTGTTTTTATGCTCCATGAGCCTTTTGTTTAAGCATCTGCCGGTCTGCCCGACGTAAACAGCACCGCCAGAGAAGGGAATTTGGTACACCACGTTTTCCGCACATGGTACAGAGGGTGAAACATGGCGTACCTGGCAGCCTTCCTTCTTCTCTTCCTTTGCCTGTGCAACATGCTTGCACATGGAGCTCAGTTTGTGGGGAGCAGAAAACACAACATCGACATCATAACTGCCGGCAACCTTCTTGAGACAGTAGGTTTTGAACATAGGTTTTGATTTTCACGGCCCTTTTCGCACTATCTTCTTACTTCTTTGTGTTATGTTTTCGTATATATACCCTTCCGTCCTTCAATAAACCCAGTTGATATTCAGCGCTTGTCTTGTCATTGTCCCGCCATTTTTGCGCTGTTCACCAGTATGAATATCATTCAGTTAGGCACTGCTATACTGGTCATTCAGTAAACTTTTCTACCGAGACATCAAATTCTCTAACTGCGATTTAAATGATGAGAGTTGTCTATCACCTCATGCAGGCAAAAATTATAGCGTGTAGAGAATTTACGTCAGAAATAAAAAAATAGAACTTTGCAAATTTATCAAACCAGCAACACAAATTTAGGAGAAATCTAAGGTGATGACCAAACATTAGAGGAAGATATTGTTATGCTAACAGGAAAGAAGTTAGATCGGCTTCAGTTGCAGCTATCTACGCCATTAGCCTTTTTAGACAAGCATCCTCTTAATCGGCCAGTAAGTTCTACATGGATTTTTTTCCCGCGAGTAATACTGCGCTGCAATTAAACTGATACTCGCTTAACATTGTTCATTGCGTTATGTAGGTGTTCCACCGTCTTTTCGACAGGGAAAGCGTGACGACATATTAAAAATGTAGATTTCAGACATTTGTGGACACTGGTAGACATTTTAGACATTTGAAGATATTTTTTATATTTTAGCGTTAATTTATCTTGTTCTCAATGACTAACGATAACCCATACCTACGAAAAGCAATATGTGCGACCTGAGCCAAAAGTAAGCCACATATTAGTGAGGTTATGCCTACCCTAAATAGTTAAAATTCTTCAGGACGAGGAGAAGGATTGCTTCCGCTTTTCAAAGTTTTTTTAGCAAGGATGTAAGGGCTGCACTATCAAAACAAAAAACCGTGTGTGCAGGAGGCTTCTAACCAGAGGATTAAGTCCTAGTTTCTCACGGCTACAAGAATGAAGTGCGAAAGCAACAACATTTTTTCTTCGCCAAAGTGCTGCCACTTTTCTCGCCATCTCCCCAGCCCCACCATCGTAAAAGAAGCACACAACAATACTGCATATATGAAATACAAGCTTAATGCAGCGCAAACTCGCCACATAGCTCTATATTTGCATTAGGCTGCACTTCCTCTCGTAGCTAAGGGGCTTACAAACTTTGCACTAAGCTTCAGCAAAGACTAGAAGTAGTTTTCACGGCAACGCCCATAATTATTTTGGCTTGTTTCTGACAGATCAAACTAAGCGAATACAGCCCACTCCATCAATTTTTCACTCTCTGCCCAGATTTACTGCGTTGGTGTGGTCATACACAGCCAGCCTGCTAGACGACGGGATTGCCAGGGGGCTTACCAGCTCTTTTTTTTAAGTTTGGTTGATGGATAGGAAATGTTTCACGAAACTCTCTTTGGACGCATTTTGTGCTTGGCTAAAAAATGTTTGTTGACTTTGCTTTAAATTTCGCTTTTATGTGTGGTCTATAGCGTTGACGAATGGCATGTGTTAAGTTTATTAATGAGCAAAATTTGAAGGCTGGCAGGCCATCTGTATGGGTGCCTGTTCTTGCATTTTCCCCTGACTCTCAAGTGCAGGCGTTTTGTTTCTTAACATAAAGTGTTGGTCAGGCGATCAATAACCTATTCATTCAAAGTGTTTCTAGCAGAGCTCTTTAGCTATGTTATCTCATCGTGCACAATTACCAGCGTGATAAATAATATAATGACATTCTGCTTTTCGTATTCACTGATCCATTCTATCACTTGAGCGGCCAGGTCAGATGAGCGGTATTTCATTAAATTAGGTGTTAAAGGATGTTGTGTTAAAGACGCATGCGGCACCCGCGATACCTGACAATGCATTTAGTGAAAAATGAAATATCTTATTCAAAAGAATGATTCATCCAATGACTACTGGAGGGCGCATGTGAAAGTGTTTTAGAATATGCCAACATAAGCGCACAATGGTGCAATGAAGGAGGATTTACTTATAACCAACGTTTTTTTTTTTCAGAAAAAAATTAAGCGTTTGAATAGTGAAGAAAGAGAAACAAGAGATGCCTGTTATTCTCTATTATACAATATGTGCAGCCTTTGTGAAATGTTTAGAACCAAAGAGGTATGCTACATAGTGTCTGGCCAAGCCATGCACTCGTTTTGCATCAACAGCGCTCACACATGATGCAGCTGCTCGAATCTACAAGGCTTAGTTGTAAACTCCCTGATCCCTAACCTTTGGGAAAAGCTGTACTTCTAATCTTTTAATTTTTTTATTCTGTGTTGAATGTCATCCGGAAAATTTGAAGGCTGCTATAATGCTTCCGCCAATGCGCGTTTATTACTTTTATTTTTTTTTATTTTCTTGCTTGAAGTTTCTTTTCGCACGAGAGTGTTTGCGGTTACCTACGAAGCACAGTGGATCAAAAATATGAACATTTTTCTTGCTGCCTAACTACTGACCATGCTTCCTCCCGGTCAACATCTGACCGTCAAGAAGAACGATGTTGCGAATAAGATTAAGGTTACGCTCAGTGAAAAACCAATTGGTGGTCAGGCGTGTCTCAGACATATTTCAGCGATAATTTACAAACACCCTTTCAAGAGTGAACGGAAGCACGTTCTGGTTCAATATAGTGTTAACAAAATGTCAAAACTATTTCGTAGTCTTACGCTGTTCACTGCTAGGGAAGCTCATTTATATACATCTACATGTGCCCTAAACTGGAGTGTTGCAGCTGGCCCCCACCAACTCAGTGGCCCTGATCGATTCGCCACTTCCCCACTTTTGGTGCCTCAAGAAGAGCGCTGAAGCTGACGCCCCAAAGAATCTCACTCCATGAAAGACCAATGCCCCGCTCTCAAAGCGCCTAGTTAGCGGATAAAGCGATTCATAGGCGATCACGACCCATAAATTGACCGTCCTCGTGGAAGAAAATAAGCGGATTGTTTTACCTCGATCTGAAACTGTTTAGGTCCATTTATATACTCACATGACTCAGTTCTGAATGGCTCATTTCGGATAATTTCGTGTGCTGCGCAAACCATTTTCTTCCTTAATCTCCCTTTTTTTTACGAA
Organism: Amblyomma mixtum; assembly: GCF_055824585.1. Classification (NCBI taxonomy): domain Eukaryota; kingdom Metazoa; phylum Arthropoda; class Arachnida; order Ixodida; family Ixodidae; genus Amblyomma; species Amblyomma mixtum. The sequence continues at coordinate 61,050,165 of NC_143015.1, forward strand.
GTTTAGATTCTTTTTAAGAACTTCGAATACAGAAACCAAAGAGGATATCTGTTCGTTGGTTTAGCAGTCTACATGGCAAAAAGAGAAGTGCGAATAAATAAGCCAGACCACTTTTGCGTCCAAAATGTCTTCCCGTTTAAAAGCCGTCGCACTTCATGTTAGGTTGATTTCATTTTTTTACGAAAAAATTTATGCATCTGCTGATATTTCTTCGCTCAAGACTTGACGAAGACGTCCTTGAACTCATCGCCTAATGCCCTACAAAGGTTTTCATTTTCAGCCTTCAGGCAGTTTGCTCGGCTTCACTTCCCAGTAAGCCCATATTTCGCCGAGAAATTTTCAAACGTGCAATTAATGAAATCCTGCTCACAAGTTATAGAAAGCGAGGACGGAAGCAAAGGAGACGACTGGTCAGTCCTGCCTCTATTATTACGACGAAATGTCTGTCACGATTTTGCATTCTTTTATGATCACCTCTGTGTGAATCCTTCAACGTTCTAGAAAGATTGACAGTCCGGGTAACGTCAAAAAAATCTGTTAGAGCTTGTCCTTGTATCAAATATTGCCTCAATACGAGCAGTGTACCAATTTAATGAAGGCTAGACTTCAGTTGAAAATGCGTTTTATCGAATTCGGCCTCCTTATTTTTCCATCAAAAACCAAAATTTTCCGCCCTAAGAGTATATTCAAATCAAGATGAACATCTTACTAGTTTTTAGCGCAAAATTTCTCGAATTTATTTTTTTCATAGCTGTGGAGAATTTAGCCCAAAGTATCCCAGTGCTTGGAAACAGCAACATCAAAATACCAGGATTTGTCACGCAAACATACGATGGATGATGAAATAAGTTTCTTTTTGGACGATACATATTGACGCAGGAATGGAGCAAAATAAATTGGTTCATTTACTTGCGGCAAATCTATCAGTATAAAAATGGCGACCAACGCGTTACCCTGCCTACTATTTCGTGAAAAATAGTTTGCTGCGTTCGCCGTATGATCGAAAACCAACCTGTTTGAGACATGAACAATCCTAATTTTACCTCATACAAAGAAATAACTGCCAGATACAGCCCGCGCTGACAACAATCTCCAAGTTCCCTGTGTATACAACTGAATATAAAGCTATTTAAAGTGTTACTATTGTCTACAGCATGAGGCCGTGTTGTTATAGTTCTGAGCGGTGGGCAAATGATTGTTTTTATTAAATATCCGGAAACTTTCAGCCGTGCATTTTTCTGAAAACTTTTTAATGCTAGGCCCAGTCCGAACAATTTCGTATTAAACGTTCGCAAGACGATGACCGCAAAATAATGCAGACACCGTCATAGACTGACGAACCCATCTCAGTTGCAAAATCACCAAAAAGAAAAATTAGGAAGACGCTTTAGCCTTGCCATTAACTGGACGCCATAGCGCGTTCTGCTCGTATTTATTTTTCTTTTATCACTTGTATTTCTAATTTCTCAATAATTACCAATCCGCAATCACATTACCGACCATGGTCATCGATTACAATCACCGTTATCGATCACATTACCAATCATAAATCGCCAAACATAGTTGTTGATTACCAACCACAAATAATCATCTAGGCTACACTGTGCAACATACTACTCCACACTTTCCCGTACACTTACACACCACTTGTTTCAGCACAAGGAAGCACCATAGCAACGCCTTTTCATTCCGTGCAATTTGTGACACCTAAATAGCATATTTATGTGTCGGCTAGAGTAACCTCGTGTACTCTCCCGAGAGTACTCTCGACAAGAGTACGACACGAGAGTCTAAAAACTCTAGAGTCTAAAACGAGTGAGTCTAAACACCAGAGTACTCTCGTGCCGCGAAATCATATTGACATTTTAATGTCAACCTGGGTAGGCTCTCGAGGGACGGAAGGTTCAGGTGAGGAGAACAAACTGCGCCTATGTCTTCTTGCTTAATCTAGATACGCGTTGATTGGTCTAGCTGTTTCGGAAGAGGGAGGGGGGGGGGGGGGTAGCCGAAGTTTGTTACGTGGTCAAAGACAAACAACGTCGCGCTGGCACCGTCAGAGCTGTTCCAAGTGGGGGCACCTTGCGCTTACCTTTGAAATCTTGTCTTTTGAATTGTTTCTCTCCCTCATTTAAATGTTTAGGTTCCCTGTTCTATTACTACATTAAACGCGTCTTAGGTGTCTGCATGAGCGCCACATAAGTCTCACTGCGCTATGCTGCGCCCAAACTAAGTGTACGGCCACTAAATCCTCGTCATCGTCATTACTGGCAGTAAGTTGAACAAGGCGTTGACCCTGAAAAAAAAATATTCGCTTTTGCTCAGCGAGTATTTTGGCCCGAAAAAACGCAAATATTACATTACTTTGATAAATAAAAAAAAATTGGTCTAATGCATGGCACGCCTGGACTGCCCCTCTGCAGGAACGCATGCGTGTTTCGTTTTTTTTGGAGTTTTTCTGGACTTACATCCCTCACGGGAAGGTTTTCAACCTCCTTTTAAATAAAAGTTACTCTCTCTCCATCTTTGTCTTTCACCATGTAGGCGAATATCGAGAGCCTTTAGTAAAAAGACAGTAATGACAGTCTTTCAAATGACAAAGAAAGACAAAGACAAAGACAAATGACAAAGAAAGACAGTCTTTCTAACCGTTGCTCAGGTCGGCGACCAAATAATCAATGTCGAAATGATCGGAATGTTTTTCACAGGGGTAGCGCCCAAAACGGCCGAGCGTATAAGACGACGCGAAGACTTGTTGGACAAGATGCTGGAGACGCCACTGTAAAAGATTTTCAACACTTGTCGAGTCTGAACCACTTGTTGCGAATGCTTTCATGCTGTAACTCAGAAACATGAGAAGGTTTGGCTCACAGCTCCTTTTTTTCTTACTCTCGTGGCAAAGTGCGAAATTTCGTCACCAACCAATATTTGTCTGTTCTCATCTCGTCTTCAGTTTCGGCACCGCGGCAAGAAGTAAACTTCTTACGCGCGTTTATGTCGAGTGCATACCGTGTTTACGTCTCTTGTGTGAGTTTCCTGTTCCTACGTGCTGCTCTTCTGTCACGAAGCCGTTGATTCTCAAGGTACAAAGTAGAGGGCTAATTTTTGCGAGTGAGAATGGCTTCTAGAAACATATGCAAGTTCGTTGTGTTGTATACGTTCTAAGCCCGATGAGAGCTTGAAGTCTGCCACTTGTATTTTATTTTCTGTTTTTGGCAGTTTTACATTGTTTTGTACAGCCATACGACTATATATTTGCGTGTGACTATTCTTGCACGCGTCAAAACGATGCATGCAGCGCTGATTGAGGTGAGGGGTAGGTCTTGTCCCATCAAGAAACTGTCGAAGTCTTGGTTTAGATAAGAAGGAGCTAAAATTACATTCATTATTTCAACACTGCATACGTTTTAAACTAGTGCGCAAGGGGCATTAATCGGCAACAGTACAGAGTCCCCGATACCGAGATTTTCAAAGGCAATGCACTCCGACGCCACAGCAACATACCTCTCGTGTGTCTTTAAATGCGAAATTCTCTAATCACAACGTTCATCTAGCTTCACGTTCAACTTTTCAATTGTTGTGTGAAGTATTGTGCCACGACAGCAAGTTGATAAAGTGTTTTCTGCCTGGAAATGAAGTGAACTTTGTGAGAATAACTAGCGAAAACCTTACAGGCAACACTTCAAACTCGTCGAGCAGGTTGCAGGAAACAGATGTTGACGGCAGAGAAACGAGTTACCGCCTTCTAAGGGGTTTACCATTACTTGAGTAGCATTAATCCTCCTATACCACTCGAATTGTAGCTTTTCCTATTTTGTTTCCACAAGGAAGAAAAAAATAGACCATACCTGCACTTTCTATAGAGTGGATACGCATACAAAACAGGATGACGTATACGGCCTGCTTATACCGAAAAGCACTGAGGTGCAGTGGATAAGACTTTTTTGGATGGAAATTAAAGGAAAATAACTTTTTTTCCTGCGTTGCGTCGATATCAAGTAAACTAATATTCTTTCAGTGAATATAGCGCACATGTCGCCGCATGATGATATGCTCTGACCTCTGACCTCCTATATGTGACCACGCAGAAAAACACATTTTTTGCCGCACGCTTGCATTTCGTTAGTTACTCTCCGCGACTGTGCATAGGGGTGACAGACCCTCGAAAAACTGACTCAAAACGTATAACTGGAAATAAATGCTCCTGAACGTGTACACTAAGAGCAAGGACCTTGTACATGATACTATGGTCGTTCGCTCTGTTTCCCACTGGTTGTTACCGCCAAACATTACGCGCATGTCGACTGTTCTCTGCTTGTGGAAACAGTAGCGTGGTGTAAGATCTAGTTATACACCTACAAGTTTAAGCTGTTAGCCGAACGAAAATAATAGAATTGAAAATTTTGAAATACTTTCTTTCGTGGTGGGGCGGAGTAACACACTAGACATTGCTACAGTGCAGCACTTATATTTTTTCTCAAGATTTCACAGCATAAAAATATGTTCAAAAACCCAGAACCGAGATGCTTTTAGGTGCTATATCTTTATTTTTATTCTTCTGTATCCAGAAAAGCTTATAGGTTGCAAAAAAATAATCCCAGTGAAATTACGCTTGCAGTAGTCGAGCTATAAAAGAGCCCATGGCAGGCATCTTATGAATAATTCAATCCGCATAATGCTGCCTAACACAAGTGAAAACTCCCTACATTTTCTGGTTTCCATCCTAAGCACTCTTCCCTTTTTAACCACTGCCTTTGAGGAAGGGATTAGTTTTGAGTTGCGTTATTTATTCAGGAGCTGTAATGCAGGCTGAACGACTCTCTCAGAGCAACGAATCTTCAGTCTATAAAATTGAATACCTCCCTACAGCGCTCCCCGACTCCATGGTTAAAACAAAACTAATCTCTAGAGACACTATCCAGGAGACGTTTATATTCCGAGCTTCACGTCGGACGTAACACGGTATGGTAACCTAGCCACGAGCTTATATTTACATTGCAACGTAAGAGAGAAACGACGCCAAACTTTTCTGCCCTTAAGAACACCCCTGCGCGTACTCCGAAAGGTTTTTGAGATGCTAATGGAGCCTACAGAGTGCTTTTGATCTATAGCTCCATTTTTAGAATTACGAGAATGGCGCTGTTCGAACGGAGATTTATTTGCAAGCTGCCTATTCGGTGAAATAGTAATTAGTCACTGTGCTTTATCGCTAGGTCACTTTCACTAACGTGTTTTATACACTGATGATGAAGTTTGACGTGTTTAGAGAAGGTGTGTTAGAGAAGACGCCTTTTTTTATAGAAACGTTTGGTATGCATTTATAAAAATGCAGTCTATAACACAATGCGCAAATAACGGCTGGTTGCGAGCGTAGTTGCTGGAACTGAGCGCTCTTCACGACGCGAACTATCGATTGTGTTGAGATCGTACCTTCAAAAACTTGCTAGACATTCTAACGCTGGACATATTAGGACCTGAAGAAACTTCAAAAATTTTTGTTGCAGCTACAACCAGGGAAATATTAGTTCTACTAGTTCAATATTTCTTTCTTATATTGCGCCGATAAGAATGGCGGCTCTGGTATTTTTCAGAACGCGATGATGGCAAGTGCTCAAGTTTAAAAAGTCTTGTCTCTTGTGAATCCCTGATTTTCTTGCCTTTGTCCTCTATTTGTTCACTTGTGTTTGCAAATATCTTTGTGCACCGGTTGTGTGGGCGTTTGGGCGTAATAGAAACGTGCCACTTTGTTCTCCATTCTAAATTTCTCTGCCTTTTACTGACACTGGGCTTACGGCATTTTTAATTGTCGCTTTTAACTTTGATCGGAAAGTCGCTCCTTTTTTTCCCGTCGTTTCGACATATATCTCCTAAAGGTCTCATCAAGCGAAAAAAGCAAGCGCCGGCTATAGGCCAACCGAAAAATAACAAGGAAATACAAACATTAGTGTAGGGGTTCTTGGCGATGACAGAATTCCATCCGTACCCAACGAGTCTTCGGCAGAGCTGTAATGCTTTCTTGATATGCTTTCTTCCCTTCTGGAATGAAGCACAACTGCTAAATAGGGCTGTAGTAGTCTCTTCACTGCAGCTGGAGAGCAAACAGCTGATGACGTTGTAGTCATGATAGCAAACAACGCCTGCTGTGTTCGACTTTAAAAATTCATTGCTTTTTTTCTCTTATTGCGATTTAAACAAAACCTGTATTCGCGCCTTTTGATCATACTTCACTATATATATGTGCTTGCGTGCGTGCGTGCGTGCGTGTGTGTGTGTGTCCAGGTGTGCCTGTGTGCCGGTGTGCCGGTGTGCCGGTGTGCCGGTGTGCCGGTGTGCCTGCGTGCCTGTGTGCCTGCGCGCCTGTGTGCCTGCGCGCCTGTGTGCCTGCGCGCCTGTGTGCCTGCGCGCCTGTGTGCCTGCGCGCCTGTGTGCCTGCGCGCCTGTGTGCCTGCGCGCCTGTGTGCCTGCGCGCCTGTGTGCCTGCGCGCCTGTGTGCCTGTGTGCCTGCGCGCCTGTGTGCCTGCGCGCCTGTGTGCCTGCGCGCCTGCGCGCCTGTGTGCCTGCGCGCCTGTGTGCCTGCGCGCCTGTGTGCCTGCGCGCCTGTGTGCCTGCGCGCCTGTGTGCCTGCGCGCCTGTGTGCCTGCGCGCCTGTGTGCCTGCGCGCCTGTGTGCCTGCGCGCCTGTGTGCCTGCGCGCCTGTGTGCCTGCGCGCCTGCGTGCCTGCGCGCCTGCGTGCCTGCGCGCCTGTGTGCCTGCGCGCCTGTGTGCCTGCGCGCCTGTGCACCTGTGTGCCTGTGCGCCTGTGCGCCTGTGCGCCTGTGCGCCTGTGCGCCTGCGTGCCTGTGCGCCTGTGTGCCTGTGCGCCTGTGTGCCTGTGCGCCTGTGTGCCTGTGCGCCTGTGTGCCTGTGCGCACGTGCCTGTGCGCGCGTGCCTGTGCGCGCGTGCCTGTGCGCGCGTGCCTGTGCGCGCGTGCCTGTGCGCGCGTGCCTGTGCGCGCGTGCCTGTGCGCGCGTGCCTGTGCGCGCGTGCCTGTGCGCGCGTGCCTGTCCGCGCGTGCCTGTGCTCGTGGGCCTGTGCGCGTGTGCCTGTGCGCTTGTGCCTGTGCGCGTGTGCCTGTGCGCGTGTGCCTGTGCGCGTGTGTGTGCGCGTGTGTGCGCGTGTGTGCGCGTGTGTGCGCGCGTGTGCGCGCGTGTGTGCGTGTGCGTGTGCGCGTGCGCGTGCGCGTTTGTGCGTTTGTGCGTGTGCGTGTGCGTGTGCGTGTGTGCGTGTGCCTGTGCGTGCGCGTGCATGCGCGTGCGTGCGTGCGCGTGCGCGCGAGCGCGAAATTGAGAAACGCTTCATTTATGTATATATATTAGGTTTATTGGGGTTTAACGTCCCAAAGCAACTCAGGTTATGAGGGATGCCGTAATGAAGGACTCTGGAAATTTCGACCACCGGGATTCTTTAACCTGCACTGACATCGCACAGTACATGGGCCTCTAAAATTTCGCCGCCTTCGAAATTCGGCCGCCGCGGCCGGGATCGAACACGCGTCTTTGGGACCAGTAGCCGAGCGCCGTAACTACTGAGCCATCCCGGCGGGGCCTATACATTGCGACAACAGGTTAAGATGTTTCAGGGAAATTTTTGGTTTCTGTGCTTTTGTTTACTTTTTTCTTTCACACTTTTATGTAATTCCTATTTTACTTACTCTATAGTGCCGTCTTTGCGTGCATGCATATCTGGTCATTCTAAAATATTCCGTTGCAGGTTTAGTTGGACGATCGATCACCGCGGGCTGAACTTACGAAGTCGTAATTGCACAATCAAAGCTAACCTGATACTTCCATCAAAATAAACAGGCTAGCACTCTTTGTGAATAAGTTATTTGCAAAGGAACTGCATTAAAAATCCGATTGAATACCTATAAGAGCTGAAGTTTACGCTGCCTCCTGCGATGAATCGAATAATGTAGTGTATTATTTTAAACACTCCGTTTGATGTTGACTGGGTCCGACTAGGGATATTTATTTTCTTCGCTCATTGAATTATGCGGATTGGGGTTTTTTATCTTAAACTTGAAGTCGTCGCACCGCATATATTTGCGTTGCGTTTACTGAATATTCATCACTTCAAGTGCAGAGTAGGCCGCTGTCTGTGAATAGGCTAATTTTCACGTTATTCCTGCTTCATGTTTCTTTGCTAGTCCGTAGGAATAACATGCTTACATGCTCTGTTTCTTTTAACCAGGGCAACATAACACTTGCAACCGATTGTAAGTACCATTGTAAGCATAGAAAATTTTTCTCTTGCCCCGTATCATAAAGACCAATGAGGCTGCTACGTAGTATGTTTGTAAGGCAGGTGAGCACGCGCAACAGAACAGAGCAAGAAAAACCCAATCGAAATTGTGATGCAAGTGTCTGACCGAACTACGAGTTTACTTAGGAAAAGTGTGCGAGATAAAAGGTATTTGTGCCCAGGAAGGAGACATTCTGCTTTGAATGCCTTTTGGCATATTCACATACCAGCTTTGGTGGCTCATTAGCCGTTGAAATCGGTTACGTAGCACAACAGCCTGGGGTCGATCAGAATACGAGAGAACTCCCTTTGATCTGGTTATTAAAAAACAAAATTACCGAGAGCACTTAAGCGTACTTACGTGCTCTGAATGCGGAAACACTTATTATTTACAATACCCCTAAGGGCCCTCGTGCGAGGGTATTACATAGAGGGGGGGGGGGGGGGGCGATACAATCATAAAAATATGGTACAGGAATTTGAACAAAATACACGTAATAATGAATTAAAACTAGTAATGTACAAAAATAATAACAACAAACAACGCAGAAGAAAATACTCAGTAAATGCACATAATACAACAAAAATACCAAATCTGTTAGTCCGTGGTTTGCTTTAGCGAATGCTGAAACGATTGTGGGTTATCCTCAATAGCTATGTGTGATGGCAAGTTATTCCAATCTATTATAGTGCGAGGAATGAATGATTTCGCGTAGAGCAATGAACGGCATGTGATGCGTTTTATTTTGTTAACGTGGTCACGGCGAGGAAAGACTGCAGGGTGTGGCAAAAAGAAGTCGTCGTGGAGGGTGGGATGGTGACACAGTTTGTGAAGCAAGGTTAGGCGAGCGAAATGGCGTCGACATGATAGCGGTTCCAACTCGGCACGTTGTTTTAATGCTGTGACACTGGTGAAGCGTGAATAATCTGAAAAGATGAAGCGAACAGCACGGTTTTGCAGGGATTCATGGTTGTTTATGATGTAAGCTTGATGAGGGTCCCATATTTTTTTTTAGTTTCATTACGGTTGAATTTTTCTCTTCCTCTCTAATTAAACACCTGATAGTTATCATACAGTCCTCAGACAACGCATATATTAGGTTCAACTTTGTTCGACAAGAAGCAACGCTGTTTTCTCTCCTTACAAGCTGCGTGTTCGCCTCGTAGTATGAAAGTTCTGCCCTGGGTCCAATTCCCTGCACATTCGGAAATAAATGTTTTCATCTGTGATACGACAATGCCGTCATCTAAGATTTTTGATACCACTGCTGCTGCGGAACACAAACACAGGATTTCCTGGTATATGAGGTATAGAAATCTATCGCACTAAAGGAGCGCATATCACCATTGATCACTGGTGGGATGTCGTACGACTCGCAACGAACTCCGTCTTGAGCTCGCCTAAGCAAAGAAGCTCGACTAGACTTCAGCATGTGAATCTGTATAAGCCGAAGGTGTGCCAGTATTGAAAAGTTTTGAATCGCGAATCGACTATTCTTCTCTATACCATTCGCTGAACGAATCAAGGTGTGTGCAAGTTCGAAGACATTCGAGCGAATGGAATCCACTAACTATTTTTTAAATATTTTTAAAAGAATCAGCCTGAAGCTCTCATACAGCGCGCCGTAGTTATTTTTTTTTCCAGCAGTATTCAAATATTAAGGCCCTCTCCGGAGGTGCAGAGAATGCTGCAGCAGTCAGTTCGTGCTGGAAGGGAGGTACAGCGTCTCGAGGTGGTCAAATCGGGTGGCGGCGTTCAAATGCTCATGCATATCGCCACAGACATATCCTTGAAAGACTATGATATGACCTTCATGACTTGGCCACACCAGGAGGTTCAGCCAAGTTTAGCAAACCATTACTTCGTACCCGATACCGCAGTCCGTGGCTGGAGCTCTACTTGATCCTACCAACTAATATTGGGCGCTTCATTTCTGCCTGTTTTCGTTAGCGGAAAATGGTAATATTTTTTTTCGTATAACAGCATGGTCGTGAGGATTAAATACTGATTAAGTACTGGTACTGACAACTGGTGTGTTGCGTATCTTAATAGCTAAAGCTTCAACCGCTTTTTTTGTGCAAACCATTTCTGGATCAGAACAGATTTAAGGCGGATCACCGACCTTATTCCACTGAACGCTTGCCTTAAACCGAATACAGCCTGGGTACACCTAGTGTTAACTCCACAGAGGCAAGTAGGTCGTTGTGAATGTAGCAGTGTCAGTTCGTGTTGGTAAGCAAAGCGATGCTTTGTGTTGCGGTTAATGCCAAAATGACGATGTGAAGGCGAATATAACGGTCACGGGACAAACAGTGCTTAAAAAAATAAAGGAACAGAAACAAAGAATAAGCAAGAGCGTAGAGAAATAGAGAGAGAGAGAGACGCCGGAAGGTTAACCAAACTGGAGTCACGGTTACGTATACCCTTCATTGAAGGAAATGAACCTTGGGACTCGCTAGCGAACACACTAGCAATTCCTCATTCAAGCGTGACACCCACAGCTAAGAGAACATTGCTTTGCAGGCTTTGAAAAGCACCGATAACTCTCTTAAAAGGGCGAAACTGTTCAACTACTGTTTTGTCCAAGTGCTGAAAGGACACTATGCCTTACTTTGTGTACTCCATGAGCACATCTTAGCTGTCCTAAGCTATGCTACTAACGGCCAGTCGTTAGTAACCGTTGCTAGTGGCTAGTTTCCTGTTTTGTTGATGCGTGTTGTGATTGAAGTATTCGACTCGCCAGGATAAACAGGTTAAAAGAAAGGAAACATGATCACCGAACAATATAGTATCGTAACAATATAGTATATATACTTAAGGTATTGATTCAAATCGGATGGACTTGCTCAGAAATAGTGATGCAAATAAATAAGATTTGCAATGAAAACTATGGGCCATTTTCATGCACTTTTTTATAAAGTGCGATAAATTTCCTTCTAGCGGAATTAAAATACATCTCAGCACAACGTTACAAAGAAGTCTTGTCAGGATGCAAGTTTTAAAACTTGACCACCTGAGAGGTTGCCTTTGCTTCTGACCGTTAGGAAGCGATAATGGAGCCGACCGCATGAAATAAAATTAAATCAAATTTAAATTTACTCGTCATCACTGATGAGGGTTGTGGGTAAAAAGCCTGCGAGTAGTGTTGATTAGGCCCTGAGCAATCGTATATGTGTCACAGAGTTTGTCACTAGAAATCACGATACGAGAGTTGTCTAGATTGCATTTTTTGTCATAGTTGCATCAGATTTCGGATCCCCTGGTTCCATCAGTAAAATTGGCGCTAATTTCGTGCCTCCACTACTGAAAACTTCTTAGAAGCCAACTTCCCAAAGCAGGCTTCATTTGCTGCCTTTATGCAGTTTGGTCCGTTGTTGTGATGAGAACTGAAATACTGGCTTTGTTCACATTCTCATTTTTCTGACTCAGCCATTAGTTCTTGTAACGCTAAGGTCAACTCCCGGAACCCATAATTTACAAGCAGGACTACGTCTAGCGTATCTTTCTATGACTATAAGCCGCTTGTTCGGCAAAATCAGCCGCTGAATAGCAAAGCAACATTTACATAACGCTTTAAAATGAATTTTTTAATATTCAGTTCAAGCGTTACCTTCCATCGAATTCAGTCAGAAGTGCACCGTGTTCCATTAATAATTAAATATATCTGTCCAAATTTCAGCAATGATTGCGCCCTTCAGCTCTTCGCTATGTTAAATTCATCTTAGTACCGGCATCACTGCTTTCCCTGCCCACTAGAAAGCATTAAACTTGGTGCGAAGGATATAATCCCTATGGCGGACCCTATTCCTTGCTCTTTAACTGCTTGCCTTCAGGTATTGCTCGTATTCTGTAAGAAAGAGTGACCGATATCCTTTTGCGCTGGTTGTGTAGAAGTAATCAGAAAGCAATCAACCACGCACCTGAACCCCTTGGCTAAATATTTTCTTAGAACTTTGGGCTAATAGTTTTCCTTCTAATTTTTGAACATAACTGCTCCCACGATGGCTTTTGTTGATGGGAAAAGTAAAAAAGAGAAGCGTGCTTCGCCAGATGCCAACAGACACACCACAAATGGATTTCATGAATCAGCTTTTCACAAATTTAAACAATGTTTTGGGCCACCAAGTTGAAGAACTTTTGTTTTAATTGTGGACGAAAAATAATTCAAATATAGAAGGATAACTTCAAGCTGAACCATAAAGCAAAATTCCTTTCTCTGTGCATGAGTTTTTAGTGTGTTTTTATTGTTAATAGATCCACGCAGCGAAAGCAAGAAATAGTCCAATAGTCAATAAAACTATCCAGCCAACCGGAATCTAGGTGCCCCTACTTTCGCGCCTGGATGCTGCATCCTTACCCTGCGTTAGGTTAGGTTAGGTTAGGTTAGGTTAGGTTAGGTTAGGTCAGGTGAGGTTAGGTGAGGTCAGGTGAGGTCAGGTGAGGTCAGGTGAGGTCAGGTGAGGTCAGGTCAGGTCTGGTCAGGTTAGGTTAGGTTAGGTTAGGCTTGCAGATGGCAGCCACATGCGTGAAAGAATACGTCAGAGAAAGAGGCGTCACCTGCTCAAATCAGAAGTCCGAACTTCTAAGAGTAAAGAGAGGAAAGAAGACGGAAGAAAACCCTTGAGGGACACAGCATACCAGAGAAAGACAAGATCGGGATCTTGGGAATGTGGGTGCAGAGCAACCAGAGGTGCTCTCACACACTGAGCCTCATCAAACAAGCAACAGCGCCAGTCGCGCGAATGATAAGCTCAAGTTTTGCATGAAATAAGCAGCATGAAGGAGGGAGACACGATCAAGCAGGTCAGGAGCCTCGTGATCAGCCGAGTCATGTACTCCCTTCCGTACCACAACGCCAACAAGGGTAAAAGGGATCAAGCCTCCACCATCATAAGAAAAAACATGCAAGACAGCTCTCCATCTCCCATTCAATACAGCAACAGAGAAGCTGCTCAGCCTCGGAGTTCATAACATCTTCGAAGAGGTCAGGGAAGCACAAGTGGCAGCCCAGAGAGAGAGACTCCAGCAGACTCCCTCTGGCAGAGCGCTCCTATAAAATTGGGATACCCGAAATTAAAAGATTAGAACGAAAAATAGCGAGCATACGAGACGATATCTGCTGCACGCGTAAGGTAAGCTCGCTGCCAAAAAACATGTATCCGAACCTACACGCAGCCAAACGAAACGCCCGAGCAAAATATCTAGAAAAGTATCTGGCAGGCAAGGCTAACACGGTATACACCGACGCCGCGCGAGACCCCTACTAAAGCGCGAAGATAGAGCAGAAAGCCGTAGCTGCAGTGACAAGTTCGAACTATAAGGAAATCACTTGCGCTTTCGGCATGGGATTGCACGATAACGGAAGGAGAAGAAATGGCTGTTGCTCTTGCGGCCGTGGAAGAATGTCGCCCAAACAGACCCCTAGTAATCCGCACAGACTCCAAAGAGGCATGCCGTAACTATATGAACTGCAGAATCAGTCTTAAAGCACCTCGCATTCTCCTAAGCGCACACTTTCCCAAAGAACCAGTCAGACACCCTATTTTCTGTATACCGGGACACTCCGGAATTGAGGGCAAAGAGAGGGCCGACGAAGTAACTCGCCAGCACACGAACCGAGCGCTTCAACACGCGGCCCCTTAGGAGTTCTCGCGGGTAGTCACGGAGTATTCGGAGAAATTGAATTATTACAGAGGAATGAGGGCAAAGTATCGTCCCCCCAAAACCTTTTCAATCAAAGAGAAGCAGTATACTGGCGCCAACTGCAAACGGGAACCTTTCCGAACTTACATAAACTAAGCAATATCGTGTGGGGCCAAACCCACCCTATATCATATCACGTGGGAATGCAAAAGAAAGGAGGCTTTCCATAGAATACAATGACCAAGTGCGGAACAGTGGGAGAGTTTGCTCTTCAGCGACAACCCGGTTTTCCGGAGAGAACTGGTCATCCATGCCCAGCGAGCAGCCAAGCTCAGCGGTGCGCTGGAATAGGGGCGCCAACCTCTGTTGACCGTAATATCTTGCAAACTACAGCAAATAAAGGTTATTCTATCCTATCCTATCATTGACGTGCACAGACATCGCAGTGTAGATGGGCCTCTAGAATTTCGCCTCCATCGAAATAAGACCACCAAGAGCAGAAAGCAATTTTAGATATCTTGAGGAGTGATGTGCACTGAAAAGGTTGCTTCGCCTGCAAGCTCCTCCAAATAGGAGAGGGTGCCTTTTTCGGTGCCCTGTAGGTTAGGTTAGGTAAGGTTAGGTTAGGTTAGGTTAGGTTAGGTTTGGTTAGGTTAGGTTAGGTTAGGCTAGGTTAGGTTAGGTTAGGTTAGGTTAGGTTGGGTTGGGTTGGGTTGGGTTGGGTTAGGTTAGGTTAGGTTAGGTTGGGTTGGGTTGGGTTGGGTTGGGTTGGGTTGGGCAAGGCTAAACTGGGCTAGGTCAGGTCAGGTCAGGTCAGGCCAGGTCAGGCCAGGCCAGGTCAGGTCAGGTCAGGTCAGGTCAGGCCAGGTCAGGTTAGGTTAGGTTAGGTTAGGTTAGGTCAGGATAGGTCAGGTCAGGTCAGGTCAGACCTTAATTAAAAAAGAAAATTACCTAGAGCACTTAAGCGTACTTACGTGCTCTGAATGCGGAAACACTTACTTTTTTTTAGTTTCAATTACGGTTGAATTTTTCTCTTCCTCTCTAATTAAACACCTGATAGTTATCATACAGTCCTCATAAACCGCATATATTAGGTTCAACTTCGTTCGACAAGAAGCAACGCTGTTTTCTCTCCTTACAAGCTGCGTGTTCGCCTCGTAGTATGAAAGTTCTGCCCTGGGTCCAATTCCCTGCACATTCGGAAATAAATGTTTTCTTCTGTGATACGACAATGCCGTCATCTGAGATTTTTGATACCACTGCTGCTGCGGTACACAAACACAGGATTTCCTGGTATATGAGGTATAGAAATCTTTCGCACTAAAGGAGCGCATATCACCATTGATCACTGGTGTATGTCGTACGACTCGCAACGAACTCCGTCTTGAGCTCGCCTAAGCAAAGAAGCTCGACTAGACTTCAGCATGTGAATCTGTATAAACCGAAGGTGTGCCAGTATTGAAAAGTTTTGAATCGCGAATCGAATATTCTTCTCTACACCATTCGCTGAACGAATCAAGGTGTGTGCAAGTTCGAAGACATTCGAGCGAATGGAATCCACTCACTATTTTTTAAATATTTTTGAAAGAATCAGCCTGAAGCTCTCATACAGCGCGGCGTAGTTATTTTTTTTTTTTTCAGCAGTATTCAAATATTAAGGCCCTCTCCGGAGGTGCAGAGAATGCTGCAGCAGTCAGTTCATGCTGGAAGGGAGGTACAGCGTCTCGAGGTGGTCAAATCGGGTGGCGGCGTTCAAATGCTCATGCATATCGCCACAGACATATTCTTGAAGGACTATGATATCACCTTCATGACTTGGCCACAGCAGGAGGTTCAGCCAAGTTTAGCCAACCATTACTTCGTACCCGATACCGCAGTCCGTGGCTGGAGCTCTACTTGATCCTACCAACTAATATTGGGCGCTTCATTTCTGCCTGTTTTCGTTAGCGGAAAATGGTAATATTTTTATTCGTATAACAGCATGGTCGTGAGGATTAAATACTGATTAAGTACTGGTACTGACAACTGGTGTGTTGCGTATCTTAATAGCTAAAGCTCCAGCCGCTTTTTTTGTGCAAACCATTTCTGCATCAGAACAGATTTAAGGCGGATCACCGACCTTATTCCACTGAACGCTTGCCTTAAACCGAATACAGCCTGGGTACACCTAGTGTTAACTCCACAGAGGCAAGTAGGTCGTTGTGAATGTAGCAGTGTCAGTTCGTGTTGGTAAGCAAAGCGGTGCTTTGTGTTGCGGTTAATGCCAAAATGACGATGTGAAGGCGAATATAACGGTCACGGGACAAACAGTGCTTAAAAAAAATAAAGGAATAGAAACAAAGAATAAGCAAGAGCGTAGAGAAATAGAGAGAGAGAGACGCCGGAAGGTTAACCAAACTGGAGTCCCGGTTACGTATACCCTTCATTGAAGGAAATGAACCTTGGGACTCGCTAGCGAACACACTAGCAATTCCTCATTCAAGCGTGACACCCACAGCTAAGAGAACATTGCTTTGCAGGCTTTGAAAAGCACCGATAACTCTCTTAAAAGGGCGAAACTGTTCAACTACTGTTTTGTCCAAGTGCTGAAAGGACACTATGCCTTACTTTGTGTACTCCATGAGCACATCTTAGCTGTCCTAAGCTATGCTACAAACGGCCAGTCGTTAGTAACCGTTGCTAGTGGCTAGTTTCCTGTTTTGTTGATGCGTGTTGTGATTGAAGTATTCGACTCGCAAGGATAAACAGGTTAAAAGAGAGGAAACATGATCACCGAACAATATACTATCGTAACAATATAGTATATATACTTAAGGTATTGATTCAAATCGGATGGACTTGCTCAGAAATAGTGATGCAAATAAATAAGCTTTGCAATGAAAACTATGCGCCATTTTCATGCACTTTTTTATAAAGTGCGATAAATTTCCTTCTAGCGGAATTAAAATACATCTCAGCACAACGTTACAAAGAAGTCTTGTCAGGATGCAAGTTCTCAAACTTGACCACCTGAGAGGTTGCCTTCGCTTCTGACCGTTAGGAAGCGATAATGGAGCCGACCGCATGAAATAAAATTAAATCAAATTTAAATTTACTCGTCATCACTGTTGAGGGTTGTGGGTAAAAAGCCTGCGAATAGTGTTGATTAGGCCCTGAGCAATCGTATATGTGTCACAGAGTTTGTCACTAGAAATCACGATACGAGAGTTGTCTAGATTGCATTTTTTTGTCATAGTTGCATCAGATTTCGGATCCCCTGGTTCCATCAGTAAAATTGGCCCTAATTTCGTGCCTCCACTACTGAAAACTTCTTAGAAGCCAACTTCCCAAAGCAGGCTTCATTTGCTGCCTTTATGCAGTTTGGTCCGTTGTTGTGATGAGAACTGAAATACTGGCTTTGTTCTCATTCTAATTTTTCTGACTCAGCCATTAGTTCTTGTAACGCGAAGGTCAACTCCCGGAACCCATAATTTACAAGCAGGACTACGTCTAGCGTATCTTTCTATGACTATAAGCCGCTTGTTCGGCAAAATCAGCCGCTGAATAGCAAAGCAACATTTACATAACGCTTTAAAATGAATTTTTTAATATTCAGTTCAAGCGTTACCTTGAGTCGAATTCAGTCAGAAGTGCACCGTGTTCCATTAATAATTAAATATTTCTGTCCAAATTTCAGCAATGATTGCGCCCTTCAGCTCTTCGCTATGTTAAATTCATCTTAGTACCGGCATCACTGCTTTCCCTGCCCACTAGAAAGCATGAAACTTGGTGCGAAGGACATAATCGCTATGGCGGACCCTATTCCTTGCTGTTTAACTGCTTGCCTTCAGGTATTGCTCGTATTCTGTAAGAAAGAGGGACCGATATCCTTTTGCGCTGGTTGTGTAAAAGTAATCAGCAAGCAATCAACCACGCACCTGAACCCCTTGGCTAAATATTTTCTGACAACTTTGGACTAATAGTTATCCTTCTAATCTTTGAACATAAGTGCTCCCACGAGGGCTTTTGTTGATGGGAAAAGTAGAAAAGAGAAGCGTGCTTCACCAGATGCCAACAAACACGCCACAAATGGATTTCATGAATCAGCTTATCACAAATTTAAACAATGTTTTGGGCCACCAAGTTGAAGCACTTTTGTTTTAATTGTGGACGAAAAATAATTCAAATTGAAAGGGGGTTTCTGCACAAATGGTACAGGGCGTGGTGTTCACGGCAGGCGACACAAAGCGGCGAGCAGAACGGCGGGCAGCGCAGAAGACGGCCAGTCCGACCCAAGCGATCTCGTGCAGCGCGGCGGCACTTCGTCTTTTTGCGACGCTTCGTCGTCGTCGGCGCTCTGGCAGCGATCGGCCTAGGCGGAATCAGGCGCGACCGTCGTGGTTCGCTACAATTGCCCCGGGAACGAAGAGGAGCCATCCTGGCGACTTATGGCGAGGGCAAAAGGAGCGGGTCGTAGTAAGTCTTCAGGCGGCTGGCGTGGACGGTTTCGCGACCGCGATGGCGCAGGTCCGAAGAGGGGTTGAGCGGCTCCACGACGTAGTTGACTGGCGACGTTTGCTGGACGACGCGATAAGGCCCGTGGTATTCTGTGCGAAATTTAGATGACAATCCGGGTGGTGTGCCGGGAACCCATAGCCAAACTAGGGATCCAACCGGAAAAACGTGTTGCCTGCTAACGTTATCGTGGCGATGCTTTTGGCGGCCATGGGATTCGGAGGTAAAAGAGCGCGCCAACTGGCGGCAGTCTTCTGCATGCTTTGCGACTTCGGAGAGAGGCGTCCACTCGCAGGCGTCAGGAGTATAAGGTAATATGGTGTCCATCGTGGACGACGGCTCACGCCCATACAGAAGGAAGAAAGGGGTAAAGCCGGTGGTGGACTGCGTGGCGGTGTTGTACGCGTATGTCACGAAAGGGAGGACGGCATCCCAGTTGGTCTGATCTGCTGCGACGTACATCGTGAGCATGTCTCCGAGAGTACGGTTGAAGCGCTCGGTCAGCCCGTTAGTTTGAGGATGGTAGGCAGTGGTGGTCCGATGTACGATGCGACATTCGGCAAGCAGTGCTTCAACGACTTGGGAAAGGAAGGCGCGGCCTCTGTCACTGAGCAGCTCGCGCGGCGCGCCGTGACGAAGAACAAAATGGCGCAGGAGGAACGTAGCAATTTCGCGGCTAGTTGCAGCAGGAAGGGCGGCTGTCTCGGCATACCGGGTGAGGTGGTCGACGCCGACGATAATCCAACGGTTCCCAGAGACCGTACAGGGAAGCGGTCCGTAAAGGTCAACGCCAACGCGATCGAAAGGACGTGCTGGGCATGGGAGTGGTTGTAAGGGGCCGGTCACTCGGGGAGTGGAAGTCTTCCGCCGCTGACAAGCGATGCACGATCGGACGTATTTTCGAATATAGGCGTACATGCCGCGCCAATAGTAGCGCTGAGAAATGCGTTTGAATGTTTTCAGCACACCGGCGTGCGCACACTGAGGGTCAGCGTGGTAAGATGCGCAAATTTCAGATCGTAAATGGCAGGGGATCGCGAGAAGCCACCGCCGACCATCAGGCATGTAGTTGCGGCGGTATAGAAGGCCGTCCCGGAGGGCAAAGTGCGGAGCTTGACGCCGTAAAGTTCTAGAAGGCGCAACGTTTTGTGAAGAAGACACGGCGTCTATGAGGGACGCAAGCCACGGGTCTTTTCGCTGCTCCGCCGGCATATCAGCGATGGTAAGAGACGAAAGCACGGGATCGGTCGCCGAGGAGCAGGCAGCGTCGCTGGGAAGGGGAGACCGAGACAAAGCATCGGCGTCCATGTGCTTACGGCCGGAACGGTAGATGACGCGGATGTCAAACTCTTGAAGGCGAAGAGCCCACCGAGCGAGGCGACCGGATGGATCTTTAAGCGACGATAACCAGCAGAGCGCATGGTGGTCCGTGACGACGTCGAACCGGCGGCCGTATAGATAGGGCCGGAATTTCGTTAGCGCCCATACAATAGCTAAGCATTCCTTCTCCGTAACGGAATAGTTGGATTCAGCTTTGGTAAGCACGCGACTCGCATACGCAACTACGTATTCTTCAAAACCATCTTTTCGCTGGGCCAGGACAGCTCCGAGGCCAACGCCACTCGCATCCGTATGGACCTCGGTAGGTGCTGTGGGGTCATAGTGTCTGAGTATTGGCGGCGAAGTCAAAAGATGGCGCAGGGTAGCGAACGCTTCGTCGCACTCGGCCGACCAGCCAGATATGTCATTGGTCCCGCCAAGTAGCTTCGTCAGCGGCGCAATGATGGACGCAAAATGGCGTACGAAGCGCCGGAAATAAGAACACAAACCTATGAAGCTTCGAAGTTGCTTGAGCGAAACCGGCTTAGGAAATTGCGCCACAGCACGGAGCTTGGCCGGGTCAGGGAGAATGCCTTCCTTGGAGACGATGTGCCCCAATATTGTCAACTGCCGAGCTCCGAAGTGGCACTTCTTGAGATTCAGCTGCAGTCCGGCGTCTGTCAGGCAAGTCAAAACCTGCTTTAAGCGTGCAATGTGTGTGGTGAAATCGGCGGAAAAGACAACAATGTCATCCAGGTAGCAGAGGCAGGTCTGCCATTTCAAATTCCGCAAGATGTTATCCATCATCCTTTCGAATGTGGCGGGAGCGTTGCACAGACCGAACGGCATCACGTTGAACTCGTAGAGGCCGTCGGGTGTAACAAATGCTGTCTTTTCTCTGTCAGGTGCAGCCATCGGTACTTGCCAGTAGCCGGAACGTAGGTCAAGGGACGAAAAGTACTCAGCGCCTTGGAGGCTGTCAAGAGCGTCGTCGATGCGGGGAAGAGGGTAATTGTCCTTGTGGGTAATTTTGTTGAGGCGGCGGTAATCGACACAAAATCGGATTGAACCATCTTTCTTCCTGACAAGTACCACCGGCGACGACCAAGGGCTGTGAGACGGACGGATGACACCACGGTGCAGCATGTCCTCAACTTGTTCGCTAATCACGCGGCGCTCTGCCGCCGACACACGATATGGCCGCTGGCGAAAAGGGGGGTGAGAGCCGGTCTCAATGCGATGAGCGACGGTGGAAGTCCGGCCTAGAGGAGTGTGGGCGGCGTCGAAAGCGGAGCGAAACGTGTTTAGTAGAGCTGAGAGCTGCTTCCGGTAGGCAGAAGGAAGAGCGGCGTCGATGGCGGCTTGGAAGAAGGCGTCGGGCAACGGATCGGGTGCCGAATCAGGATGAAGAGCATTGATGGAGGAACTGCGGGAGGTCACAGGTGCATCCAGGTCAGAGAGAAGGTGGGCAGGTTGAACTGAGCCAAGAGTCTCACCACGTAGCAGGGTAAGCGGGCATGCAGACGGATTATAAATAAGCATTTTCGCTAGACCTCCGTGAACATCGAGAACAGCGTAAGCAGCGGCAGGTTTTTGCGATGAACGAAGGAAGACGAGGGCGTAAAGAAAACTGCGACGGCGGGTGTGGCAGGGCACGAGAGGGATACCAGCGCTGAAGCCTCCGGAGCGATGTCGACGTCTTCACTTACTGTGATCTTCTGCGGACACAGGAAATGGTGGTCGTCGGCCGGTTCGTCAGACAATACAGAAAATTCTACCTCTGCGCGGGCGCAATTTATCACGGCGTTATTTTTTGATAGGAAGTCCCACCCGAGAATTACGTCGTGGGAACAAGACGGCAGGACCACGAACTCAACACTGTACAAAATGTCGGCAATGACGACCCGCGCTGTGCATGCGGCCAAAGGTGCGATCCTCTCTTCGGTAGCAGTCCGAAGCGACAAACCAGAAAATGAAGTCGTGACTTTTCGTAACCGACGGCACAGTCTCTCATGAATAACAGACACAGCAGCACCCGTGTCCACAAGCGCGTACACAGAAAAACCATCGACGGAAACCAATAGAATGTTCGCGGGAGAAAGTTGAGGCCTTGAGCTGTTTGAAGAGCACGCAGTTCTTGCCTCGGGAACTGCGGATTTTAGTTTCCCTCGTCAGCAGATGTAGGGCGACAGCGCATAGGTGAAAGTGAACGGCGACGTGGGGACGGGGATCGACGGGTCGTATACGGACGATCGTCAGTGGCGTAGGGCTCCGGAGGTGGAACAGAACGGAGCTGCTCAGGTGAACAGGCAGGAGGCGCAACCGTTCTAGGGGCGACCATGCGGCGTCGACAGCGGCGGGCCACATGTCCGGGGAAGCCACATGAAAAGCATATCGGACGATTGTCTGGTGTGCGCCAAGGGTTGTAATATGGCGAAGGAGAAGGAGGAAGCGGAGCCGCTGGTGGGGCCGGTGCCGGGCGCAGAACAGGCTGACGAGGTGGCAACACCGCAGGCCGTGCAGCCACGGCGGCGTACGTCAAGGGCGCTGCCACAGGGGTGGATTGGCTATAATGTGCTGCGGCGCCAGCGTACGTCAAAGGAGGGACGGAAGGAACTTCAGGGGGAGGAGGAAGAGCTTCGGCCACTTGTTGGCGTATGACGCGCTGCAGCGAAGGCACAAGAGAAGAGGAAGTGGCAGTGCTCGGGTGGACGAGGGACAGCTGTCGAGCAACTTCTTCGCGAATATACTGCTGGATCTGCGGCAGCAGTAGCGACTGGTCAGAGTCAGATGTCAAAGCGCCCAGAGGCTCCGGTGGAGAGAGTGGAGAGCGAGTGAGAAAACGGCGCTTACGGAGTTCGTCGTAGCTCTGGCATTGTGCGATGACGTCGACGACGGTGGCTGGATTTTTGGCGAGAAGCATCTGGAATGCGTCGTCGTCAATGCCCTTCAGAATGTGGTCGATCTTGGCGCGCTCGGGCATCGAAGCATCCACACGTTTGCACAGATCCACCACGTCCTCTATATAACTGGTGAAATTTTCACCAGGCAGCTGCGCCCGAGCACGCAGGCGTTGCTCAGCACGCAGCTTGCGCACCGCAGGCCGGCCGAAGACGTCAGCGAAATTTTGCTTAAAGGCGGTCCACGATGTGATGTCAGGCTCATGGTTGCGGTACCACAGATTAGCAACGTCCGTCAGATAGAAAATGACGTTGTTCAGTTTTAGGGGATCGTCCCATTTGTTGTGGGTACTGACCCGCTCGTACGAGGCTAGCCAGTCCTCGACGTCGTGGTCCCCGGTACCGCTGAAAACAGCGGGGTCGCGCTGGCGCAAAGCTCCAGCGCAGACGACTGTCGGCGGCTGTGGGGCAGGAGTATGTGGCACAAGGATCGGCGGCTGTTCGGAATCTTGAGGCATGGTGAAATTCGGAAGCGGACGGCCTTGAAGTGCCAAGAAGGCAGTAAATCCGCACCTCCACCAAGTGAAAGGGGGTTTCTGCACAAATGGTACAGGGCGTGGTGTTCACGGCAGGCGACACAAAGCGGCGAGCAGAACGGCGGGCAGCGCAGAAGACGGCCAGTCCGACCCAAGCGATCTCGTGCAGCGCGGCGGCACTTCGTCTTTTTGCGACGCTTCGTCGTCGTCGGCGCTCTGGCAGCGATCGGCCTAGGCGGAATCAGGCGCGACCGTCGTGGTTCGCTACAAAATATAGAAGGATAACTTGAAGCTGAACCATAAAGCAAAATTCCTTTCTCTGTGCATGAGCTTTTAGTGTGTTTTTATTGTTAATATATCCATGCAGCGAAAGCAATAAATAGTCCAATAGTCAATAAAACTATCCAGCCAACCGGAATCTAGGTGCCCCTACTTTCGCGCCTGGATGCTGCATCCTTACCCTGCGTTAGATTAGGTTAGGTTAGGTTAGGTTCGGTTAGGTTAGGTTAGGTTAGATTAGGTTAGGTTAGGTTAGGTTAGGTTAGGTTAGGTTAGGTTAGGTTAGGTTAGGTTAGGTTAGGCTAGGTTAGGTCAGGTCAGGTCAGGTCAGGTCAGGATCTGGTCAGGTTAGGTTAGGTTAGGTTAGGTTAGGTTAGGCTTGCAGATGGCAGCCACATGCGTGAAAGAATACGTCAGAGAAAGAGGCGTCACCTGCTCAAATCAGAAGTGCGAACTTCTAAGAGTAAAGAGAGGAAAGAAGACGGAAGAAAACCCTTGAGGGACACAGCATACCAGAGAAAGACAAGATCGGGATCTTGGGAATGTGTGTGCAGAGCAACCAGAGGTGCTCTCACACACTGAGCCTCATCAAACAAGCAACAGCGCCAGTCGCGCGAATGATAAGCTCAAGTTTTGTATAAAAGAAGCAGCATGAAGGAGGGAGACACAATCAAGCAGGTCAGGAGCCTCGTGATCAGCCGAGTCATGTACTCTCTTCCGTACCACAACGCCAACAAGGGTAAAAGGGATCAAGCCTACACCATCATAAGAAAAACATGCAAGACATCTCTCCATCTCCCATTCAATACAGCAACAGAGAAGATGCTCAGCCTCGGAGTTCATAACACCTTCGAAGAGGTCAGGGAAGCACAAGTGGCAGCCCAGAGAGAGAGACTCCAGCAGACTCCCTCTGGCAGAGCGCTCCTATAAAATTGGGATACCCGAAATTAAAAGATTAGAACGAAAAATAGCGAGCATACGAGACGATATCTGCTGCACGCGTAAGGTAAGCTCGCTGCCAAAAAACATGTATCCGAACCTACACGCAGCGAAACGAAACGCCCGAGCAAAATATCTAGAAAAGTATCTGGCAGGCAAGGCTAATACGGTATACACCGATGCCGCGCGAGACCCCTACTAAAGGGCGAAGATAGAGCAGAAAGCCGTAGCTGCAGTGACAAGTTCGAACTATAAGGAAATCACTTGCGCTTTCGGCATGGGATTGCACGATAACGGAAGGAGAAGAAATGGCTGTTGCTCTTGCGGCCGTGGAAGAATGTCGCCCAAACAGACCCCTAGTAATCCGCACAGACTCCAAAGAGGCATGCCGTAACTATATGAACTGCAGAATCAGTCTTAAAGCACCTCGCATTCTCCTTAGCGCACACTTTCCCAAAGAACCAGTCAGACACCCTATTTTCTGTATACCGGGACACCCTGGAATTGAGGGCAAACAGAGGGCCGACGAAGTAACTGGCCAGCACACGAACCGAGCGCTTCAATACGCGGCCCCTTAGGAGTTCTCGCGGGTAGTCACGGTGTATTCGGAGATATTGAATTATTACAGAGGAATGAGGGCAAAGTATCGTCCCCCCAAAACCATTTCAATCAAAGAGAAGCAGTATACTGGCGCCAACTGCAAACGGGAACCTTTCCGAACTTACATAAACTAAGCAATATCGTGTGGGGCCAAACCGACCCTATATCATATCACGTGGGAAAGCAAAAGAAAGGAGGCTTTCCATAGAATACAATGACCAAGTGCGGAACAGTGGGAGAGTTTGCTCTTCAGCGACTACCCGGTTTTCCGTAGAGAACTGGTCATCCATGCCCAGCGAGCAGCCAGGCTCAGCGGTGCGCTGGAATAGGGGCGCCAACCTCTGTTGACCGTAATATCTTGCAAACTACAGCAAATAAAGTTTATTCTATCCTATCCTATCATTGACGTGCACAGACATCGCCGTGTAGATGGGCCTCTAGAATTTCGCCTCCATCGAAATAAGACCACCAAGAGCAGAAAGCAATTTTAGATATCTTGAGGAGTTATGTGCACTGAAAAGGTTGCTTCGCCTGCAAGCTCCTCCAAATAGGACCGCGAGCCTTTTTCGGTGCCCTGTAGGTCAGGTCAGGTCAGGTCAGGTCAGGTCAGGTTAGGTTAGGTTAGGTTAGGTTAGGTTAGCTTAGCTTAGCTTAGCTTAGCTTAGCTTAGCTTAGCTGAGCTTAGCTTAGGTTAGGTTAGGTTAGGTTAGGTTAGGTTAGGTTAGGTTAGGTTAGGTTAGGTTAGGTTAGGCTAGGCTAGGCTAGGCTAGGCTAGGCTAGGCTAGGCTAGGCTAGGCTAGGCTAGGCTAGGCTTGATCAGGTCAGGTCAGGTCAGGTCAGCTCAGGTCAGGTCAGGTCAGGTCAGGTCAGGTCAGGTCAGGTTAGGTTAGGTTAGGTTAGGTTAGCTTAGCTTAGCTTAGCTTAGCTTAGCTTAGCTTAGGTTAGGTTAGGTTAGGCTAGGTTAGGTTAGGTTAGGTTAGGTTAGGTTAGGCTAGGCTAGGCTAGGCTAGGCTAGGCTAGGCTAGGTTAGGTTAGGTTAGGCTAGGCTAGGCTAGGCTAGGCTAGGCTAGGCTAGGCTAGGCTAGGCTAGGTTAGGTTAGGTTAGGTTAGGTTTAACATCCGCTACGTGAGTATGCCATTAACGTTATTGCATATAGGCACCTACCCCTCGGCCACATCTGTGCAGGCTTCCATTTGTGGATTACGTGGAGTTTAAAAGTTTGGACCCGGGCGGTTCCGAAATGTCAACGCTTGCATAGCTAACTGGATGGAAAAGTTTTCGATCGACTGGCTATACGACATGCATATTGCGAGGAGTTTCAAAATATGCCGAAGGGGACTACGTTTGGAACCTGAGTGTCGGCAGAATACATAAGTAGGGTTGCTCGGTGACGCTTAAAAATGTAATCCCGATGATTGCAGGTATATTATTGTGCTGAAAAAAGCAGAAAATATGCTGAAGAGGTCTCTTTCGCTTGGCCAGTTTTTTTTTGTGTGTGACGGTTCAGGAAAGAGAATTTGTAAGTAGGTAAGTTCACTACTATTTTTGCTGCTGTTTTCCGCAAAGGACGTTCGAGTCGATATTATTCCCGGTGGCTGGAACTTACATGTTTAAATAACGCAATACGCAAAAGCAGGTTGTCCTGAGAGCACTAACGAAGCATATTATGATCTCTTTCTCTGACGTTACTTCGAGTCCAGTGCGTCTACTATCTGAATGTGGAAAGCACACTGACGTTCATAATTCCATAAAAAACTTTGATACTACGCCCCACCTTCAGATTGTTATGCAGTGCGCTGCAAAATGGGCCGACAGAATTAAGTAAATGTCGTGATAAAATATTTGACGCCTGGCACTATCTCTCCCGCTGCTTCAGCTGTAAAGAGTTCCTTGAGTAAATGAAATGAAAATAAAAATTGATATCCAAATATGTGCTTATCTACCACGTACAAAACTACTTGGATTCACTGCCGTCACCTATAGCCGGTTTCAACTGCCCAGTTGATTGTAGTCAGCTCGGGTGCCTACTACGGCGTTCCCACGCTTCCGGCCAAGGTAGGAATCAGGTTAAAAAATGGTTCACACATAAATTAGCGGCGTGAAAAATCTGTGCTTTTTGATCGGACTGTAACGCGTGTGTGTGATGTGTAGCTTAGGGGCCAGTTACTGGTGCTAAATACTTAGTGCATTAATTTTAAGTACTGCTGAACCGCATTTCTAAGTTCCCAAAAATGCAAAATAAAAGATGAGGTACTGCTCTAAATAGAGTAAAAAATGGTGCACGCACTGGAGGAACTTTCACTACACAGTACTGCGAATACGGCCTACTATAAACACGACTTCGTCGCCGGTCGGTCGCAATTAGAATCGGATGCATAGTAACAGACAGTGTGCAATCTTGGCAGCTGTCTGCGTGCTCCTGTCTACGGTTGTTTTCCGCAGTGCATGTGTTCCTCTACTTCTTCAGCGCGTGGCTGCATGCTCCTCTCACATTAGAACCCAGTGAGGAAACTTCAAAGTGTCGAAGCGCTGTTTTTCCCAGAGCGCTTTTCTTTTTTCCTTTCGTCGACGCTAGAGTGTTGTGTTGACCAATCCGGCTACGCTTAAGCTCCATACCAGCTTAATATCAGCAATTTCGCCCTGGGCACTTTCCCCTTTTTTTTAATTTCCCTCCTTTATTTTTATCGAAGTAAATTACACACACCCGTTCCAAGTTATTTTCTCTCTTTTTCCTCATCCTCTCCCATCCCCTCCATCCTCTTCAGCCGTAAAGTGGGCTTTGCCAAAATTATCCAAACTAAGTGGCAGAGCACCCTCTACAGGCCGAGGTAAGCCAAATTATCGGAAGGGGGGGGGGGGGGGGGGGGGGGGGGGGGGAGAGAGTAACGCTGAATGCCAGTACTCGCCCGCGCCAAATGTCGCACCCGTTAAACTTATGACCTTTACAGAGTTTTTGCTTCTGTTTTAATTTCCTGCTTTCTGGAGTTTCTGTGATTCATATCGTTTTCCATTTTTCCCCGTCTGATTAAAAAAAGCGCACAGGAAGCTCAAACGTCTTCAGGACATTTCTGAAATGCCAAATTCAGTTATTACGTGTCGAAATCCATTTCGTTATCGCCAGCGCCATGAAAGATAACAAAAGTGGACTGCGTTCGCTTTTTATCGATTCAACACGTGATCCTTTGGATTCCTTTGGGGAGATAATTACTATTATGTTTTGAGCTTCGACAAGTCAAGTGAACCACCTCAATGAAGGACATAAAAGGAAGTTTAACCTTTCCACGAGGGCAGCAAAGCTAAGTTGCCAGCGGATGCAAGCAACTCATCACCTGGGCCAAGTTTCGGTCAGATAGTCTACTTTTTCATTAGTGTTAACACAATACAAATTACGTTGAAGAAGCCTAAGGCTGATTTATTAGCGCGTTTCGAGAACTGTTGCTCGGACATGTTTATAATTTACACATAAATTCAATAGACTACGCCTGTCGAGTTGAAAAATGTGCATTTTGTCCTATTATACTTTGCATAACGCACAACGGTGCTTAATCGCTTCGGCGGAAAATTCGTTATTGGTATGGTTTGAACATATCTAGGATACATGAAGTGTGCTGTCCATGCTGCGCTCATAACACCATTATTTGGCGAAACAAAGAGGTAACAAAGATGTAAGTAATCTTTGTCCCATTCTACTCAGGAGTTTAGCTCGCGTTGCTCCATCGCAAAGGTGCCAGCAAGGGGGGTGGTATCATTCTGATGATAGGGATCTAACTACTCTTCCAAATGATGAAAATTTGTCTAGGGCAAGAGTATTATCTGCTAAAAACATTTGGCTGGTGGACAAGTTCATGATTTATTATTTTACAATATTGGGAAAGCAGTATTACTGATAGAAGGTGAATAAATTTTCTTGTGAAACGAGCTAAGCAAGCGGAATCAAGCCGTCGACAAGCAGATGACATAGTGAGCGCATATTCCAGTTTAATCTTTGATGTCACAAAAAAGAGCAGCGAAATCTGAGCATTCATGAGATGGTCATATTACAGAAGCGTAAAAATAGTTGCGAGGTAGGAATTTTGCCCACGAACATAAATAAGGTAACGTTCAAATTAACTTCGTCAACCTCACACGGGCTCATATAGTAAGGCCCGGCTCTTCTAGTAATGGAGACGCCGCGTGTCGCAGCGAAAAGCCAACCATGCTTTTGCTTCCTCTGCATGAACAGGTTTAATTAGTCTTTTTCACTCTTTATTTCACTCTGTTTTTCATTCACTCCTTTATTGATCGTACAATGAAAAACAAAAGCTCAAATGTCAATGGATATGCGGAACAAAGGGAATACGGCCTTGGAATTGCCACCTGCTCAAAGCGGAATGGAGTCCGACTGACAAAAAAAAAATAGCCTCGAAACTGCAACCGAAGTCGCCGGTTGTTTTTTTTTTCTTCTTTTTTCAGCACACGCACACACCAATATTCCAGGGGTAATTTCCTGGGCAAAAACTTTCTCTAGCAGTCCAGGTCGAGTCATGGGCATAATCTCGAAGGGCCCGCTTGTGCCTAGGTCTTTGTAGCACAAAATGACAGCTGATGACGCGCAAAAGAAAAGTGCCACGTGGAGCTTTCGCCTTGTCGTAACTTACCAAAGGGCGCTCGACAATGAAGTAGGTGCTTTTTTTGCCGATCTGGGAGGCCCCTGGGTACCACGTGGCGGCACTGCGGGCGTTATTCAGCGGTTACGTCACACGTTCACTGTCCACCACGGTGGATTAAGAGCCCAGAATAGCCATGGAATCTTGACATACTTTTTTCCTTTCTTGCAATGGTATATTTTCTTTCGTGGCTGTCGCAAGATGAGTTGGGGCGACTGTGGATACGCTGTTCGTTCTTTTTAGAAACGTCTTGGATTGCGTGCGAGAGCAAGTCAGGTCGAACCATAAAGACGCGCTCAATAGCCGATGGAACTTCTTGACGTCAGAGCGCAGTTCCTGGAAAGAGCTACAGATCATTCTTCTGCCTTCTTTTATCGCGGCAATTTCTTGCTTGAGTTCGTTCCACGCCTATCGTGTTCATATGTTACGTCGGAAACCGGCCAGAACTTAGACTGCAGTACCAGGAAAAATATGAAGTGAGAGAATACATTGCGTGTACTTAGAGGGAGATGTGCAATATTTGCCTATTACTTTTAGATTTCATGCGCTTTCTTCTCATTGCGGCAATATTTTCTTTGGAAACCAATTTTAGTTTCTTTTTGTGCAGCTACCGGACCATTTCATCAACATACCTTCCGCAAAAACTATTTGTAAGGTTATAGTTGCGCAACTTCCGTCTCTATTGGTTAGGGTAGACTAATTGCTGCACATTACCTTTCTCCGTCAAGAAGCTGTTCATAAATACATCAACGTGACTTTAGTATTTATCTACTAGCCGAGGCATATAAAGGTGATGAAGTGCGTAGACAGAACACACTGAGAGTTTTTTCAGCTTTAAGCTTGAACGAGCCAGCTGAACTCTGATGAAATAAAATACATCTAGGTGCTTCGCGGACTACACTATTAAATCCTCGTAAAGAAGGCGAATTCCTTTAAATATGAAACAATTAAACTATGTTACTGGCCGAAAAACCATTTACACAACAGCGTATCGCGTACAAGCGTGAGCACTCCAAAAATCCAGAAACGTCCTTATTTCTAGTGTGACTAATCCTAATGAGAGAAATGGTTGGAAGAAAGTAGAGTCGGCCTGTGATACAACGAACCCAGATATTTCTAATGATTGGCGACAGAGAACATACGAATTGTCCCCTTGGAAATCCTGTTGAATATGACGGGAAACTAGCGATGTTTATGGAACTACCGTTCATGTTCGGTTAATTGAACTGCGGCCCTCAAAACCCGCGCTTCTCCTAACACTGCTCTAAGAGCGCTCTCCTTGCGCGAATACAGACCCGCTTTGTGCCCTTGGGCACACCGTAGAGGTGAACGAGTGGTGTGCTTCAGGGTAGGTTCCGGCTTCTTGTGCTTATTTTTCACGCCACATTTCTGACATGCGGGGAGGCCATACTAACTAAATAGAGCCTAGTGCTGGCTCTCACATGATCTCCTTCGCTGTGAGGGTTGTTGCGGAAACTGAGCGTCCATCAAAATAATTGAGTAAGTATAATATTTAAAGTAAACTGTTCACAATATTAGATATGTGGCGATAAGCAGTGGATAATAACAATTTAGCGTCAATAGCAATTTAGCGTCTGCAGTGGCTTTGATACGAAGCAGACAAGACTTGGCAACGCGTACCAAGCAATGTTGCGCCAGGACACAAGCGGGAGGCACGCCGCTTCATGATGCGTGTGAGAACCATGGGGGTGCAATGTATTCTTGTTTCCAGGTTACAAATACTTTTCTTCATTGCCGCTTTTTATATATCAAATAATTCATATGTTAAACTACTCTGCAATCTTCTTAGCGCTCCAAAAGTATGGGTTCGTTCGTACTTCTTTATCTAACATCCATAACGCTGAGCTGAGTTATAGTGTGGGCATTTATACACCCGAAAGTAATTGCATATTCATTTTCAAGGGCAAGAAGTTTCTCACGTGAATTTAAATATGATGCTAAAAATGTTCAAAATTTTTGAATTTCATATCTTAGGCATGGCGCAAAATTCTGAGTAATAATTTTGAAACTATGAAAACATAATGAGTTCGTCATTCAGGGAGGTTATTCGACGGCCTAAAACTCTACAATTACGAGAACCATAAATTAAATAGGAACTGAGTGCCGACTTGCTGTAAGCGATTTTAAGTGTAAAGTAAATAGTCGATTGCTCGCCTGACCCATTGAAGCGAAAGGCAGCCCTAGGAGGAGTTATGAGCAGAAGTGCGCATATGTGGTTGTGTTGTCGTTTGTGTTCTAAAGAGGCAGTGCGAAGTTTGGCGTAGGGTAATGGCATCGGATGAAAGATAATAAAGGCTGCATGGGCACAATATAATGTATCTCTTTGTAGAGGCTTTATAATGAAGAACGCAACAGGCCGTCGCATCCCAAGTCTGCGGCCAGTCGACGATAAAGCAAACAAACGCTGCCTCGCCTATGCGTAGTGCTTGACGCGTGGTTAGGATAAGCTCTGTACGGTATCCTGGCCGCTATAGCTCTGCTAAGTCAGGAATAACCAGTGAGTCTTGAAACTAGTTCAATCACACCGCGCGTTTTCTCTTAGCCAAATTAGCAAACCTGCGCAATTTACAGATAATACGCAAAATAGCTCAAAAATGAGATATTCAAGAATTTGGGAGTTTGAGCTCTGCCGCTGTTCAGAAATCTTAAACAAAAAATGTATGTGGCATAAACATCGAGGAGAGCAGGCAGCGAGCATGAGAGGACAACAAGGAGAGAAGATTTCACGTTACGAATGGTGGGATGTATACACGATGAATTGTCTTCTTTTGAGTCATCAAGTTTTGCAGGCACATCACTTGTCTTCCCACAGTGGTTCTCGTACTGGGAAGTTCCATGTGCTTTCTCGCGAGTAGCCATACTTTATAACCGAATACAATTGGTATATTTATTTTGTTGCACGTCCCAACCCCTCGTCATTACAGGTTAACCCATTCTCTCCAGTAGTTTTTTCTTGACATCATTTATTTTGCAAACAGTGACAACAAAAATGCAGTCAGACATCAAACGTCCAAGATCAAATGTGAAATCCCACCCGTCATGAAGAGCCCAATGATGCATAAACGTGGGCGTAAACCAACTAGCCCTCACGAACATTTTATTAGAAGAAGAGTAGAACATAGCTATGAAATACATGAAATATTGCCATTTGATGTATTTCTTTTCTCCTAACAAAGCCAGCACCTTAGTTTCGTGATACCTTTAAGGGCAGTAATATCTCGTTACTACGTACATTAAAAAGCGCAGAATCAGGATCCACTAACGAGCCATAAAAAGTTCTCGCTTCTGTGTGTTCCGCAACTTATGCTACAAATTTCCTTACCTACGCGACAGAAGCCAACAGCCACAGAAACCAAGGGGCACAGGGGATTTTTTTTAATGTATTTATTTATTTTGTGGTGTTGATCAATTTAGAACATTACTGAATATGTTGTCGCTTAAAGATAATTGATTAGAAAAGCAGAAGAAAAAACAACCACCTGCCGCCGGTGGGATCCGAACCCACGACCTCCTGAATTACGCGTCCGGTGCTCTACCTCTGAGCTACGGCGACGGCTGTCAATTCTTCTACTTTCGGGGGTATTTTATGTTTTACAAGTAACCTAACCTTGAGAGTGTTCATCAGCGCCACCCACGTTCATAAGCGGCGGACGTAGAACGTCCTGAGTTACCGCAGGTGTGACGTAGAACGTCATCGAACGGAGAGGGTGGAAGCTGCGTGAGAACCCTCTTATGCTTCCTATGGCATCAAGGCTGCCAGAATCGAGGCCCTCGCTAAGCAATTAAGCAAACAAGGGAAGGGGATTGAGGGGCTCGTTACAAATATGACAGAAGCCAACAGCCACAGAAACCAAGGGGCACAGGGGATTTTTTTTTAATGTATTTATTTATTTTGTGGTGTTGATCAATTTAGAACATTACTGAATATGTTGTCGCTTAAAGATAATTGATTAGAAAAGCAGAAGAACAAACAACCACCTGCCGCCGGTGGGATCCGAACCCACGACCTCCGAATTACGCGTCCGGTGCTTTACCTCTGAGCTACGGCGACGGCTGTCAATTCTTCTACTTTCGGGGGTATTTTATGTTTTACAAGTAACCTAACCTTGAGAGTGTTCATCAGCGCCACCCACGTTCATAAGCGGCGGACGTAGAACGTCCTGAGTTACCGCAGGTGTGACGTAGAACGTCATCGAACGGAGAGGGTGGAAGCTGCGTGAGAACCCTCTTATGCTTCCTATGGCGTCAAGGCTGCCAGAATCGAGGCCCTCGCTAAGCAATTAAGCAAACAAGGGAAGGGGATTGAGGGGCTCGTTACAAATATGACAGAAGCCAACAGCCACAGAAACCAAGGGGCACAGGGGATTTTTTTTTAATGTATTTATTTATTTTGTGGTGTTGATCAATTTAGAACATTACTGAATATGTTGTCGCTTAAAGATAATTGATTAGAAAAGCAGAAGAAAAAACAACCACCTGCCGCCGGTGGGATCCGAACCCACGACCTCCGAATTACGCGTCCGGTGCTCTACCTCTGAGCTACGGCGACGGCTGTCAATTCTTCTACTTTCGGGGGTATTTTATGTTTTACAAGTAACCTAACCTTGAGAGTGTTCATCAGCGCCACCCACGTTCATAAGCGGCGGACGTAGAACGTCCTGAGTTACCGCAGGTGTGACGTAGAACGTCATCGAACGGAGAGGGTGAAAGCTGCATGAGAACCCTCTGGCAGCCTTGACGCCATAGGAAGCATAAGAGGGTTCTCACGCAGCTTCCACCCTCTCCGTTCGATGACGTTCTACGTCACACCTGCGGTAACTCAGGACGTTCTACGTCCGCCGCTTATGAACGTGGGTGGCGCTGATGAACACTCTCAAGGTTAGGTTACTTGTAAAACATAAAATACCCCCGAAAGTAGAAGAATTGACAGCCGTCGCCGTAGCTGAGAGGTAGAGCACCGGACGCGTAATTCGGAGGTCGTGGGTTCGGATCCCACCGGCGGCAGGTGGTTGTTTTTTCTTCTGCTTTTCTAATCAATTATCTTTAAGCGACAACATATTCAGTAATGTTCTAAATTGATCAACACCACAAAATAAATAAATACATTAAAAAAAATCCCCTGTGCCCCTTGGTTTCTGTGGCTGTTGGATTCTGTCATATTTGTAACGAGCCCCTCAATCCCCTTCCCTTGTTTGCTTACCTACGCGAGTCACTTCTGGTGCGAACTGTGCGCACATCATCCCGTTTATTCAACTGCACGAGCATACAACGTTTACATCGGTAAACTAATTTTTTCAGTCGCAAAACAAGATTAGAATCAGCTCCCCGACTCCGCTTTCAGTGAGCGCGATCGCATTAAGTTTAAAAAACGCCCGGTGCTCTATCTTGCTGTATAAAAAGTTCCCTTTTCCTATAACGAAGAGTTTCTTTTTTATTTCCGTTGTAGTTGTCTTTGTGGTTTTCATCATTTGTTTTGTTGCCCAGTCATCTGTATAGCTTTTAGTGTACTCCTTCCTTATGTAGTGCCCCATCAGGAGCCTTTAGGAACCGAAGAAATGGTGACTATGACAATGACATGTACAGACGCTTATTAGCAACTGGAACGTATTAAGGCACTATCTGCTGTTGTTCATTCGGGCAGTATTTTCCTGTTTTATGTTAGCTTACATGATGAAACTGGCCCAAAAAAGAATCGTAACAGAATACATGGCGAGCACATGACATAATATACACTTGACGTTCGAAGAATTAAAAGTGTCTCCAAAAAACTCGAAACCTCCGCATCGCAGTGAATAGTTGAGTGGGAGATGCCGCGATCCATGCTGCACAAAATTACGTGCCCTTAAGAAAGAGAGTATGCAGGCGTCGCTTTTCGCAATGCACCAGAAGTACACTCATTGTACTCAGTTGATGTGTATCCTGTGTGTGAGCTGTCGCGGTGCCGACATTATTGGAAGACATAGAGACGAGGGCAAGGAAGGGGAGGGAGCTGAACCAAGTCAATAAACTGCTTTGCTACGCAGCGAAGAGATACAGCGCCATGTCATTCCATGTAGCTCGAAATGTCACCTTAGCTATTTGCTACCTTGCACTGGTTGATTGGAAGTGATAATATAAAGGCCAAGCAGAAAACTGAACCAGGAGCAATATGAAGTCAGTAAGAAAAAAGTTCATGTTAGTCATGGCCTCTGGAACAGGCCCGACACTCTCATGAAACAGACCAGTGCCTCGGACCCTTCACCGCCATCGACGGCCGTGGGCGCAGTCCGAGACACTTCACCTCTGTGAGTGGGCTTGGATAAAGTCGCTCTAGGGCACGGGTTAAAGAGAGCCATGCGACGTTATTGGATTTCTATCGAACAACTCAGATCTTGCTTCAAGTCGGCTAAGTAGTAGAAAGAGCCCAAGAATCTTCGCTGCCATGTCGGGGCAGTTATTTATTCACTGTCTGGTCGTCAGTAGACGGCTGTAGTGAGTTTCCAGTAACTTGGCGGCGCCTGGGCAAGGACTGCTTGTGGCAGCAAGAATACCGGCCGTCTTTTGTGACTCTTTCTGTAGCCCAACTAAGCTACTTGACCTCCGAGTACTGTGAACTACTCGTGCGCCTTGTTTCCAGGGCGAGCATTATTAGCCTGCTTCGCGATGTCTGGAGTGTCCTAGTCGTCGCCCAGTCTTCATGCCCCGATCCGCAGCACAAAGATTGGCAACTATGTACATATGTGCAAAACCGTCGGCTCAGACACCGCCCCCCCTAGACTCTGTCTGAGCCCCTCCCCCAAACACTCTCCAGCCAGACCTAATTGGAGCAGCAGAGTTCAACCGAAGACCTTGACGTGGACCGTAATACCAACATTACTTTAACTCAGCTACAAATCCGCATAAAAATTAGTAGTCTACTCCGGTTACTTGTGTTTTCTCAGTGGCAGTTGAGTGCCAGGGAAGAGCTACTCATGGCGTCATCATTGGGCGGATCATTGAGTGATCCTGCTCACGCTGAATGATGGCAAGAGTCTCAAATGATTTATTGGTTTTTCTTTGCTTCATCTTAAGGTCGCACTGTTTCGTATACTTTTGTAGAACTGTTCTTTGTTTCATTGCAACTGGTTGTCACATCGTTTAATACTGAAGGCCCAATTTACATATCACGCCATCTCTAAGCCACTACATCATGGACAGTAACTAACAGCTGGAGATGCACAAAAGAATAAACTGAGAAAAGAAATGAAGCGATCTGCGACCCCTCCTTGGTCTTTAACTACTCGTGATAGAGGTTTTCGTAAACGATTACAGGTATTCAAAGTTCAAGAGATATCTTAAGTATGTGCACTTTTTGAGGAAGGAGATAGCGTAGCTGCTGAAAACAACAGAGAGGTATTGCGAAGAACACACTGTGGTTTGTTTCAACCTCGCTACCCCTTACAAGACGTTTTGTCCACAGAAGTTACCTACTTGGATGCTCTGCTCGAACAACGACGGGAGGCAGAACCTTCACTGAAGAGCCGTTTTACGGGTGCTGCAGGACAGGAGGCTGTCTCAGTTCGGCCTTCTTCTCTCTGAACTCGGCTTCATAAGTTCGTTGCTCGACATGTTCTAGTTAGCCCTGTCCTTTCAACGACGTTTTATCCTGCACGTCAGCACCGATCCCATGGTGCCCTCTTTCTTACCGAATTGTGTGCTCTACGCGCCTGATATCATTCGCAAGCACCCGGTAAAAAGATCATCGCTAAAAGCGAACCGGCCAGTATCCCTGGTAACCCCTTCCACTGAACCCAGAAGAGTGTCTTGCTTTGCAAACGGGGTTTGTGTCCATTCCCTTCCAGCATTTTGCTTTCTTTGAGATGTTGAAATCTTATAGGAGGTTGGGAGCCACAGTCTAGAGCGAAAACAGGGGCGGCATGACACTGACCATGAGAGGAATGCTCAGCCAATGTTCTTTCT
Source organism: Amblyomma mixtum (assembly GCF_055824585.1). Lineage (NCBI taxonomy): Eukaryota > Metazoa > Arthropoda > Arachnida > Ixodida > Ixodidae > Amblyomma > Amblyomma mixtum. The sequence continues at coordinate 61,087,761 of NC_143015.1, forward strand.
TCACTAATGAGACCTCACGAATGAGCTCAAAAGCCAATTCTCGTTAGCGGCAGCTGGAGCTGAAACAATGTGAAGTTCAGTCTACGGGCACATTTAATTTTTTTTAGCGGTGTACTTTTGAGCAGCGCTCTCTTTTCCACAGCAATAAGCATCCCGAATCGCTACGCCCTTACTGTCGGAGCAGCGAACCGAGTAATCCTACTGGAGCGGTTTTTGTAACAGTCCGAGCTTGTTAAATGTAGCAATAAGCTCCCATCTCAAGATCCTCAATACACCTAAGATAATTAATGAAAGAAAGACAGTAGCCGTGGAGCGGAGCTTTTCAAATTGGTACAAAGCGCCCCTTACCGCTAACGAGGGCGGCTCAGATTTCTGAGAGACAGCAATTATAGCTACCGCATTAAGCACCCAGAGAAGAAAGGACTGGCTTGATATTCAGCCAAGCATTGTCGACATAGAGAATTAATTTCTACCCACTTAGGGCAAACAATCAGGGGAGAAAGCACCAAACCACTTTCTAAAAGAAGCTCTCGAAGAACGAACATCTGTTCTTTTGTCAGGCACCAGCGCATTACCTCTCTACCGAACGCAGTTCATCAGACCAGAAAGAGCGTAAACTGATCCTAGGAGGTCGTTCTGTGAACTTCTTGCTTTGAACCACGAAGTTAGGTCGTCCGCATCCTCATTCAAATCTTGCTGTGGTTTAAGAGCTAATTACATGTACCACGTCACCAAGTTATGCACGTTTTGTGTGCCGCGGAGCTCATAGATCTGATTATGTCTCAACGTATTCAGTAATTGTTCGCCATGCGTCCCGACCGCTTGACACCTAGTGCGGAGTGATTCAAGACAATGCAAACAACGCTGTCATCTTCAAGTACGTGATATCTGAGAATAATGGCCTCGCACAGGAGTGTGTGAAAAGAGCTGTTAGCAAACAAATTCACCTCCTATTTCTTTCTAGTTTATTAATAACAAAACATACAAAAACGGTGTATAAATAATGTGTATTATAACAGGCGGCTGAAAATAATACTACCAACGGGCCTCCTAACAATGAACACATTGCAAGGTGATGCAAAACGCAGCATACAGTCATAACACTAATACAATGGTTAAAAACTTATAATACCAATATTACAGCAAATAACAAAATTCAGGGAAGAAAAAGCTTCTAATTATTTCATAACGCCGAAAGTGATTTCTTCATGAAATGCTGCTAGATCCGAGTGTGAAATAAATGGGAAGATTAAGATAAGGTAATTTCAAAGGAGAAGTGTTGAAAACTTATATAGCCAGCAAGTTGAGCGGTAAATTTATCATAGTTACAACATTGGGAAGAAGTGCCCAGAAACCTCTTATTGAGGACCGCAATGAAGATTTTTTCAGTCAGAATATTACGATCTGTAAATCAGTATAAGTTACACCTGCATGTACAGACAGTTTTCCTTGCAAGTATTGGAGAGGCAAAGCGATTTTCTTTAGACAGCAATCTTTTTTCGTACAGAGGGGTATCGGCAACGGGTAAAAAAAACTTTGCTCGTCATAAATTTTTCAGATGCCGGGCAGCATTTGCAACAAGTGAAGACATGGTCGGTGTCACGTAATCATGTCCTCTTTGTACTCGTCGAGCAGATAGTCTTGTACAAGAGTCTTGCAAGCACCTTTTTCCAACTTTTAGTAATCAAGGATCACAGAATATTAGTCACTTATCTTGGCAACTGTTTTTAAGGCGCGCCTTGTGCTCTGTATCTAGTGCTGCTTTTTTTTACTTGTACAAATTATTGCCTGGTACATTTGTCACTGCGTTCAACGCTGGATCAAATGGGGTAGTAATGGCTGCACTTAATTTGGGAGAAGGATGAAAAATAGTGCGGTAGCGTACCTGTAAAATGCGCTTTTCTCCATAGAAACAAAAATACATCACCACCACACACCACGATTACACCACGATGAGGCGCGTGCAAAGAAGAGACGTTCAAATACATTTATATGTTTTTTGGTACCCATTGTTTTCTCGTATGTTTCATAAATTACAGCAAGTGGCCTACAACCGGCTGCTTGACAGGCTTGACAGTTACTGCTATACTTCGAAAATTTCTTTGAGCCAAGGCACTATCCATACTACACAGCTCGATTTATAGCTAAACTAATATTAATTATTAAAGAATGTTTTATTCGAGTGGTCCTGAAGTTATTGGGGACTTTTGTGGTTCGTTAATGTGCACTGTAATCTCTGAAAAATGTATAGTACGTTAAGATGCGTTACGTATTGAGAATGCGATGGCGTTAAGATCTTCAGCCTGCTACGCCTGCTCGTACACCTCCGTCACTGGTGCTTGCCACACAGACTAAGCCTGTGCAGCTGCTTGATACTCCATCTCAGCGGCACTCGGTGGTCGCCGTCTACGCTACAAAACTCGTTGATGATTATTTAGTATAAAATTAGATTTAGCAGGACGTCTAGCATGCACTACGGCGTCTATTGCCTTAGAGGATACAATAAAAATGGCATCCCCCTGTTTATAAAAATCATCATCATCAGCCTGACTACGCTCACTGCAGGGCAAAGGCATCTCCCATGTATCTCTAATTAACATGGTCTGTGCCCGTTGCGACCAGCGTATCCCCGCAAACTTCTCAATCTCATCCGCCCACTTTACTTTCTGCCGCCCTTGCTACGCTTGCCTACTCTTGGAATCCACTCTGTTACCCTTAGGGCCAGCGGTTATCATGTCTTCGCTTTACATGCCCTGCCCAAGCCCATTTCTTTCTCCTGATTTCGACTAGGATGCCATTAACCCGCGTTTGTTCCCTCGCCCACTCCGGCTGCGTCTGATCTTTCAATGTTACACCTATCATTTTTCTTGCCATAGCTCACTGCGTTGTACTACACATAAGCTGAACCCTCTTCGTTAGCCTCCACGTTTGTGCCCAATAGGTACGTACCGGTAAGATACAGGTGTTGTATAGTTTTCTCTTCAGGGATATTCATAAACTTCCATTCATGATCTGGCAGAACCTGCTATACGCGCTACAGCTCATTCTTAATCTAATTATTATCCTCTCATTTTAGTTATATTCTAGTTATTCCCCGCTCCGCTGCTTGCCTGGCACATACTGAAATATAGCTGTCCAAACAAAACTCCAACTCCACTTAACCTGATTTTGGCTCGCGGTCACCAGGCGCTGGAGAGAAAAGAACCGACCGATTAGGCCGCCCGCGCACCCTCTCTTAAGGCTATCTCCCTGTCTTTGGAAGCCTACTCCCAATCAGACAATCTGGCCCTTACATTCAAATACATCACCTATTGCTACAAGGAGGAGCACCGGCGCTACGTGACCCCTTATGATTGCGCTGACGACTGCCTCCTCATCAAAATTCTCACTAACACTGTACTGTTCCCGGCGGTGTTTGAGCATTTCGACCCATCTTTGATGGCGCATTCCAGTTCTGTGGGGAGGTGCCTGATACCTTTCACATGATTTCGGCGTTCCAATTAAACCCGTATATCCCACCCGACCCAATCCCCACCAGAGAGGATTGGGAAGCGGCCCTGCTCGGCTGTCAAAACCTCAAGGCCCAAAAGGCCTCGGTTCAACAGACGGGGGTGGCGTTGCATGCCAATGGAACCCCAGAATAGGGGCTCCACCTCGTATTGTGAGGAGAGGGAGCTAATAGGGACGCAAGCCGATTATCTCTCTGTAACCATTTATTGGTTTCTAAATATTTTCACCACCACCTCTGTAACTTGGTAGTAAGAAAGTTAAAAGCAGCTCCTGAGAATAAAAAATATACCCCTACAATATACACACGATTGGAAAAAGTGGTCACGTAAAAAAAAAAAAAAATTCTGAAAATAAAAACGATTCCATTAAAACGTACACGAATTCTGATAAAGGCAACGTTAGCAATTCCCTTTGTGTAGGGATTACTACGGTGCTTTTTTTACCATATTTTGTGGCAGACCCGTTACCACAGGAAAGGCAGAAAGCAAGCTGCCACCATGGAAAGACAATATCATCCGCCGACGTACATTAAACCGGACAGCCCGCCGCGGTGGCTGAGTGGTTACGGCGCTCGGCTGCTGGCCCGAAAAACGCGGGTTCGATCCCGGCCGCGGCGGCTGAATTTCTTTGGAGGAGAAATTCTAGAGACCCGTGTACTGTGCGATGTCAGTGCACGTAAAAGAACCCCAGGTGGTCGAAATTTCCGGAGTCCTCCACTACGGCGTCTCTCATAGCCTTAGTCGCTTTGGGACGTTAAACCCCATAAACCAACCATTAAACCGGACAGCACTTCAAAATATTCTCTTAACTAAAACAATTGCTACCATCGGTAGATGAACTGCGTAGACATGCTCCCAAATTACTTGGGGAAAGGGGCACCTGTGGTCGCGTTACGTTTGACGTCAACCCTTATTTCTTACCGCAACGCGCTCGAGGCGACGCAAGCCATCTGCAGCAAATGGCAGGCGGCTGTCGCTGTTTGCAAAACCAGACAAAGGCGTGCCAAGCGTTGTTCCGCCTAATGACTTTGCTAATATTCCTTGCCTAGGTTTGCCCTTGACTGTCATAGCATGCCCGGGTTTGCCGCCAGCAGAATGATAAAGCCAGCGTGTGCGTCAGACGTACAGTGAGATGGCCAGGAAGTAAGGGTAGGAATTAAGCAGATTCTGGTCGTGTTGCAATATTACGCCATCAAAACTATTTTTTCCTTCGTTTCTGCTACTGGCGCACTGCGTAGGGTTGGCCTAGGCAACAAAAAAGTTCTAACTAATGAGAGGTTTGAGGGTAGCTGAATGTGCTCCTTTATTTTTTCTGGGCATCGTTAGCGGCTATAATTATGCATACGATTTGGACTTTATTGTTTCATTAGCACAACAACAATGCAGCTGGAAAACCGGCCACAGATGCGAAGCAACTTTTACTGTTCTAAGCTTGTAGTCCCTGCCACTTCAGCCACTTTTATTTGCTTCGACGAACCTAATTTTATTAAATGCCGCATTCATTTTTTTGCCAACTTGAAATAACTCGCTGAAAAATGGCGAGTACCTGACGGTGCAACCGTCGTTGCCCCGAGCTCTCAACAGGCAATGACAACTATAAAATCAAAATGTCTGCCGGGATAAATAGGTTTAAACGAACATGCATCACATCAAAAGGAAATGGTTCTGTAAATTTAAATCTAAGTTGAGCCTACAGAGGAATAAAAAAGAAATACAGCTGTTTTTTTACAGAAAAATTGTTTAATACCATACTGAGCCCTTCATATTGAACAAAATAAAAGAAAAGTGGTTGGCATGAACTTTTCTCATTTTGGCTAAAAAGAAAATAATAGGTCACCTATGCATAAGTCATCCCGAAGCCTATATCCATAAGAATCAGAATTAATGAAAACTTGACCTCAGACATTTCATAGATGCATTTATTACGAGGCAATGTCCGCAACTGCGCAGCATATTCCGAAATCGATTCAGTCTCGAGTTGCGCTCTTCTATGAAATTTTGCGCATTCGCTACTTGCCGAAGGCTTCGGTGACAAGTGGTCAGCTGGAAGATTTTTTCACCTGCCGAAACCTTTAGCTGAGGGTAATTCTAGCGTGGTGAACGATTTCAGGCAACCTTCCGTATATGGCCTTATGAGACACTAAAAAGCGTGTACCGTGTCGTCCTCCTTGATACGGTTTACCTGAAGAAACGAAGTCAAGCGTTCCTCGTATGGCGGCCAGTCACTCGTAGGCTCGTCAAACGGCTCGATGTGTCCCAGTCGACCTATGACTTGCGTCTCTGCACCCGCCGCTGCCGGACCACCAATTTCCACGTCAGCTTGCCGTCGAAACTGGCAAGAATCCCATCCGTGTCGCCGATGTCGTGTTTTGTCGCGGAACAGCAGACGAACGCCAGGTGGACGCTTAAGTGGACGTTGTTTATTTCAGTACTGCTCGTAGTGAAATTCGGATCGATGGCCGAGTGGCGGGGTTTATCTGATAGCCAACTCTCGCGATAATCGCGCCACCGCGGTCGCTTTAGCAGCGATGAATGCAAAACGTTTAACGTGCTTTTTCTCATGACGCCAATGATAAATTTACAATACTTACTTAACATGTTAAGTACATGTTAAGTTGTTAAACAGTTGTTAACATGTTGTCATCATGGTAACAAGGTTTTTACATGTTAAGTTGTTAAATAAAAAACGAATAAAAGTTGCAACATTTATTCGCTTTCCGCTAATTAATTCAGAAATAATGGCAGGAGCTGCCTGCACAACGAAACCACGTTTCATAAAAACAGGAAGCCGTCTACCAACGCGAGAAACCTGGTTTATTTTAAGTTCTTAGCAGTTGTTTTTTATTTAGTTTTATGCCTAATTTTTCCTCCTTGGTATTCTGTGGCGACGATTAGTAGTCCTATGAATGCTAGTCCATGCACGTTTCCTCTTCCACCCCGCATAACAGCAAATTTACAGCCGACGTTTCTGGTTAACTCAGCGTATTTACAAAGAAGGCACCATTTCCGGATTATTATGCACAATTGCAGGGACAGAACTTCAAAGCACAACAAGGGATTAATCAAACCAGGGTTGTACATTGGTATGCTTAAATGTTTTTATTTTTTACCGTTACCAGCAGCCATAGTTCAAGGCCGATGTGGAAAGGGCACCTAGAAAGAATAATTTTCTATTCCCAAGTGTTTTGCCCATGAGAGCAATCGGGACACCGGAGAGAAGCAATTGCGCCAGGAGCCACTTCCTCCAGAAAGTGGAGTCAGCTGGTTAACCGGCATGGTTTCTACCAAACAAATAAAGAGGACGCTTGAGGCTGGCACATGATTGCAAAATTAACTCTTAAACTAGGTGTGTTGAGTGTTGACGAAACTCGAAATGCACAAATTTTACGGTTAACTAGTCTTTCCTGGTAGTTTTTGAATGATGGGCAATGTTGACATAGCTTGCAGTCCCTAATCTTGAAGCACACTTTCCGTAGGACTGCGATGACGAAAGCAGCTCTTGGTGGCTGGGAAGAAGGGACGTGATGCAACAAAACTGGCTGTGATTGCAGCAGAGAGTTGTGCCGAGCGCTCCGCGAAGACGACGAGAGCGCCCGAAGACAGACACAGAAAGTTTCCTCAGGCCCAGACGCATTTGCGCGGTCGCATTCCTGGTTGCGATCGCACTCTTATTGTGTAAGTAGCTTCCGGTGGCAACATGGTTTGGTTTGGTGTATTGGAGTTTAAAGTCCCGAAGCGACTCAGGCTATTAGAGACGCCGTAGTGGAGGGCTCCGAAAATTTCGACCACGTGGGGTTCTTTGACGTGCACTGACATTGCACAGTACTGGGGCCTCTAGAATTTCGCCGGTGGCGACATGGAAACTACTTGCAGAGGAGGGCTCCGGGTAGTTCGGCCACCTGGAGGTCTTAACGCGCACAGACATTGCACAGTTCTTTAGTAGGAATGAACTATATGTTCCGCGATCAATACTAGAGTAGTCGTCTGCTAGGTACGGCAGCTCCAATCGGCTACCATGTGTTGCCAGTTTCAAGGAGGGTACTCATTTTTTGGATTTCTCATAGTCGTATATGTTGACGGCAGTATATTTGTACATCCATTTATACGCACCAGTTCAGTTATATGAGTAACGGCGAATATGCGCACTCATTGACGACTGAAATATATTGAGTTTTTAAATGAGTGCTGCAAATGTCGCTTCATATCCCTGGCAAGCAATGTGTTCCCTGGAGACAAATGTACAGCCTAGTGCGATTTGAAGGTGATTGCATTCGTTCCGTCTACAACGGGTCAACAGACATTTTCTGGCATGACGGTCACTTTCCCTGCAACAAACATGGCGATTAAGAATAAAAGAATCCTTTTAGCTAGGTATGGTTATGTATTAGTTGCAGTCCTCGTGCGAAAATAAACCCCTTTAGAGGAGTTTAATCCCATTTGGTTAAACCTGAACTGATGAACTACAATTCGCCCTAAACTGCGAAGCACATAACCAGCACATTCAAAGCCCAGATGTTAGCCCAGCGAATGCCGCCTACGCGCGTGGCAATTAGAAGCCAGCAGTGCACACAGCAAAGGGTATGAGAGCACGACATTTAGAGTACTTAGTACACGCTCCCCTTTTAAACATGTTTTCTCTAATGCATTAGCTCTCTTTCTTACGCAACATGTGGATCCTCTCGCCGCATTAGGCGAAGTGAGCGACCCTGCGTTTAGAGTGGCGAAACCCTTATTATTTCGAGGCATTTCTTTTTCTTTTCACTCCTATAGCACGGTTTCATGCATTCCTGCCCTCCACAAATTTAGTTCGTAATTCCATTCCCGGCCACTTTGCTTTCTATTCGCGATCTGTTGCATGGCTTTATTTCTGCTTAAGTTGCCTTTCCCATTCCAAGTAACTTACTCTCTCATTATGCTCTCTCCTCGCCACTTCCCATGTTCCCCTCAAGTCGTAAAGAGGCGGCTCATCCGCACTAAGTATCAGTCTTTTGCCAGAGGCGCCCTCTACAGGCCGCCCTAGCGAGCCTGTAATTGTCTCGGGAGGTGGAAAGCTAATGCGCACTGCTAAGAATTGCGCGCGGTTCATGTCGTACGCTCTCGTCCGAAGTGTTTAGTGAAAATTTCGGCCCTCTTAATTTTTTTGCTTACTTTTGGAGGTTTCCTTTCTTTCTGCTTCGAGTCTGACGGGACTTACGAAAGAAGCGATACGCAACAGAGCGGCTAACTTCATTGATTTTTGAAAGGATACGCCTTAGATTATTATGAGCTCGAATGCTGCTTGCTGCACCTGCAGCAGACCTATGCGAGAAGCGTGGGAATTGAGTTGTTTATCATTTACTTTTTTTTTATTTTCGTCCTATAAGTCAGTGGCAACCTTCATTTAAGTGCTTCATTACTTTTTAGTTTTGCGCACCTCTCTCCAAGCCTTATGTTTAAATAAATAGCAGTAATCATCTCACACAGCTTTACAACTTTAATTCATAAAATATTAAAGCTAACATGTTGCATTCAAAATCTCTAATGCAAGCCTACTGATCCCAGTAGTAGAGTGTCACCATGCCATCGACGCCGCTTCGGGTGGCTGATGGAGCAGTACAACACCCGCCGACGGAAGCCGCAGGTTACATCGTAAAATTAAGGCTCTACAGACAAGACAACACCAATTCGCACCATGAAGAGCGCGAGTTTACAGCTCATTTCACAAACTTTGTGCCGCTGAAACTCGAAAAATCTCGAGGTGTAGTTAGATTCGCAACCGGTAGTCATGCGTCTGGAATTAAGCATGCACTTCAAGTGTAGCTCTGACTTCGTACTAACTTAAATTCGTTTTCTAGTTTGTGAGTTGGCAGAAAATAGTAATGTTTGCTTTCTCTTGTTTATCTGCTATCGCTGACGGCATGAGGCCACATTACTATGCTCGCTGCAAGAGATGCAAGCCGGAACCATCATGGTCCCGGGTGGCACATTTTACTATGTCCCATACTGCTATCGACGCTGAAAGTACCTTATCTCGAATGTTCTCTGCTCTCAATAAACTAACCACAGCTGAGAAGAACCGTCATTTTGATCTTTGCCGCCGCTGAATTGTTTGGCTATTAGTGGGCACAAGTTTCCTCAACAGAGAGCTCTCTCCGGTACCACGCTCCACTGCTCGTTTGTTCACCATACCATCGTCAGTGCAACGTGAGAATATATAGGAATGACTAATTTGGACTTCGTGGTTACAATGCATACGCGTGCTCTAATGTATACACTGACAAAAACCAATAGATAATACCAAGGAGAAGAAAATGAGCTTCTCGTTTCTTTTTGGCTCCTCTTCAAGTCATTCCAAAATCTTAGCGTTTACAGGGAATGTTGGAGCTGCAGCTAATGAAACAATTTTTAGGGAAGCATTATTTTAAGAGATACAAACGACATTAGACTTGGTCTGCATTGCACCAACTCGAATTCACACTCCAGATGTTTGTATGCTGGTATAGCCTCACATTCTCGCGTGACCACGTGAATGTCAGAAGTGATCGTCGTATAGTGTGTGCCCTGTGCTCCGGTATAACCGACTGCTCCGGGAGAGTTCTGAGCCGAAGTAACGCGTCCTGAGTCGCACTAGCTCAGTGCTAAGCAACAAGCACTGAAGCGGCTGCTTTCAGTTGCATGCATTGTGAAACGTATTTAGAATTTGTTACATTAAAAAAAATTGAAGGCAAATGCTTGAGGTGGCCACACCAGAGTAACCGCAAGTTACCTAGTAAAAGTGACGAGTTTATTGATGTAGTACGCTAGGATAGGTATATTTCATCAAAGTTCTAAAGGAAGGCCCGTCAGTGTTGAGCATTCATAGCCGATATTACGAAGCTTGCAAATGGCAGTAATTGATGCAGTATTTTATTTTAAATCATAATATTGCTCAAAATGCTGATCGATGATGTGCCTCAGGAGGAATTATTATAGGCAATGCGTTTCGCTTATACTAATGTGTTCATCATCATCATCATCCTGACTAATCCCGGTGTAGAACAAAAGCTTGTCCAATAAATCTGCAAATAAAGAGTAATTTTGCTTAACGCCTCGACCTTATCCCCGCAAACTTCCTAATCTCATCCGCCTATCTCACTCTCGACGCCTCCTGCTACGCTTGCCCTCTCTTGGAATCTTGTCATTTAAGATAAGGGACCATGCTTACCCTGACTTCGTGCTACGTGAATTAGGGAAATATAAATGCGCATTATTCGATAATGCTTACATTTAGTAATGCGTGCGCATTAGACAAGACATGCAAAGGAGAAAGAGTGAAGCCCTAGACTAAGCCTTGCTCGCTGGATTGTGAGCTAATTGCCTTAAATGAAAGGTGGCAGTTAATGATTGTTCGCGATAGGTTGGCCGGGGAGAGCAAGTTGGGTTGCGCAGTCCCCCACCGCTGGGAGCACCTGCCATCGCAGGGCAGTGGAGCATCGCTGAACCGCGGCACCACTGCGCCAGGAGTCCTATTCTGACTCCCAGCGATCTAAGATTACATAGTAGGGAATTACCGATATCGCGGAGTTAAGAGAAGGTGAAGACAACGAACGCGCCAAGTACGAAAAATAAATGAACTTAAAAAGAAATCAATTGCAGTGAAAAGCGTAGTTCTAATGGCGACCCCTGACGTATTTCTACATCTGTCGTGTCACCCAAGTGAGTTCCATTGAGTTGTAATTCATTTACTTAAGCGCGTTTCATTTTAAGCATACAGAGATTATAACCTGTGATAGAAAATTTCCCTACGCGAAATTGAGTGAGAAAGTCATTGTTATGTTTCTTGCCTTCAGACAAACGGCAACCATATTTCAGAAAGAGCACAAATATACTCTGAAATGCACAACATTGGCGAAGTGGTTCATCCAAACAAGAAGTTATAGGGCGCGTTCCTGAACGCCTGTTTTTGATAACCTTTGGAGCAATCCACCAGAGGCGCGCACTTAATGGTTGTGGACGTCTACAACTTCCTCAATTTGGCCACGTACATCCCTGCATAGCTGACGTGGCGGCCGGCTCAGACTGGGGTCATCAAGCAGAGACGAAGGCCGCGCGCTCGTCTGTTACACCTTCACAACGCCGTGCACGCCCCACCTGCACAGACTGTTCGCAACGTTCTCTCTTTACTACCATTAAAAGAGCCCCCTCTGCCCACCCCCACTCCCGAAACGCTGATAGACAGAACAAATCGTGCCTTTGGTGCAAGCTCATAATGACGGGTGGGATTGAATTCATTACAATTCAATTCATTTTTCCGGGAAAATGATACATCCTAGAAAGCTTCCAGGACAGAAGCTGCTCGAAGACAGCTTGGCTGAGACCGAGAGCCAAGAACAAAAGTTTCACATAAATCATTTCAAAAGGGAACAGAAAAACTGGCAGACACTTGACAACGCTTACGTGTGGGAATGCAAAGCATTACTGTATCTGGATGCATTGACACCCACTCAAGCTCACACACGCACACCACCCACACACAACGCGCGCGTATGACATCTCCCGGAACGCTGCAGGAAGAACGACTGCATCACACTTTTGATATAAAATTGGTGTATGGGAAGAATTGCAAACTAGGTTTCTCAGTTCTTTCCGAGATAAGAAAGTTTCCCTTTGTCACAAACTATTCCTAAGAAGCACTTTTCAGAGTGATCCGTAAATTACTAGTATGACGCATTTCATGACCTGATCGGAGACGCATGAGGCATTTCGCAGCGCTCCGTCGTTTCCGGAACCTGGGGCTCGGTCGTCTACACAGAAAAGCTGCAGTGGCACTAGAAATGTTCCAGCACGCTACTTGGCAACAGCTCCGACTTCCTGGCGTCAGCGCAGTTGTCTCAGCTGAAGGTAAGGAAGTAACCCTTCAAGCGAAGCCCTGCTGCTTTCCGATGTTGACGCAACGACATCACAGTATGCAGACATAACGTTCACAGATCCCTCGCAGTGGTTTAAAAGCGCAAATAAGTATTCGTGACTGGCTGAGAGCAGTGCAGTTCGTCGCGAAAGAACCAGTGAACAAGAATGATGATGTGACCAGCCTATCTCAGTGATATTATAAAACACAACATGTACGGTATAGTATACATTTATTAAACACTTACTAAAAAGCTTTTAGACTTCTTAAGCATGCAGTTACACAGCAACTTATAAAATATTTAAAATACACTCATTCATGCGTAATGCGCGCTACACAGCAATATCTGTTAGCCTGTCTCGATAATAGGTAGTAAAACATCGCTGAAAAAGAAAGTACCACGTGAGCGACGAGATTGAGATCGATGACCAGCACACCACAAAAATCACGAGTAAGTTTTTGCTGTGTTCACAGTGCGAATTTTAGAGCGTGTAACATTAAAGCAGCTGTCCAATGCGGCATCCTTATTAGTGAGCGCTAGGATAAGAGATGCTATCGGTTACGGGAAGGGGAGAACAGGATGCCGGTACGCATACGCAAAACAATAATAATAATTGATTTTTTGTTTTGTGTATGCGCACTGGCATGCTGCTAGTTTTCTGCCACCCTAACCGATAGAATCCCTTCATCTAAAACTCGCTATTATGGCGTAGTACCCCTTGGAACGAGCGCAGAGCGGTACCTATCACATGTTCATCGTGCTGGTTCAGTGTGAAGATCAAGGACCGGTATTAGTGCATACTTCCGACGTCCGGAGAAAGCTAAGATTCCTGCCGTGAAGAAATTTGACATGTGCTCGTTAAGAGCAGTTAAAGTCGTTTACATCCCAATTATGAGCTTGCTTGCGGTAAGGCCTTTAACAACTTGGACTACAAAGATTTTAAAAAGGTGAGAGTACTGCATTTTGTTCCGATAGTTCAGCTGCCTTAGAACATGTTTCTGACAGCTCAAGACAAAAAAAAGCGGCGCTTTTAGTTAAAGCATACACTGAATGCAAGTCATTCACATGTACACACGAAATCTGAGTTCAAGAACGTACACTACCCGCACTGTACACTGTCCTCGGATGTAAATGCAACAATTTCACCAGGTGACATTTTTTAGTTGACAAGCTGATTAGCCGGACAGTCAATTTAAATGCGGAAACAGAATGCCATGTAGAGCTTGGCATTCGCATTACAGCTCTTAAAATCGTTACCACGGCACAGCAAGAGAACAGTCAGACCGTCCATTTTACCTTCCTTTCACCAATGGCTCAGTGTACCCAGCATGTTACTTCCTTGTGGGGGAAAGACAGCGGTCTGGTTAGAGCTGATTTGAGCAGTCAACAAAAGCTGACTACACACGACGAAACGAACAGTTTTGAAGCGCATCAGAACAATGCTGTTAATGTATAGGCTTTCTGCGTGAGGTACATAGCATTGCCAAGGCGATCAAATTTAGGTGGGCGATATATGCCAAACAATCATCCTGAGAGCAGTATTCAATGCGACCCGAGTAGTTACCGGAATTTTTGCACTGCATAATGTGCGTTCGTCTTTTCCAGGGAAAATATTCAGTGTTTTGCATGGCTCCATGGCTCATGAGGCACCTGCAGATGATTGTCTTCCAATCCGAGCCGTAATGAGCACATTTCTCGCTGGCGACACAGTCTACCAACCGAAATAATCCCAATCAGAACACTGAGGTTTGCAAAGGGGTCCAGGGTTAAAATGGCAATAAACTTTAATCCACAAAATGTGCACAGGAGAAACTGCACACCGAGATTTTTTTTTTTTGTAAAATGAAGGCTGCGACTCCCATCCTGCACAAAGAGGACTGTCACTACCGCAGCTCTTTCCTACCTACAGAGCGATGATAAAGGTTATCGACATGCATACGCCGCACATATCACTGCGGGCAACAATCCGCCCCACTAGCATCCTAGACATGCACAAACAGTTCACTGCACCCGCTGATAACAGCGACAACTCAAGCCTTCGTGTTGCCTTGTAAATGAGAGTGCGCCTTAGTAGAGTTGCGCAGTTGATGAATTGCAATCCACAGTAGAGAAAAAAGATATTCGGTTTGCAAGTACATCCCTAGTGCTGTGTGTTCTCAAGCGCCAACGAAGCATCCGGAAATGTCCGCACTCCCGGAAAATAAGTAGTGGTCTGGCTGCCCGTCCTTCTTGTGGCTCCTTTTCTTGCGCTGCCTTAGGGTCGGACAAACTGTTGGACGTACTTCTATCTTTCATGTACGTGAGTGCCCCCTTAGATACCAGCTGCAAAAGTACATCCACAATGAAGAAGAAACGCAAATGGGAGTTTTTCAAGCAACCCAATGCTACGAAAAAGGAAAAATAGAATTGTCTTAAAATTTTTAGGCAACACAGGGTGCATCCTAACTTCGCGCATTATGAGTGGACAAAAATATGTAGAATACTCAGTTTGGTTTTTCTTCATATTTCTTGAACGAAAAACCTACACCTGTTTAATTTGGCTTTCCAGTATCTACACATGTGTTTGAAACAATTATTTCGTTTTAATTACCTTAATGACTTTCGCATTTTCGTTAGCATGTTTGTACCATAGGGACGCGTAAACGTGCAGTATCGTTTTACGCTGGAGAGCCAGCAAAAAAAAATTTAGAATTTTTTAATGATCGCTTCCGAAAAACTTTCTTAATAGTATTACCTAGCTGTTACCTCTCAGTGATTGCAAAGTATATGTAGCTTAAACTAGGTCTATGTCAGTACTTTTATACTTTTATTTTTTGCTGCTCCGATGCACCTATTTGGAAGCCGGTAATACTGCTGACGTGCACTGAATTTTCTGAAACACAGGAACTTTGAAATAGCACATTACAAATACAGTTTTTAAACACTTACATGTGTGCCCTTGTGAGCGACAAATTGCTTGCATAGTTCAATTGGCTTAGTCGAAGCATTTATTACTTCACGCTGAGGCAATGCTTTTATTGCTTTCGTCTGCTAGCACAAAGTGCTAACAACGCGTAGGATCATTTTTAAGTGCAGTCCTTTCCCAGTTGTGTGATCGCAACGCGCATTCAGATCATCGGTTGCTGCATTCATTTGGCATCTGACTATAAAAACAGTAAAGAAGTTGGAGCAAAAACGTTTCTAGCCAAAACAAAACTATGGAGAACGCTGCAAGCAATGCTAGTCAGTTTCTCGCTAAAATAATTCATCTAGAACAACGTTATGGAGGGGTTGTTTGGTGTTATGTACATTCTTAAAGTATGTCTATTATTATCTGCAAAAAAACTACAAAATATTGTTCTTGAACAAAACAACCACAGCTGGCAAACTGCGAAAGCCTAAACGCAAAAAAAAAACTTGGCGAGCATAGCTTTGGTTAAGCCTGGTATGGTGCGAAAGCAGGTGTTTTATACTGCTCATGCAGCGCCTCTAGTGTGAAGAGCGCGGCGCGCCGTCCCAAGCGGCCGCCGTTACCCGACGAGCCGAGTTGGTAGCCCGTCTCTCGCTCCTGGTATGACGTCATGCTGTGACGTCACTAGGCATGGTATGACGTCAGGGGTTATTCTACAAGTCAAACGTGCCAAGTCGTCGCCGCTACGCCAAAGGCCGTTCTTGGGAGTAGTATTGCTTTCGCAATAAAAACGCGTCTGCTACGCAACTGTGTGGAAGCCAAGCGTATGTATGCAACAAACATGAGCGCGCAATCTTCAGGAGCAGAGTTACAAAGGCTAATCACAGATTAGCAGTATTTTGTTTAGGGCGACTCCTTAGTGCTGAATGAAAATTTAGAAGTAAAAGGATTTGCGATCGGTAATATCAGAGCGGGATGCTTTTCCGCAGCATGCTGCCCTCAAAAAAATCTGTGCCCACTGCTAATTACAGCACTTTCGGGAATTGTTTTCAGTGTCCAAAACTGCTACTGAAATTCGTGCTTGAGGCAGCATGCATGAAAGGCGGGATGATAGATGCTTCCTTCGTGTCGAAGTCATTACTTGACCTTCCCTCCGCTAGGCGCGCTGATCCTATCAGTAGACACACAAAAAGGTATGGTGGAAACTTCCATCCGCCCATATCTTGTCCCCCCCCCCCTTCCATTCATGGACATCACTCTGTGGTTGTAGTAAACGAGGAGATCCGGACGGCAGAAAGAAAATGCACGCACAGCGCTTTCTCGTGACTAATCTCTTTTGTCCGTGGTTAAAACTAATAACCGAAACATCACCAGGTCTTCGGGGATATCGTGGTGGTAGGTAAGAGCGCACTGAGCAAAGAGGGTAGTTATAGGAGATTTTCTCACCTGAAACTGCAGCGGTAGCTACATGAGCTCGCCTTCTTTTCACTTGACAAATAAAGCTGCTTGTCCTGAAACAACGCTCCAGCAGCGGGTCTATCACTGGAGGATGTAAGGTTTTTTCCGTTTGTCTTGCAATCTCTGTGGCGCATCTGCTTTGTACCGGAAGTTTTTGTGCTGTTTCAGTCATTTATGATTTGCGTTAATCTTTTCAATAAACTACTTATGAAATAGTGCTCTTTTGTGAATTTGCCTTTTTTCTGCCCTGTCCGTTAGCGTTAAATTCTATACTGTAGTAACTCCAACACGCGGATTTTAGGCCTCTTTTGTAGACATCTATGCCAGGTTGTATACTTGAAACGCAGGAGAGTGATTAAACTAGAGCGAGCTGGCAGTACGGAAGTTTCTTGGCGCCAAGGACGCATAGTTGTTATCCTTTGCGCTAAAGCGCTGACCGCGTTACCAGCATGTCTTCGCACAAGGTTTTTACTGACGGCCGACGGCCCGTGCCGGGGCAAACAATCGTACTGCTGATAAATCTAGTTGTACAAAATTTGCGCACGTCAAAAAATTGGCAGGGGGTCTGCTCGGCTATGCCGGGATATACGTAGCAAAAGCTACAGCGAGCAGAGGGGAGCGCAACGACGAGGCAGGCGGTGTGACGTCATACCAAATGGCGGCGGCGGATCCGCTGCGAGGCAAGCAGTGTGACGTCATGCCAGATGGCGCGGCGAGCGTACGGCGTCCGCCAGCTGCGGTGGTTGCTAAGCTACGACTCAAAGTCGGTCGAGCACCGCCACAGCGAAATCGCAAGTTCGTGGCAAGTGTAGCTTTCGCTACAAAACAAATATGGCTTACCTGTTAAAGCTCTAGTAAGGGCAACGCTTGCACGAGCACTAGTTCTTCACATTACTTATTCCTTATTACTTCCTTATTACTTCAATAAGATACAAACAACCCCGAGCATTAATGGATTAAAACAACTTAATAAGTTTCTTCGATCGTGGTTGAATAGTAATACTGAGTGATAAATTTTTAATCTATTTTTTTTTTCTTTCCATGTTCTCAGCGTTGTCATTTCGTGCATGAAAACGGTGGATGCTTTCTTGTATTCGATGTTTTTTGTTCATGTATTCGCCTAGCACCGCGGGAGCAGTATCTGAGTCTGTCTGGTTTCAGCTCTTTAGTGTTTTTATGTTTTATTGCATTGCGGAAGCAATTTCTGAGTCTGTCTTGTTCGAGCTCTTTTTTTTTTTATGTGTGTGTGTGTTTTATTCACCGCTGATCATGTACTTCACACTCCGGCTGCCCAGCCACGCACACAAGCGATAACGCTTACGCGGGCTGGAGCATGTACTTGCGAATTGAAGTGAATAAAAGATATTATTATCTGGCGGGTGCGACTCACGCCAGCCGTGTCAGAGGGCTTCGTTTGACGAACATTCTTTCCACCGATAGAACTGAAGAGAAGCCTTCAGCAGCATCGTACTTTTCGCCGTCGCCTATAGAGGGTGAGAACGACAGAATGCTTTCGTCAAAGACCACAGTCTAAAAAATGAAGATTTCATTTGTACGGATCACTGAGGTGTTCTTTGCAGGCGATACACTTGTAAAGGAGATCGCATCCATCCCACTCATATCTGCTTTTGCGAGTCTGAAACCCGCAGCCAATCTTGAACTCTATAGAAGTTAACAGCAAATTATGTGGGAATTAAGTTGAAATACTTGATCGTACTCGGGGGATTATTATTCAGGGTTCTACTGACAAAAAGACAGGCTAAGCAGAGACTATAGACACACTACAGCCACTCTTTAGTAGAATAGCTGGCCACGCTGTTATCTACATGTATCGGCAGGGAGCAGTCGCATATGTTACTGAAACCAGCACCGTTCCGGATAATCCTTTTTAACTCAGTGTCCCTCTGAGTGTGAACTCGTCGACAATACCCGCACAGTCCGAGAAATCTGCTCACAGATATCTTATCGGCTGGCGGTGGAGACAGTACGATAGCAGCTGCTTCCGGCGCGTCCGCGTGTACTCGCTCCTTTTTTTTTATTTATTAGTTACCTGCATCGCCCCGCAGGGCATTACAGCAGGGAGGTACAGACTTCATTATAGGTATAAAACAATTATTGCAGTGCATGTAAAAATGCTTCATTAGGTGTAATACATACAATGCTCGATGGCAAACTGTTCCAGTCCCGAACAGTTCTAACAAAAAAAGAATAACGCAAGACGTCACTCTTGCAAGAAAATTCCCTGACCTTCAAGCAGTGGTCCAGTCGCTTTGATATATAATGAGGTGCCTAGATATATTGTTCGCGGTTTATGCCAGTTTTTGAATAATAAATCTCATGGAAAAATTTCAATCTGATGTACCTTCTACGGTCCTTCAACTCCTGCCAGTTAAGTTTTCGTTTGCTTTCCGTCGTACTAACTTGCCGATTATAATTGCCAAGAACAAATCTAACTGCCCTATTCTGAATTTTCTCGAATTTTCCTACACACTCAGATGTGTGTGGGTCCCAGCAAACACATCCATATTCAAGTATGGAGCGTACATGACTGAAATGCAGCTGTGTTTTTAAGTTACCTGGTAAATGGCTAAAATTCCGCCGTAGAAAACCCAAACGTGATGCTGCCTTATTCGCAATATAATTAATGTGCTTATTCTATCGTAAGTCCGTTGTAAAAAAGACGCCTAGATATTTAAATGACTTGCTTATGTTTAGAGTAAAATCATTAATTCTATACCTATACGGATGATTAGCACGTTTTCTTGTGCAGGTGACGTGAACAGTTTTGTTTATATTTAAGGACATGTCCCAACGTACATACCAGTCTGCTACAGTATCTAAATCAGTTTGCAGGATTTGCGAATCAGAAGTAGAATTTACTACTCTGTAAACAACACAATCATCGGCAAACATCCTGAATGAAGACTGTATGCCAACTGAAATATCATTAATATACAGCAAAAACAAAAGTGGTCCCAATACTGAGCCTTGGGGAACTCCCGACGTAACTGGTGCATACTGTGAAGAAATACCTTGCTAACAATGTTCTAGACCACATTGCTAACAATGTGGTCTAGAAACAGCAGCTCTTCATAGGCAAACAGTTATTTCTCTGCTTTCAAGGTTAGGCCACACAGCTGGATTGCCTCGAGTACTGTTCGAAGCCTTCTAAGGTGTTCTTCAAAGTATGAGTTGAATACAAGTCATCCAAATATACCAGGCAAATTTCCCACTTAAGGTCTGCCACTCTATCCAATTACTCCCCGGAACGCCGCTGTTGCGGAACAGAGACCAAATGGCATCACCTTAAACTTCAAGAAGCCATCCGGTGTGATGAATGCGGTCTTCTCGCGATCTCTATAATCGGCCTCAGTTTGCCAGTAGCCGCTGTTAGTTCCACCGATATGAAATACTTTCCTGAATAACAGCGCGAACTTGGACCAAAACTGAAGGAAGACACATAGACGGGCGCTGACTTGCATCTGAGCGCCCGTCTATGTGTCTTCCTTCAGTCCTCGTCCAAGTTCGTGCTGTTATTCAGGAAGAAGTCGCACCAACTCGCCCAAGCCTCCACTTTAATGAAATACTTGGCGCTGCACAGCCGGTCCAGTGTGTCGTCTGTCCAGGGGAGGGGTTAGGCGGCCTTCTTTTTATGTTGTTCAAGCGGTGGTAATTGAAGCAGAATAGAAGTGCGCAGTCTTTCTTCCTCCCTAGAGCAACCGATACCGCCCAGGGGCTCTTCGATGGTTGGATGAGGTCGTCGCGAATCATTTCTTCCACTTGGTCCCGGATGGCTTGTCGTTCTAGCGACGACACACTGTATGGTTTGGCGAAGGGGTCGGCCGTGCTGGTCGGTGACAATCACATGCTTGGATAGCCGCGTCTGCCAAACCTTCGGCAATGACGTGAAGCAGTCGCTACAGCTTCGATGTAGACTGCGGGTCTCGTCTTGTTTGTTGCGGGGTAGCGCTGGGTTTAGGTCGAAGACCTGCTTCCGATCCTCCTCAGATGAATGTTTTGGGGCGCAATCGGTGAGGGCAAAGGTGTCCTGAACGTCCGATAGTTTGTCGAAGACAGCAGTCGTCGTTTCTTTGTTAACGTGGCGGTTTTTTTTCGCTTAAGTTCGTCAGCAGCACTTCAGCTTAGCCATTGTGGCAATGTGTAACGCCTCTGGCGATGCCAGTTCCTCGTTCTAGAAGCAACTTCGTGTCCTCCTCAATGAGAGCTTCCCGGAGAGGCTTGTTGTTTATGATTAATTTTTATGCCTCAATCTACTTTGTGTACTAGGCATCCGTGGTACTTACAGTGACCATGACGATTTATCGGGGTGGGAGGCTAACTTATTCATCCAGGACACTGAGGGCAACATTCTGCTTTATGGTCATGATCGAAGGGATCACTTGCTCCATCATAAACGTGTTAAGCTTGGTTCGAAGGCCTAGGATCACTAGATGTTAATTCAGAAAATTACATGCCCAATATGACGTCGTGGGAGCGTTGCTGTAACACTAAGAGCGCCTCAGGATCGGTATGTTTCTTGGCACACTCGTGCTGTGCATCGTCCCGATGGCGTAAAGAAGTGGCCTCCTGCGGTGAGATTGTGTGGGCCGTCCCAAGCGGTGGCGGCTTTCCTCTGCTGTCCTGCAAATGTTCTGTTCATCATTAATAACAGTCTCCCGTGTCGACTAGAGGGGTAACTTTTCAGCTGTTTATAGGCATTGACAAGTCAGATGTCCTGGCTCTTGCGTTGCACGTCGTCATTGGTGTCAGGTACTGGCTTCGTCAAGCATGCCAATAGTGGTTAGGGCATGTCGTGAAGACTTACCTAAGTGGCAGCGTCATTCCTAACTCAATCGTGTTGTGATCGAGCCGGTGTTTGTATACGGCTTGAACGCCGTGGGGGCGGCGTCTTCATACTGTGTGGTCGCTAGAGGATCTTCGTCGATTCGGCGGCAACCAACCTGATCTCCACAAGTTGCTTCGTCCCCCTTCCCCTGCGGGGGCTGGGGGTCTTTGTATGAGCAGACCGCTGCGTATATAAGACCAGGAGACGCGAAAAGTGGTGTGGATGGTGAACGCGAGCGGGACAGACGGCTCGACGACACGTAATCCTTTCGGCGCAGATTGTCGTCGACTTCCCCTCTTTATTTCATGCATAAGAAGCGAGAGTGGCGCAATTTTAGATGTATGCAATGCGCTAAATCCAGCTCAACAAACTTTGATATTCGCATTTTTGACATTCCATATTTCGAATCACATTGTCGATTGGAGAAATTTTAATACAGAGCTTAAGTTCCGTGTTGATGGCCTTCAATTCCGAAATATCAGCTTGCCTCCTTAGGCCTCCAATTTAAGCTACTTAATCCGCATATATTGAGCTGTGAATTGCATATAATGCCCACCTAGTTGCATAATCAACCAACACTGACCGCAACAACGTGTATGTCGCAGTTTATACACTGAAAATCTGACCGTTTCGAAAACGCGCTCCCTAAACTACTAGCAATGCAGATCTATAGCATACAATCACTGTCCGCAGACTTGGCACGGAATATCAGGCGTATGACTTGGACTGGCGAAGCACCACAGAACTTAGGCTGCTGTGTGCGGTACACAGTCAATAAGTGTTTTATTGCATCAGCTGTTAGGGCCAAGATTCCTGGTTGTGCGGTGTGGGTGGCGTAAAATGGAAATCAAGGAGGGAGCAAACTAGAATGGCAACGTTCGCTACAGCACGTATTAGTGGCGTGAAAAATTGTTCCTGCAGTCCACATTTGTGCGCATAGAAGACAGCACCAAATGGCACAAGCGAACGCCACATTTTGTGATATATTGAGGCAGAAGGCTTAGACTACGCTTAAGCCACCCTTAAAGGCCCGAGTCCTTATATACTTTTGCGTCCTACTCGCCATGCGCCGTGCGCGCCAGCGCGCTGAGCACTGCGCACCGTCGCGTAAAAAAAAAAAAGCAGTACATAACTCCAAGCACACGGCACAAGTACGTCCTCGGCTGCGCTATGCAGGTAATACTTGGAAGACCCGCTGCGGAAGACGCAGAAGCATAACGCCCACTGATTTCTCGATGCTGGCACACCGGAAATAGCACGCGCTTGCTGTCAGCAGCGCGCGCGCCGAATATCTGGCACTGTCGGAACCGAGCGTCGTAGACGCGCTCGTCGGCGGCCGACGTCGCGCATGCGCACACTTCCTCTGGCCGGCGCGTGGGCGCCGAAACGCGCAGGACGCGTGCCAGAAATGGCCCATGGAGTTGGACCGGCCTGCTCGCCGGAAGCGCACGCGATGGTGCCGGGTCCGTTTCGACGACTTTCAGATCGTTGCAGCCATACCAGCCACCTGGCTATGCACTTGAAGTTTTCGTATCCTGGGAGAGCGATACGGGGCAAGCCAATCTTCCACATATCACAGGACGTTATAATTTTTCTAAATGGCCGCACCGTGACCGCGTATGCCTCACCGAGAACTAATAGATGTCAAGAGCTGGCAAAAGAACAGCGCACTCGCTCTTGATAGCCGCCGAAAAAAAGTTCGGCATGGCCCACAAGAGCCATGTTGCGTTTGCTGTACTTAAAGTGCATATAACAGGAAAGTAAAGTCATGTTTGAACCGCCGATTGATACCAAACATGTGCAGAATTTAAAATAAGCCCGCCATCTTACAAGCCTACACTGCATTTCAAAGCAAAATAATGCGGCAATGCCAGGGCGATAATCATTCAGATACTATTTTCAAAATACATTCAAGAACTAGCGGCCCGGTAAAATAAGAAAGACAGACGGGACAGACGGGACAGACACTCGTTTGCACACTTTCAATATCTTTAAAATCCGTCAACAGCCTCTTCATGGCAGTGGGATCAGTTGTTCAAGTTGTTCAAACAGTCTTTACGAAACGAAATATCTAGAGCAAAACCCTGCAAAATGGGCGGACAGCCTTTGCTGAGAGTCATCTGAAGAAAAATCGCTTTTTGTAAATAAGCACTAAATAACTGTTCAGATTCGCTTATTCTGTGGACCACTGCAAACAAATACCGCCACCTTCCGATAAGTTTTGCTATGGTAGAACACCTAAATTTTGAGTCCCAGGCAAAGTCTAGTGCAAAGCCACGCATATAAATATTTCGTTCGGTCTAATAGCCTTGCGCAACCAAACACTTCCAAGCAATTACCACGGCAGTTAAGGCACGTTTTAAGAGTGCATTCTAACCTCAGGATGGTTATTTCTATCCGCTCTGTGTGTGCCCAGTAAAGTAAGTTTGATGGAATCTTGGCCTTAACGCCACGCAGCAACACCTGAGCTGTGAGGGTCTCCATGCTATAGTGTTTACTATTAAATTCTTTTCTTTGAGGTCTCTTGCGTGAGAAACCTCTGCCAAAAATAGAAAAAAAAGACGTGAATGTGATGACAACACGGGGAACGGGCATTGCAGTGCTCCGCCCAATTTATGAAAAACTGCATTCTGCTGCACATTGAACCCTTTCAGAAATTGGTGGCAACAATACACATATTGCAGCTTAAGTTTTCTGAAAAAATTGCGCTGCAATAGCGATGGCACTGACCTCTATCGCCCGGAAGGAGAGAGAGTTCTTCGCCTTGGGAAGCCGTCGCCGATCGCTCTTGAGGCTGTTGATGAGCCCTGATGAACGAGTTATTCTCTCGTTGCGCTGAAGCTAGGCGCAGAGATTTAAGAGCGTTTTGTAGGCCCTCTTCGAGATCGTCATTAGCATTCACATGGATCCACACAGCGTTGCCGCCGAGCGCGAACAATACAGCCTAGTGTACCCGCCATTCAATGCTTTCCTTCGCAGTGTGGGTAGCAATCAGCGGTTGTGTGGTCCAAATGACTACGTGGATGACATCCCGTTCCACAGACTGCTCTATTATCGCTTCTGTCAAACAGCAAGCATAGACGGCACCATTGCGCACGGTCGAAGCGTTCGTGACTGCCTTGGCGTCGGTAAGGAGAAGTCTCAGGTACGACGCGATGCGTAACAGAATCGAGGCGGAGTGATCCAGCGTCGGCGGTTCGTCCAGGCGGTAGAACTTCCACCCCCGGATAGTCTGCAGGTGCATCAGGCAGCAGCGGATCTGCACAATGCAGGTTAACCGGCCCTCTTCCGTCGGCAGTTGTTCAACAGCCTTGTAGATCTTGTTCACCACGTAGCCCGTGCTGGCCACGTCTCTCGGAGGTATGTCTTTCAGTAATGAAAGATCCAATATGCACGCTTTATCAAGGCAAAGCAGTTCATGGGGCTTGATTTCTTCTAGCACTGAGCGCAGTCCCTCCATATCTGCGGCAGCCATGGCGAGTAGGAACGTAGTTTCTCAAGAAAAACCTTGGACGCAGCGGGCGGAAGCAGAGGCGTAGAAAGAGAAGTTTATTTTCAACTAATGTAAAAAAATACAAAGCGAAACTGCTGAACTCAATGCTCTGGTCAGTCAAGCATATGCACAGTGATGCAGCACTGAGCACGTCAGTAAGGCAGCAAGAAAGCCGACACTCGACCGCCGCGCAGGACGATGAAGTATGTCGACCATTTGCGCAAGAACTCATCCTCACTCATTGCCAGTGCGTCCACGCATGCTTGCTCAAAGAGGCGCGTGCGGAGGCGCTGCAACATTGGCAACATTGCTCTATGCGGACGCCCATTCAAGGAAGCCTCTCCACGCTGCCGCCACAAAACGAACATGCCGACACACAAGAGCACAAGACTCAAAAGAAAACATTCGACAGAAGTCTGTCTGGTTGGGAAATTTAATGTTAGGAGAAGGTAAGTGACGCCAACCAAGTAAAATACAGGAAAAACACGACGTTTCGGGACCGGCTCGGCCCCTTCTTCACGGTGTGACTACGGGCGAGCGCAGCTTGGCTTTTTAAGCCCCTGTGTGGAGGACCTGCGGGTCAATGGCCGCAGCCCATGAGGGGAGAGTCCCCAGGGAACGATTAACATTCTCTCGTGTTTGCTGTATGTGCCACGACTCGAGTAGAAGCCTCCTGCGTGGGTTAGCTTCCGTTTCCAATACAATGGTGCTGTCGAAGTCAATTGGGTGGTCACACCCTTCACAGTGTTCGGCCACGGCGCTGCGTTGACGATTCATGTGACGGACGTCCGCTTTGTGTTGGTTCATCCTTTCCGCGAAGTTCTTCGTTTCCCCTATGTACGACGCCGGGCAGACGGAACACGGAATTTTGTACACGACGCCCTGGGCCTTTTCTCTGGGCTGCCGGTTTTTTGGGCGGGGGAGAAGGCGACCGATAGTGCTGGTCGGTTTGTGCGTTGTCAGCACCCCTTCTTTTCCGAGAATGCGACCGAGCGTCTCGCTCACGCCTCTCACGTAGGGGACGCAAACACGTTTCCGCTTCTGGCATGCGTCTGAGGAAATAATAGACCGGATTTTGTTTTGCCTTTCTTGTTTCCTGATAATGCGCCGGATGAATGAGCTTGGGTAGCCGTTCTTTTGGAGGTCAGAAATGACTCGGTTCTTCTCCTTCCTTTTTTCTTCACTTGAGGAACATATGGAGTCGGCTCTCTTCAGTAATGACGTCACGACAGATGCTTTGTGCGGGATGGGATGGTTCGAATCGAAATGTAGGTACCGTCCTGTGTGGGTTGGCTTCCTGTGCACCGAGGACTGCAGGCCTTTGTCGTGCCTTGTAAGTAGGACATCCAGAAAAGGCAGGCTGCCCTGCTGTTCATGCTCAACAGTAAATTGTATGGCCGGTTCAACTGAATTTAGATGACTCTGGAGGTTTTCTATCTCTGAGGTTTTCACCACACAAAAGCAGTCGTCTACATAACGGAGGAATAACTTTGGCTTGGGATTAAAGGAGGAGAGGGCCCGGCTTTCGACGTCTTCCATGGTTAGGTTAGCCACTGTGACTGAAATTGATGCCCCCATAGCAGTTCCGGTTGTTTGCTTGAAAAATTCTCCGTTGTAGGTGAAAAAGGTACTGCGCAGACAGAGGTCGAGAAGGCGACATACCTCATCGACGTTGAGTGGAGTTCTCTCGTGCAGCGTTTGGTCGTTTTCGAGTGCGCGGCGAGCAACGGACACAGCAAGGGGAACCGGTACGCAGGTAAATAGCGACACCACGTCAAACGAGACTAGGCTTTCGTCTTCCTCCACGGTGAGGTTCGAGACAAGTTGGACGAAATGCCGCGAATTCTGTACATGCGTGGGTGTTCTGCCGGCGAGCGGCGCCAGTACCTTGTGCAGGTAGTCAGAGAGACGTCGCAGAGGAGACAGGGTGAAGTCTACAATTGGCCGAAGGGGGACGCCAGGTTTGTGAGTTTTAGGTAGCCCGTAAAAACCTGGAGCTGAGCCGTTTCTGGAGATGAGGCGGAGGTAAAGCCATTTGAAATCAGGATGCCGCTTGAACATCTCTGCCAGGGTTTTGTTGAGTGTTGCCTGAGTGTTTGAAGTCGGATCCTTGCGAACCTTCTCATACGCCCCACTGCTCAAAAGGGCTGACGCCTTCTCCTCGTAGTCGCGTCGGTCCATCACCACTGTAGAGTTGCCCTTGTCTGCCGGGAGTATGACGATGTCGGTGTCGTCCCTGAGACCGCGTAGGGCTTTTCGTTCCAGTTGAGACAGATTGCTCGGAAATTTGGGGGGTACCTTGGCGATGACACCAATCGCTTTCAGGCGGACCTCTTCCCTGACGTGCGGCTCCAGGTGCTGGATCGCATCTTCAACAGCCGCGACTAGTTTCGAGAGGGCGGGACCAGATGATATGTTGAATCCATGTCCTTTTGGGAGAACAGAGGATTCGGGCGGTGTTAAGCGACGGGAGGAGAGGTTCTTTACAAAGCCAGAGTTATGGGGGTCAGGCTGTTTCTTCTGCCGCTGCTGTAGGGCAAACAACTTCTTGTTTTGACACTCACGATGTTTGTTGGCTGCAGTGGAGGCCGCTTCCATGGCAAAGGCGTCCACCCGCGGGAAGAGCTCAGGCATCCTGTGTTCTAGTTGGCGGCGCGCGAAGAACCGGTCCAGCTCCTTTTTGCGGAGAACGGAATGGCACTCGTGTATCCGCGCACTTAATAACTGTTGCTCCGTTTTGGACACCAGCCGTAGGCCTTCTGCGGTGGTTACAGGGCGCTTTAGGCGAAGGCTCACGGGTATCACATCCTTTTCCTTGCAGGTCTTGTTGAAGTTTAGATGTGTCCGGAAGACAGCAATAGTCTTGGAGATGTTGACGTATCGTTTCACTAGCTGCATGGTCTCGATGCCGAAGTCTTGGCGTATAGACTCAAAAGAAAACATTCGACAGAAGTCTGTCTGGTTGGGAAATTTAATGTTAGGAGAAGGTAAGTGACGCCAACCAAGTAAAATACAGGAAAAACACGACGTTTCGGGACCGGCTCGGCCCCTTCTTCACGGTGTGACTACGGGCGAGCGCAGCTTGGCTTTTTAAGCCCCTGTGTGGAGGACCTGCGGGTCAATGGCCGCAGCCCATGGACGTAGGATGAGGGGAGAGTCCCCAGGGAACGATTAACATTCTCTCGTGTTTGCTGTATGTGCCACGACTCGAGTAGAAGCCTCCTGCGTGGGTTAGCTTCCGTTTCCAATACAATGGTGCTGTCGAAGTCAATTGGGTGGTCACACCCTTCACAGTGTTCGGCCACGGCGCTGCGTTGACGATTCATGTGACGGACGTCCGCTTTGTGTTGGTTCATCCTTTCCGCGAAGTTCTTCGTTTCCCCTATGTACGACGCCGGGCAGACGGAACACGGAATTTTGTACACGACGCCCTGGGCCTTTTCTCTGGGCTGCCGGTTTTTTGGGCGGGGGAGAAGGCGACCGATAGTGCTGGTCGGTTTGTGCGTTGTCAGCACCCCTTCTTTTCCGAGAATGCGACCGAGCGTCTCGCTCACGCCTCTCACGTAGGGGACGCAAACACGTTTCCGCTTCTGGCATGCGTCTGAGGAAATAATAGACCGGATTTTGTTTTGCCTTTCTTGTTTCCTGATAATGCGCCGGATGAATGAGCTTGGGTAGCCGTTCTTTTGGAGGTCAGAAATGACTCGGTTCTTCTCCTTCCTTTTTTCTTCACTTGAGGAACATATGGAGTCGGCTCTCTTCAGTAATGACGTCACGACAGATGCTTTGTGCGGGATGGGATGGTTCGAATCGAAATGTAGGTACCGTCCTGTGTGGGTTGGCTTCCTGTGCACCGAGGACTGCAGGCCTCCTCTGCGACGTCTCTCTGACTACCTGCACAAGGTACTGGCGCCGCTCGCCGGCAGAACACCCACGCATGTACAGAATTCGCGGCATTTCGTCCAACTTGTCTCGAACCTCACCGTGGAGGAAGACGAAAGCCTAGTCTCGTTTGACGTGGTGTCGCTATTTACCTGCGTACCGGTTCCCCTTGCTGTGTCCGTTGCTCGCCGCGCACTCGAAAACGACCAAACGCTGCACGAGAGAACTCCACTAAACGTCGATGAGGTATGTCGCCTTCTCGACCTCTGTCTGCGCAGTACCTTTTTCACCTACAACGGAGAATTTTTCAAGCAAACAACCGGAACTGCTATGGGGGCATCAATTTCAGTCACAGTGGCTAACCTAACCATGGAAGACGTCGAAAGCCGGGCCCTCTCCTCCTTTAATCCCAAGCCAAAGTTATTCCTCCGTTATGTAGACGACTGCTTTTGTGTGGTGAAAACCTCAGAGATAGAAAACCTCCAGAGTCATCTAAATTCAGTTGAACCGGCCATACAATTTACTGTTGAGCATGAACAGCAGGGCAGCCTGCCTTTTCTGGATGTCCTACTTACAAGGCACGACAAAGGCCTGCAGTCCTCGGTGCACAGGAAGCCAACCCACACAGGACGGTACCTACATTTCGATTCGAACCATCCCATCCCGCACAAAGCATCTGTCGTGACGTCATTACTGAAGAGAGCCGACTCCATATGTTCCTCAAGTGAAGAAAAAAGGAAGGAGAAGAACCGAGTCATTTCTGACCTCCAAAAGAACGGCTACCCAAGCTCATTCATCCGGCGCATTATCAGGAAACAAGAAAGGCAAAACAAAATCAGGTCTATTATTTCCTCAGACGCATGCCAGAAGCGGAAACGTGTTTGCGTCCCCTACGTGAGAGGCGTGAGCGAGACGCTCGGTCGCATTCTCGGAAAAGAAGGGGTGCTGACAACGCACAAACCGACCAGCACTATCGGTCGCCTTCTCCCCCGCCCAAAAAACCGGCAGCCCAGAGAAAAGGCCCAGGGCGTCGTGTACAAAATTCCGTGTTCCGTCTGCCCGGCGTCGTACATAGGGGAAACGAAGAACTTCGCGGAAAGGATGAACCAACACAAAGCGGACGTCCGTCACATGAATCGTCAACGCAGCGCCGTGGCCGAACACTGTGAAGGGTGTGACCACCCAATTGACTTCGACAGCACCATTGTATTGGAAACGGAAGCTAACCCACGCAGGAGGCTTCTACTCGAGTCGTGGCACATACAGCAAACACGAGAGAATGTTAATCGTTCCCTGGGGACTCTCCCCTCATCCTACGTCCATGGGCTGCGGCCATTGACCCGCAGGTCCTCCACACAGGGGCTTAAAAAGCCAAGCTGCGCTCGCCCGTAGTCACACCGTGAAGAAGGGGCCGAGCCGGTCCCGAAACGTCGTGTTTTTCCTGTATTTTACTTGGTTGGCGTCACTTACCTTCTCCTAAGAGCACAAGAGCACACAATATCCAATATTCACGCTTTATCAAGGCAAAGCAGTTCATTGGGCCTGATTTCTTCTAGCACTAAGCGCAGTCCCTCCATATCTGCGGCAGCCATGGCGAGTAGGAACGTAGTTTGTCGAGAAAAGCCTTGGACGCAACAGGCGGAAGCAGAGGCGTTGCTACGATGTCAGGAATGGCTCGACGTAGCCTCAAAAATGCCACCCAGACGACGACGCTTGTAGTTTTTTTTATCTTCGGAGGGGGCATGTGTTCACCCGCTTGGGCCAGCGAGAGCAAGGAGGGCCAGTGATGGTAGAATCACGTTGCGTCAGATACAAAGAGCGTTGTTAAGTCCATGATGACAAATAAATGTGCGTGGTCTTTTTTTTTTCTTCATATTTTCCAAAGGTGAAATAATATCACAGAAGTGAAAAAAAAAAGCCGCTACCTGTATCTCCCTACGTCAATGCGATAACAACTAGTGTTATCCCCAAATATCGTGTGACTTTGCCCTGACTCGTCCCATAAAACGTGTGTACCATCGGGAGGGCATTGACAAAAATCACCAAGCCGAAAAAAAAAAAACTTCGCAATGCACGGAAGAAAAAATATAGTCATGACGCAGGTATTCTGGAATATTTACTCTATTTGAAGATATTTCAAAGCTCTGCAATGTGCTATGCAGTGCAAAATCGTCTGCTGTAGCATGTGCTGAGTTGTAAGCATAAGGACGTGTTCTTTCTCCACTGCACTTTTTAGCAATGCACTCAGAATATACGCAGTGAGTATGCCATGTTTTGCTCTGAAAATTCTAGGTCTCATTTTTTTCCAAGCTGCACTGGTCAGCAAGGCTGCACTGGTGAGATAAAGTTTTTTTTTTTTCAGTTTGCTGGCGGGAATTTCAGCTGCTCGCAGACATGTTGCCGTATGCACGCTGCCGCCTGTTGTTATCCTCGGCAGCAGCGGAGGGTTTAGTCAGAAGAACTAGGAATAAGCAAGCAAGATCATCTCGTTTAGAACGCCGTGAGAGTCATCGAACCTCCGTAATGAAATAAAGACCAGGAAAAAATATTTAAAGGCGGCCACCAAGACGGTACAGCCCAGTTCGGAGCCAGCCCTGTGACCGCGCTGCCCAACGTTTCTTTGAAACTTGTGTTTTATTCGTCATCTGTCTAGAAAAGTATATTTTTTTATGACCAGCTTTCGTGCGTTAAAATCCGGTATTGTTTTCCCAGTGTTCCACTTCTCAATACGCTTTTTTGGGACTAGAGCTAGTGACTTCAAATACTTGATTGAGTGCGGTCATCTTCCGTTTTATAGACTCAGACATAAAATGATTTGGTACGCACTGATGCAATTCAATTTTAACCATCCGGATTTCACGGATGTCCCGAAGTAAAATGTGACCTAACATAGAGGAAGTTTTGGAAGACAATGGTTTATGTGTTCCCTGTGAAGTTTTTCAACTCGCGGTGAAAATGCATAACAGAGCCGTGACTTGATATTCTTTGTCGTCATTCAGTCTCCTCATGTAGTTCATCGAGCCACAAAGAAATGCGACGGAGAGCATTTTTATCATGGGCGAGAGTCACGGACCTCTCATCCAACCAGTGATAGGATTGTTGTTTCGCGTCTCACAGAAAAACCAGCATTGCTGCAGTTCGTTTTATTGTGAACCGTAAGAAGTATCTATGAAAGCAATGTCTAGCTTTCATTCCCTTTTCAAGATGAAGCAAACGGCTGATGCTGATTTCATCACCTGAGACGCGATAACAATCAGCAGAAATAATCATTTTCAAGTTCAGCCCACGCTCGAGCTGCAATGGAGCCACCGGCTACCCCTGTGTCATTGGTCGTGTGGAGAGGAGGAAATGTCGAGGCCATGTCTATCTAAATGGCATTGCTCAGGGACGCTAGCCAAACGAGACCGTGCCTCCTAAGGTAGTTTAGCGCAGGTATTTTAGCGCTCTTTAGCGTCCCTGCATGGGTGATACACAGCACCTTATGTATCACCACGCAGTTCGTCATGTCTCTGGCCAAGGAATTGCATGTCATGGAAAACGGGCACAGCGGCTTCGCCGTAGAAAAGTAGAGGAGGAAGGAAAGCGCATGCATAGGACGCTACTGAAAAAAGTGCATTCTAAATTGCAGTTTTCTGCCAATGCAGCACCGTGACACTACAGTGACACTTCATGAGGGGAAATGTACTTCCTAGAAGTGACACTACAGTTGCCTGTCTAACACCTCGGGCCGTATTACGGAACTGTCAAAAACTTCGACAGAAGTTATTGACAGTGACGTCAAAATGACGAAAAAATGTGACGGCAACGCCTGACGCAAAATTGACGAAACGAGGAATCAGACAATTACAGCAGAGCGGCGCCCCGAAGCATTTGCCTGCACGACGAGGGACCATCTGCTAAATTTTTGCTAAAAGAGTAAAGAAATGCACAGTGATAAAAATAATTATTATTTTATTTTGCCAAAAAATTATGTTTAAAGCTGAAAAATATTAAGAAAAACAAGAAGCGCAAGAAGTTAGGCTATTAAATTTGCTAGTAGGTAACTTTTGCTGCCGCGGGGGTGCGCAGACGGCGGTAAAACGTCAACAAGCCGCTTTGCACTGAAAATAGCTGTACCACGCACTGATCTCCACTAGGGGAGCTGGATGCCGCATCGGGCGCCCGAAAGTGAAGCCACCAGAAGTACCGGAAGTCAGCCTTTGGCAGTGCATGAAATCGGACCTCAGCACGGTTTTTCAGTTCCAGTTTTGTTTTCCTACTTAGCATTTCGTCTTTTCGTCGTTCTCGTCTTTTTACATGACAATGCCTACCTGTTGCGCCGTCAATTGAGCGTGGAGACCAGCGAAGTCTTCGGGAAAGACGTCCCAAAAATAAGGGTCCATTGCATCGCAATGGGACGACACTAGCAGACGACAGGACGTCGCTACACGCAGCAAGTATGCAGCCTCGTCTACTCGGCTCGGTGTCATCTCGTTTGCCTAGCTTCGCCTACTCTGCTCTTTACTGTGATGCTTGTTCCCACGGTCAAGCCCAAGTTATGCTATCAATGGGGGATAAATATAAGAAAGAATAGGTTGAAACATTCACCAGACAGCTTACTTTGCAGCGACCATTTTACCGAATTATGTTTAGACTGAACCGGAGCGAGGGCTAGGCAACTATCTTCTGAAGTGTCGACGGTGTTCGGTTGGTTCACATTAGCGCCTCCAAAAGGTATGGTACTGCTTTTTCGACGGAGCGTGTCATGTACTGTTTCGTATTGGAGCAAGTTAAGCCTGAATGGGCTTTTATTCGTGGTGCTTGGTGCAGTTGACTTCTAATAGCGCTTCTCACACGCACCTCAGCATTCGTCTTTCTTGTCAGTCGTTCCTCTCGCGCTGTGCCTTTTCTTTGCTGCACAAAAATTCGGTTTTAAGATGACCTAACCTCATCGTCATTCCACTACTTCTCCTTTACGCTCGGAAGACAAGAACCAGTCAAGAAGATAGTGTTTGATGCACGTACCCCTTTGCCGAAGCAGGGTGAGACCTGCATGCCTGTTTTCTTTGCTTTCACAGAAATTACAGGGTTCTGCACACAATGCTCACATTTCTCGCGTTCAGTTCGCTTGTTCCTTTCATATGACAGCAGACATTACACGAGAACGCAAAAAAAACTGAGAACGAAAGGGCTAAAACGCGACTCTTTGCATTGAAATACACAGCAGACACCTGACTTCCGGAACAAGCGGTCCAACTTCCGGTGGCTTCACTCGCGCTCGTCTCGGAAAGCGGGAATGCGGCATCCAGCCGACTAGTGGAGATGAGTGGTTCCACGCCTTGATACTGTTTTCTTACGCGGCGTCGAAAATCAAGGTACTGTGTGGTTGATCTAAGAGGGGAAAAATCGACGAAGCGAACTTATTAAGGTCTGTCTTGTTCGGCTCTTACGATCGGTGACAAAAGTGTCAAAGCGTGAAGCGTTGCAGTATGTGATGTGTGGTCGTCTGTTTATTTTTCCTCGACCGGGAAACAGAAGACGACCATTAAGTGCAATTTGCAGGGGGAAATAAGTTATTTGCCAGTATAAGCATGTTTTATTCGTATGTAGCTGTGGCACAGAGGTTACGTCGGCTGCCGAAGCTTGCATGAAAGCCGCCGGTCGCAAATAACCGCAGTGCACACAGCACCCGCCGCTGCACGAACAGCGCACTCGCACGCACACCTCCCAGTTCATCGCCGAGTTCATCGCACAGCCACTCCGTATCTGCCTCTCCAGTCGAAAAAGGCGTCGAAACAGCTCGTCCGGCAAGTTAAACGCGCCTTCGTATGCCCTCCTTCGCCGTTTGCTCGCGCCGGCGCAGCCGCCATCGCCACATACACCGCTGCCGCCGCCGCCATTTTCTGTGAAAAACGCAATGGTCGAATTTTGACTGCCTCGAAGCCGTAAAAAAACCCCTTCAAAATGCGCCTGCATAATAAGGTGTGCAACGTCACCACTTCTGTCATGTACGTGACGTAAACGACAGCCACCCATGACGCAAGAAAGCAACATGACCGCCGGCCACGGCCGACCAATAGGAGCGCGACTACGGCGGGGCTTTTTGAGAAGTTTTGGACAAGTTTCTGATTTTACAGTTTCGTAATACGGGCCCTGTATAACTATATTATTTCAGCGTCGAGAGGCAGGGCACGCGCACTCGTGAAAATATATCAGGCTCGTGAGCATGATATGGAAAAACGTATAAGTGAAACGAAAAATGCGTGGTTCCGTGCAGTTCCGTGATTTTCCACATACCGGGCTTCTTTCATAGAGCGGTTGCTGATCCTACAATTTTCTCCTCAAAATGGGGACAGTTTATGCAGTGTTTTATCGTGCATTACAGAGGACATGTTTTCCTCGGCAGAAAACGCTCCGTAAATTTGGAAGCGAACCGACAACGCGTACGTTTCGGCGACAGCTGCCGTCTGCCAATCCACACTAGAGGAGCGACGGTACGTCCCCAGTAGACCGATATCCTGGCCGGAGAATGAAGCCTCTATTCGTCAAAAGCTCCAGCCATTGGCCACCTCCTCGTCGCACCCCTTGGTTCTACCCTCTAACTCTACCCTCCTGAACCGCCACCCACGAACAATCTATACCTGCCTCAACTCTCCACAGACCTCTTCCATAAAGGCCTACGCAATATCCGAAGGGAAAAGTGGCGGCGAAAACGGTTTCAAATATGCAGTGGGGAGGCCAGCACTCCTTGAAGCCTTTCCCACCTGCAATCTACCTACGCACCTTCACCGTTTTGGTAGGGGGCGCTCACAAACCCGCCGCCACCCTCTGCACACCTCTCCAGTTCCATCGTGTAGATGTATATTTACATGTACATATTATACATATACATTCATAAATATACATTTACATGTATATTTGCATTATGGATCGCAACCAACGAGCCCAGCAGATCGCGTCTAGATGCGCCAACCCCACACGTTCGTCCACCTTAATTATTCAGAAAAATTACTAACGGTTTTATGGGGTTCAACGTCCCAAAGCAAATCAGGCTATGAGGGATGCCGTAGCTGAGAGCTCCAGATTACTTCGACCACCTGGTGTTCTTTAACGTGCACTGACAATGCACAGTACACGGCCCTCTAGCATATCGCCTCCACCGAAATGCGACCACCGCCGCTGGATTGAATCCGCATCTTTCGGGTCTGCAGCATAGCGTTATACACTGAGCCACTGTAGCGGCGCTGTTCAGAAAGTGTGTGTCAGCATCCAAGTAATCATCGAGGGTAATCCAACTACTTTCTGAGAATTATCCAATCAGAGCTCTTTTGTGTCAGTAATTTTTTTTTTCTTTTATAGCTTGGGCAACCACATGCCACCGGTGGGATCTGAACCAACTGGCGGCATGTGACCGATTTTTATTCTCCGTTCCAATCAGTTATGTTTAAGCACTAAAATAGTTACACCAATAATTTACCATTAATCAACCCAGCAATTCAAGAAACAGAAGCATTTTCTTGTGCTTACTGGTTTCGATCATTGTTGGCTTCCTTTGTATGTATTTTTCCAGTATAGCTCATTCTTCAGTCATGCAATGAGAACATAGAATAATGTTTTAGCGCGAAGACAAGGGCGAGAACGCTGCTGTTCATGATCTTCAAAAAGTTGTCTTTAAGTGATTACCGTAGTGTTTTGCAGGCAAGGATCTCTCATACTTTATCCATTCAAGTCATCAACTGAATTTAAGGAGCTCCCTTTTCCCATTATGCACCTGCGGATAAAACACCTACTATCGCACCATTTTGAATCTTTTTGGCTATCTTGTTTTCTTATATAGCCGGGAGTTTTCTTCTATATTTGAGAGTTAACCGCAGATCAACCCCTGAGGAATCGAACAGCGGTTGCAGTTATGCCATACACATTTGCATCTGGATTACTTCAGTTTCAAGAAAACAAGGAGATATAGCCCGTAATCTGGACAAGAGATAAGCGCCACTTAGGAAAAATCGAAGTTCGTCAGCAGTGACAGGATATATTGTTGTTGAGTAACAGGCGTACCTATTATATTCTCAGAGAACGGAGATTTTATAAGATAGAAAAGGACAAACTGTTAAATGCAGGAATCACATTAATTGGCAGTTTCGGCTAACTGTGATAGCGTCAAAACTTCTCGCAGCATATCTCTAAGGCTTCGCTGCGCAACCATTCCCTTCCTAACGATTATGAAAATGTTCGTTTTTGTTATTTTTGCCTTGTTTGTCTTAATCAAGTGGCAGTGCAAAAAAAAATGTTTTGTTCTACTTTGGCAGTGATCTGTTTTGATGCCGAACAAAAGCCAGCGCCACCAGGATTCATCAGCGGTTATAACACTCGGCTGCTGACTCAAAAGATGCAGGTTTTATCCCAGTCGCGTGGGTTGCATTTCAATGGAGACGAAATAGTAGAGGCCCGTGTAATGTGATCTCAGTGCTCGTTAAAGAAACCTGGGGGGGTCGAAATTTCTGAAGCTTTTCACTACAGCGTTCAGTTCAGTTCAGTTTATTACCTTAAACGTCCCCCGTAGGGGCAGTAAAGTTCCACAGGTTCTCTTCTTCCCTTGCACCAGGGGTGCCCCGCCAGAGACGGGTGGTTTAACTCGAAGACTGAAGCTTGATCTTCGCACCGGAGGTGCCCCGTCAGAGACGGTCTCAAGATGTGTTGACACGCAGGGATAAAAAAGGGAATAACTGAAGATTTATATACAAATATTCACAGAATATACAAGTTAGATACGACGGCAAAGAGACAAAACATCAAAAAGGCGGAACTGGCTAATACTAGGGGAGGCCCCTACTCGGCAGAGCCGAAGATGCGTAGCATCGAACCTTAGCCCAGAACCCCGCTTCCGGCTCCGGGGTCCGGTTTTAAAGACCTAAAGGCCCGGCCCACATTTCGTAGCAACCAATCATGTTACACTCCTCACATGATTGGTTTACCGAGAGCATGGCCAGCCCTCCAGCTTCCGTAGTGCAAAACGCCCTTTTCCATTGCACAATAAAAGTGAAAAACAAAGACAAATACACTTTCGCGCCAGCACGTGCGCGAAACGGTACCGTGGGGCGGGGGACACCCGTAGTCCCCGGCGCGTTCGTGAGCGGCCGCGTTCCAAGGAAGGAGACGCTTCGCTTTGAGCGCTCCCAGCCGCGTTCCGATGGCCCCGCGTACACTAACGATCCCTTACACGCCCTTCCCAAGATTCTACAAAGGGCTCAAATGCCACTTTTAGAATTAAAACAAAGGGATCGGTACGGGTCACAAAACCACCCTGTGGGTGACATGCCGCCGCTACACCAGCACTGGCACCAACCAAACCAAAAACAAAAAATGCACACGGGCACCAACACAATATTACGCAAAATGTACACTTAAATACACACAGTGGCACGCCTGCCGTGCGCCGTAACACAGCGTCCAAGTTGGTGCGTTGCACCCAGTTTGCCTGAATGCACGCCGTCGTCCTGCTCGTGAATGAGCACACAGACACTCGCGACTGGAGCGTTCACAGCACTCGCCCAATGCCCACGTGAGCCTCCTTAGTCGCACCGAGCGTCCCTGTGTACACTCGAGCCACCACGTGTTGTCAGTAACACAATTAACGCCTAAACGGTAACTCACTCATTAGGCGGGCGCCACAACGGGGCGTGAACTGAAAAGACGGTGCCCTCCAGGATCAAAAACGTCCTGTTCATCGATAGGTGAAAATCTCTGACCATGCGACGCACTTGAGAGCACTCTCTCTCCGGCGCACCAGTACGACACGCGTGGTGCGTAAAGAGCATAGCCCCTGGCCCGTCCAAATATAGCAGTACAGTCAGTCTCGCTACACTTGATATGCCGACCTCTAGCACGGAACATACTGTTCCTCGCGTCGACTTTCAGCGTGAAAGCCATGCACCTGCCTCTCTCTACTTTGCCTCTCTTCGAGCCATTTGCCCTGTTCCTGCTCAGGTAAACACTGGAATTGCCGCAACCTCCTTGATCGGCGCTTGCCGGCTTCGTGGCATCTTCTAACTCTCAGGCTGCATGAGACCCCTCGCAGTGAATTGACCCTAATTTGCCTTGTGGCAAGTCGCCACTCATTTCCGGGTCCTCAAATGACCTGGCCGGACACACATCGGGTGCGTTCGAAAGCTGCGCGGCACTCTGCCCGGTCGGCCCAGCAGGCCCACCTCCGCTCTCTGCCTCGGATGAAATGTCCCTGCCATCACGAACGCTAAGGGGCACTTCACGCCCTATGCCCGACACAGTGTGCGGTTGCGGCAACGCTAGGTTTCCTGCTGTCACTAGCTCGCCGATCTGACGTCTGTCGTCGCTGGTCATTTCAAGCTGAACCAACTGCTCTTTTGCGCAGCTTGCCTGAGGCCGAGTTTTTATTCCTGAACTCGCGTCCTCGTCCCTGGACTCATTTGGGCTTGAGCTACCATGTGCAGCTGGATCTTCGGAGTGCGCGTTCACCGCCTCTGATACCGCGACGCTGCGTTCCGTCACGATATTTTCTTCAACTGCGATTCCAGCTTCGCAGAAATCTGGCTCACTTTGTACTTCTGCCTGGCTGTTTTCTTGACCTGTGCTTGACAAGCATAAGGCTTTACCTTCCAGCACAGGTGGCCTCTCCTCTCGGGACTCGGAGTAGTTTTCCCTCGCTAGTTCACTAGCTCTCCTAGACTCCTTGAGCTCAGCGAGCTCCAGCGCTAGCTGCTGGCGCTTTGCTTCTAATTCCTCCAAGACGCACTTAACGTCCTGAGGTTTTTCCTCGCACAGCGGCGCCTTTCCTCCATTCACTTTCGCAAGTTCAGCCTGAAAGTACACTAAGCGCGCCTTCGCTAATTTCACTTGGTACCTCACATCGAGTGAGGGCCGGCATGGATAGCCCTCCATACCACCGTCTGTACTCCTCAACTGTCCTACCGGCTCGAACACATGCACAGGGACGCTAACAATGCGACGAAGGAAACTCACAGTTTCGATGCGTCGATCCGCATTGCCAGCTCCTTGGCGTCGCAGTCCACCGCCACTTTCACCGGACGCTGCGATGAGCTGTCGCACGCCGCTGGTCCTGTGCACGTTGTCACTTGCTGCGACCCGCCGGTGACCGTCAAGTCCTCGACGCGCAGCTTTTCTTGACCGGATGCAGTCCCGCGTCGCTGAACTACTGCCGTGGTCCTTACGTCCTTGCCGCCGTCTCTCCGCAGGTCATTTCTCGAACGCTGCTGTTGCCTGATCGTCGCCTTTCTCCCTGCGTTCAATCTTCCTGCGCCGTCTTCCGATGGCGGCAGGATCCTGCCGACTGCGCCAGTAAAGTTCCACAGGTTCTCTTCTTCCCTTGCACCAGGGGTGCCCCGCCAGAGACGGGTGGTTTAACTCGAAGACTGAAGCTTGATCTTCGCACCGGAGGTGCCCCGTCAGAGACGGTCTCAAGATGTGTTGACACGCAGGGATAAAAAAGGGAATAACTGAAGATTTATATACAAATATTTACAGAATATACAAGTTAGATACAACTGAAAAGAGACAAAACATCAAAAAGGCGGAACTGGCTAATACTAGGGGAGGCCCCTACTCGGCAGAGCCGAGGATGCGTAGCATCGAACCTTAGCCCAGAACCCCGCTTCCGGCTCCGGGGTCCGGTTTTAAAGACCTAAAGGCCCGGCCCACATTTCGTAGCAACCAATCATGTTACACTCCTCACATGATTGGTTTACCGAGAGCATGGCCAGCCCTCCAGCTTCCGTAGTGCAAAACGCCCTTTTCCATTGCACAATAAAAGTGAAAAACAAAGACAAATACACTTTCGCGCCAGCACGTGCGCGAAACGGTACCGCGGGGCGGGGGACACCCGTAGTCCCCGGCGCGTTCGTGAGCGGCCGCGTTCCAAGGAAGGAGACGCTTCGCTTTGAGCGCTCCCAGCCGCGTTCCGATGGCCCCGCGTACACTAAGGATCCCTTACAGGGGCATTACATAAGGGGTGGGTTTTTATACAAACAATAAGGATCATGGTAAACAGTTATTGAAGAAATGGTCAGATACAAGTTGCAAAAACGAAGATGGGCAGGTAGTAGAAGCGATTTCGTGGGGAAGGCCGTTCCAGTCTGTGGCGGTTCGGAAAAAAAATGAAGCTGTGAAGGTGGTGGTCCGGGCACGTGGGCGCGCAACTTGAAGTGGATGGCTGGTTCGATATGATATGCGTGCTGCTGCTGTGATGTATGGTGCTTGATTAAGGGACGAAAAAAAGAACTTGTGGTACAGTGAAAGGCTAGCAATGTGACGTCGACAGAAAAGCGATGATAAACAAGATTCTTCTTTGAGAGATGAAACGCTGATATTATATGAGTACGATGAATGAATAAATCTAACAGCGCGATTTTGAACTGATTCTAATGCGTCGGCGAGATATGCTTGGTGCGGATTCCAAATGGGCGACGCGTATTCCAGTTTTGGCCTGACAAGTGATTTATAAGCTAGTAATTTGACATGTTCCGGGGCGTTTCGCAGATTACGTTTCAGAAAGCCTAAGGTTTTATTAGCTGAGGCGATAATGTTGGTGACATGTGTGCTCCAGGACAAATCGTGAGAGAGCGTTACACCTAGGTATCTGTAAGACTGCACTAGTTCCAGGGGTGTGTTAAGAATTGTGTAAGGGAAACAAAAGGGACTGCGCCGGCGGGAGAAGTACATGCATTTACATTTGTTGGCATTTAGCGTCATTAGTGAATTGTTGCACCAGTCTGAAACGCTGATTAGATCGTTCTGGAGAGCAGTTTGGTCAGATATGTTTTTGATTGTGCGGTAAATGACGCAGTCGTCTGCGAACATGCGTATATGAGAAGAAATACACTGAGGTAAATCGTTAATGTATATTAAAAACAACAGAGGACGAAGGACAGATCCTTGGGGCACGCCGGAAGTTACTGGGAGGGGTCTAGATGAGTTACTGTTGATTAAGACCATTTGCGTACGATTGGACATAAATTCCTGTATCCACATTATAACGTTAGGATCTAGGTTCAGCAGTTGAAGTTTTAGTAACAAGCGCTGGTGAGATACCTTATCAAAGGCTTTCGCAAAATCCAGATTGCGTCAGTTTGCACATTAGTGTCCATGTTAGTGTGTAAGTCATGAACAAAAAGAGCTAATTGGGTTTCACAGGAGAAACCTTTGCGGAACCCATGCTGCGAGGGATGAAAAAAATTGTTACAGTCTAAGAAAGAAATAATTTGAAAGTAGATGAC
Source organism: Amblyomma mixtum (assembly GCF_055824585.1). Classification (NCBI taxonomy): domain Eukaryota; kingdom Metazoa; phylum Arthropoda; class Arachnida; order Ixodida; family Ixodidae; genus Amblyomma; species Amblyomma mixtum. Next base: position 61,129,953 of record NC_143015.1, read on the forward strand.
ATGTTCCATGATATTGCATGGCACGCTTGTTAGGGAGATAGGTCGGTAATTTAATGGATAGTTTCTGTTACCTGTTTTGTAGACTGGAACGACCTTTCCCACTTTCCAATCATCTGGCATGGTTCCTGAAGAAAGTGACTGGGAGAACAGCAATGACAAGTATGAAGTAACCGTGTGTCTCGTGTTCCTTAGAATTTTAGAGTTAATACCATCAATGCCAAATGATGACGACAGCTTAGTCTTCTGGATTATGGATGAAATTCCGTGTTCACAAAATGTGATGTTTGGCATGGTACCTTCCATATTGGAATAAGGAAAAGAAAAGGGCGTTTCAATTTAGCAAAACGTTCAGTTGGGCGAGTTGGTAGATATTCATGATTTGAACAGCGCGAACTACAAGGGACAAGAAAAGAAGGACACAGGACGAGCGCTCGTCCTGTGTCCTTCTTTTCTTGTCCCTTGTAGTTCGCGCTGTTCAAATCATGAGCGTTTCAATTTCTTTCGTGAAAACAGTGGCAAATGCGGAATTGAAAGCGTCGGCACATTCAGCATCGGTAATGGTTTCTTGTATATCATTGGTGAGAGTGATAGCGCGTTGTGGGTGAGGGTTTATTACTTGCCAAAACTGTCTTGGGTTACTGCGCCTCATAACCTGCGTTGCCTTGGGACGTTAAGCCCCATAAACTATAAACCAAACCAAACTTACGTCAGATCTTTCACAACCAGCCATAGTGTGAAGTTTTACCACGAAGTAAACAGTGTTCGCTCATTTGCATCGCGCCTAATGAGGCTCCTTGGGTGTTCTCTCTGAAGCTGTAGGGTGAAAAGTTTCCAAGGAACTTAGAACGATCTATAGGAGCATAAAAGGAAGCTTAGTATTTGAGCAACGTTTAGAGAATTAATGCCGAACTTTGTCGGTGCCGATGAGCCCCACGCAGAGTAAAATTGCAGAAACTGATCTTGAGTATAAAAGACCGCGCTCCATATGCTCCGCTGTGTGTTTTAATTTTGTTTCTGGAATTATTGCTTTTCTTCAAAAATAGACCAAGAAATACAGCATTTGCAACGGTTTGTGTTAAAAAATTAGCTCATGCTTAACCTAATACGCTCCGCAACCTGCGACCTGTTTTAAAGTTCTCGAAGAAGTAACACCACTGCTTTTTCTTTTTGCCCGGCACTCATTTTAAAACCAATAATCCCAAACCGCTAGTGATAGAGTAGTAAGTTTGACGGCACAGCACGCAGCTTGCGACCGCTCGAACGATGATACTCAAAAGCTTTTAAGCAAGTTTTGCAAAACCACACTGTTCAATGAAGGAGTTGAAAGCACGCTATCTTTAAAGGTTCAACGAAATTTCTTGCAGAGAAAGCAAAAATTCGTAATATAAAGTCCCAAAACAGACGTTTCGTTTCTCGATACGCAGATGTGTATAAGCTTCGTTAGGAACAGGAAGAAATGAATACTGTTTTTCTCTTGCAGCTGGCGTAGTAGAAGAACCAAGATAATCCACTAAGCTGAAACGAAAAAAAAAACTAAATTATGAAATGTTTGATTTGACGTATACAAAATACTGACGCCAACAGAATAAGAGAAACATCGCTTTTAAGCACCATAAAACAGGGTAGTTCATGGAAGGATTTCCACTATTGTTCACTCCGCGGAAATATTGGATTCATTTATATAGTTTGCCTACCAGTCGAATCAAACGGATTAGTTTTAGGTTACCCTAAACAAGTCTGGTTTATGAGCATGGGCCCACGTCGTATTCACCCCCCCCCCCCCCCCCCTTCAGATTTCTAGGATACCCCATTTTGTTTTCCACCGGCATTCCGTGGCATGTTGAAGTTTTTATCTCGAAGCGCACATTTACTGATTACATCGCCTACCCCAACTGCCTATTGCACTCGTCATTCTATTTCTTGTTACATCTGTGCAAGTTAAAAATAAATGCGTTTCAAATAGAAGAAATTTATTATTAATATACCTCACTAGTACAGAGTGGAGAGTTTTAAAGTAAGCTGAGCCGAGATATAATAGCTTCACCCAATCACTGCCTTCTCATTGTTATTTGCGATACGCTGTCAGGTGTCTGGTATGTGAACACACAGTCCACTTCCAATTATTTAAACAAATACTGACTTCAGCTCGCATACAGCAAATATTTTAAGTTTGTTCAACCACAGGTGACATTGCCAGTTGAGCCAAATCGTTCCAGCCTTGGCGTTTTGCGCGAAAAAAGTCGAGTACTGTCTTTCAAAAGCAGAAAGGCAGATACGTACATTACTTCCCTCTCCTGACTGCTGACCCGAAAGACGCGGGTTCGACCCCGGCCGCGGCGGCCGAATTTCGATGGAGGCGAAATTCTAGAGGCCCTTGTGCTGTGCGATGTCAGTGCACGTGAAAGAACCCCAGGTGGTCGAAATTTCCGGAGCCCTTCACTACGGGGTCCCTCATAGCGTGAGCCGCTTTGGGACGTTAAACCCTAATAAACCAATAAACTACTGCCCTCTCAACGTCTCCTGCATCCCAAAACATTCCGCACTCCTCGATTAGCAAGCAGACTGTTATTTACCACTCCTCTCTACGAACAAGGCGCACTCTCTTTTTTCTGCGGCTCATAGGCTCCCTATTCAGGAAGCGCGGCAAGCGCAAACAGGCTCGCATTGCACCCCGAAGATTACCTCTTACGAGGTTCCCAGTGGAAAAGAAACGAGCGCCTTTCATCGTGGCACTAAATAGACACACATGCGCAATCTGCGTGCGCTGGCATGTTCCGTAATTGAATCCGGCTGTGCCTGCCCTCAAGCACAGCTTCCGCAGTCAGGCTGTTTTCTTTAATGCCATGGCGTTCTCTCAGCTCGTCTCGTTACTCAAAGTGTGTTTTCTAACAGCACACCTCCCTGGACGAAACTTTGCATAGCCGCTCACCTCCCGTGGCAGGGGCAGGACTCTCTCTTTTTTTTTTGCAGCCTCATTTTAACCGGCATGCCTTAAACTCGTACAACAGCCTCTGGCAATGTTGCGAAAACTCATTTTCTTGTGATTTAGGCGTAAATTCTCAGACTGTGTTGTTTGCGAATAAAACTCAACCGAACCTTTACTACGCACTTCTGCAGTCGACCAAAGCTAACAGGCTCTGTCAATGCAGAAAAAAATAAATTATTTCGTGTTTTTTTTTTTTTGCGCAGAACCTCGTTTTCTTGTGTCTAATTACTCCAGCTTCAAATAACTAGGATCAGTAGAAATCCATCAGCCTGAACATAAACGGCTTTCCTACAGTTCCAAAAATCACAAACTGCGCTGATTACAGTTAACAAACTCTACTCAATCGTTATACACAACGAGAGAACAAGAAACGTAACAAACCCGTAGCCTTTGTGAAAGTATACTCATGAGGCATCTCTTCATGTATTCGTAGAATTGCTCCCACATGAACAGACTATATGTTTTCTTTTGGAAACTTGTTTACTCTTTGGTATACAGAGTAAACAGAAGGTCCTCAGTACCGTGGCATCCTTAAGCCCATGCGTGAAGTAATAGTTGTGATGAAAAGAAAGTGGTTTTCCTAGTCATTTTCCTCCACTACATAAGACACAGCCTAAGCGTAGGAAGCGCACTGCCTGTATTCTTCATTAGTTGCCACATAATACGAGGCAGACTGTGTCAATATGTACAAGATGGCTGGCCACCTCTATGCAGCCCTAATGTTAACACAAGGTAATTTATGTGCAACAATCTCCAATAGCACTTTCCACTGCGTAGGGGTGGTAGGTGCTAACTAGCATCTATTTTAGGACACGGCGCCGATATCTCAGTTACCTTACACAAGCGTCCAAAAGCACCGAGTGACACAGGGATTGTACACGATGCAGCGTGCAATGGAGGTAACAAATTTCTTCGGCAAACGAGTGTCTCCTAGTTCTTCAGCCTGACTTCCTTCTGGGTATTGTGCGATACGTGCGTGGGCTTGCACTTACATAAACACTCAAGTCTCTGTCACTTATTCAGCTCCTGCTTGAATTACCGCCCATAAAAGGCAAGCAGCCGCACAAAGAAATTCTCTCTACTCTTTTCTCATTGAGACGCTGCCCCAATTATCCGGGTTAGTGAAGCGGTGGAATCCCAAGCCAGAGAAAACAAATATACGCAAGAAAAAGGTGATGGTGGTTTGATTCTTTCTGCTTTTTTTCCTTTGCGACATTTGGGACAAGAGCACCCACGCTGATCCTAATTTGCCTGCTAAACCACAGAAAACGTGTTTTTTATGGCGTTACATTCATCGCCTTCTTGATGGCATCAATGCCTGTGACTGCATTGTGTTCATTGCGATTACGAATACTTCCAAGAAACTCGGATTTCAGTTACAAATTTTAATTAGACTTGTCTACTGCTTTTCTTTCTTGTTCTTGCCTTGCTTCCTTCCCTGCACTTCTCCGGATAATTAACCTGTACTCATCGACATCTTGTTGAGTGAAGCAGCTTTTACTGTGCTGAATTATGCTCTTTGCAATGCGGTTCGTTTTAAGCGTCCGCGGACACTTTTATCTTTAATAACATAAGCTTCTCGTTTATTCCCCTGTGTCTTTGATATGATAGCTCCTATTATGTGCAGTGCAATAACAATGCTGCCTGATATTATTTGACATTTCAGTAGTTTTTACTGAAGGAGCTTCGCATGCGGCGGCTATAGTTTTGATGAGTTAGATAAGATCTTAAAATTCTAACGGGCATGTTGCGACATTAAATAGAACTGTAAGCTGTATTTTCGAGGCAGGATACAAAACTAACGCTCAGGACCTTCACTCTGCCGCAGAATTCTACTGTCAGTGTTTGCAGGGGGGGAAATCTGACTGTGCAGCCTGCTCGTGGCCCCCCCCCCCGCCACCGAATACGGGCCGGTGTAGTTTCGGCTACTAGGCTTTGTTTCGGTGCAACGCCAGCAGTGGGGATGGGATGGCCGGGACCCATCCTCTGGGGATGCAAACCCCCAATGGGAGTGGCAGCGACTCCCAGACGACTGTGAGGGCCAGTCGTGCACGTGAGGTCCGATGCCTGAGCGGAGGCAGGCCTGGGTTTATACTCAGGTTGGACCCACGAAATCCGGCCCGGAAAGCATGTCAAAACGCCAGAAGGTTTTCAAATACATGCTACCTTCCTTCCTCTGCGCGCGGCGGCGTGCAAGTCTGGCTACCGACGCGTCGGTTTCTGGTTACGGAGAAACCAGGTCCGCGCGGGGGTTCATAGTGGCCAGGCTCTGAGGACCGCCGCCTCGGGGAAGCGGCCTTACGGCCGGCCGCAGGCTTAACCGCCTGCGGGATGCCGGGGGATGAGGGCTTAGTACTGCCTCGTAAGAGTCTGGCGAAAACCGAAGATGTGTGGAGTACCGGTGGAGTAGGCCCGGGTCATCTCATCCTAAGCCACGTTCTTGGTTAGTGGCCTGGTCGCCCAGCCTTGAACACTCTCTCCTCTGTAGGAGAAGAGTAAGCTAGGAGAGGAAATAAGTGCATGGATGGTTGGAGGAAGCACAGATGGACCCCCCGGAGCGACCAGTTCTGAGGCCGCGAGGCCGTTGACGTTCTGGACCTCCACTGGCTCGGGACTATCACACATACTTCCGGTGTCCGAAAAACCGCGAAAAGCCTTCGACGGCTAGTAGCCGGCAGGTGGGAAAGGCCTTCTAGAGTGCGAGAGGAGCCCCAGGTAGCTACTGACACCGTGTTAGGTTTTCCTGTCTCCGACGGTCGGAGCCCGTTGCGTATGGTGGGTGGTCGGGCATACCGTGAGTGGGGCCGCACCATTGGGCAATCTCGATGCTCTCCCTGTCCTGGCCAGGCGGGCCAGTAATGGAGTCGAGATAATTGAAGGATCAGAGCAAAAAACTCGCTGTCCCCATTCCCTTCCCACGTCCCATTTCCCTTTCCGCTACTTCCCAGGGGAGGTCAGGGGAGCCTCCCCGGGCCCGCTCTCTCGGCTGTGGGTCGCTAATGTAGCATTTTCCCTATTATTTTATCTTTCCACCCACGGGTGGTCAAATTACAACTTGCCTACGGGCCTCCTCTTTTATTTTTCAATTGGGTTAAGCCTGTTGTGTGTAAACGGTGCAGGCAGGGGCCTATTATTTTTATTTCCTTTTCGGTTGCCCCAACCTATTCAATGTCAGTGTTTGCAACCGGACGCTGTAACATCCATCCATCCTACGTCATAATTTCTGGAGTACTTGTGCAGGTGTCAGCACACACATGACTCATGAATGCAAGTACATCAACCTTCACTGAGGTGTTTAAGTGTTGGGCGATTTGTTTAAACGCATTGAGTCCACGTAAGGCCACAACCTAAAATAAGTGTCTATCGGAGCACGTAAAGATTGGCTGTCCTCTCCAAAAAATCCCAGGCCAACCGGTTCTCTACACACCAGTGGAATGAGGACCCCACATAACCGGTAGTGCTTTAGAGAAGGAAGCTCCCCTCTCCTCGTGAGCGCTTCGAACTGCCAGAAAAGCTGGCTGGCCACCTCTACTCGGTGGAGAAGCAGAGTAACAAGTAATTTTTCGTATCCTTCTCTAGAGCTTCTATTAACACAGAACAGACTTTTTTTTATCAATGGGTGCTTGAGAGTAACGTCCTTTTGTGCTGCTGTCAGCCTCATAGGACCCTACGAACAACCCCAGCAATTTTTTTATCAGAACGCGAAGATTTCGGCAGAAATCTTTCTCTGAAGTGGGTTCGCAGTCGCCGTCAGAACGTCAGCTCTCTCATGAGGCTTTTGCCGGGGTATCACAGATTTTCTCCCTTTATTTATATTTTCAGCAAAAATAACTTCTAATGTGCTACCACATAGATTTAGCTCAAGAAAACTGTCTCCTCTCGGCAGGGCGAAAATGGCCCCCAGTGCCCAACAACAAAACTGTGAGAAATCTTGTGCCCAGAAAAATAACATAAAAGGCACTCCTGTAATGTGCTATCGGCAGTTCTAAAGCATTTTAAGCCATACTAATTTAAAATCTTGGGCATATTATATTCACACATTTGCTGACAATTGCAATCATATTGTCGGCGTTGCACTAACTCGTAACGCATCGATTGAGAAGAGCTTGTGTTTATTTGTGCCATGTGTCATAAGTGTCCGAAGTCAGACCTGCTTGGATTGCTTAGTGCCTGCGACACTCAGCTGCTGATAAGACCGATGCGGGTTAGACCCCTACCACTAAGCCGCCGTTTCGGCTGTAGCGAAATTAAAAAAAAAAACACGCTTGTGGTCCCAGGGCAAGCACGCATCGCAGAACTCCAAGTGGTCTAAGTTATACTAGAAACCTACAGTACAGCTTCGCTAATAACCCACCGTCGCTGCGACGCGCTCCATCCAGATAATATTAATATAAAGAACAGTAAAGGCTGCACAATTTTTTGTTTAAGAATCTCAACATTCTTTGCTGCGCGCGACGAATATAAACAAGGAAAGCAGAACTTGTGGTAGAGGTTCAGGTACTTATAAAAAACAAAAAAATGCGATAAATCAAAGGGTAGTGCAGAATTACATGTCCTTGCTGGCGCACGCGATAATAATTTAGAGCAGAAAGATTTTTTGCAACCAAATGTAATTCCAATACACTGTAGCGCCGCAAAAGACGAGGACGCAAGAGACGAGAGACAAACACCACGAGCGCTAACTTCGAACAAATTTTATTCTCCTGAAGCATCACCTTTGCGAACAGTATCGCACGTGCGAACAGTATCAATTCCTTAGAAAAACGAGATCTTTATCTGAGAGGAGAATGGAAGGTGTGCTTACACATGAGCATCCTGACCTATTTATCTTTTCGGCTTCAATGATTTCGCGCGTTACCCTTTCTCTGCTTTTTCCTATTACCAGACTTTTATCAAAGAAAGGTTTACAGGTTTTTGACCTGCATGCGAGAATGTGGTCAACCAGCGATCCGCCTTGCCCGTTTCTGACGTTGCGAGCGTGTTCCATTAGGCGCTCGTTAAGACATCTCCCCGTCTAGCCGATATAGTGTTTCCCGCATGACAAGGGAATTTGATACACAACACCTTCATCACACGTGACGTAGGGCTTCTGGTGCCTAGTTGCGCATCCGCGCGCTTTGTTGGTGTTGGTTTTTCCCAGTTTGCACAACGTTGCAAGTTTTTTCGGCGCCGAGAACACGACGGTTGCATTCGCTCGTTGACCAATTCTTTTCAAATCGTGGGAAATCTCGTGTAGATAATGTAATACAACCAGGTTTTTTCGTTCACGAGGAACCGGGTTTGGGTGACATTGGTTTTCTGGTTTCATTCTCTTAACAAGTTTTTCGGCAACAGAAACTTGAACATGAGATAGGTACCCGGCATTAGTCAGCCTCTTGGACTGCTCTTGAAAACTTTCGGTCATCATGTGCGGACAAGATTTCTGGAGAGCATTTGGAAAACATAAATTGACAATACCTCTTTCTACCAGTTTTAAATGAGCGGAGCGATATGGCAGCATTGGCTTGTTGCTACGCGGCTGGTAGGCCCAGCATATGTGATGAGCGTGAAAGGTGAAGTTAATATCTAAAAATCTAGTGGAGTTATTGATGGGCAATTCGCATGTCAAAACAAGCGGTTTAAAATGTTCTTTCATGATAGTTAAAATGCTATGAGCCTTTGGCTCAAGTGAGCCATGGTCACATTTAACAAGAATAAAAAAATCAACAAATCTATAGACCTTGATTACGTCCAAGCTGTCTAGGTGGCTGGAAACAGCCTTGTCAAGTTTTGATAAAAACAGATTACTCAGAATCGGCGCTATGCACGACCCGCTGCATATCTCTTCTTTCTGAAGGTAGGGTTTTCCTTCCCAGTTAATGAACGTTGACTGCAAGTTAATAGCTATAGCTAAAATTTCTAAAAAACTGCTCGCCGACACACCCGCCGCGTTCTGGAGAGCAACACACCCGAACTCATCTATGCACTTCTCTACACAGCACAGCACCTTGTCGTTCGGCAGCGAGTAATATAGGTCCTTAACATCCAAAGAAAATGCAACAATGTTGTCATCAGAGCGCGACCGAACGAAGTCTAAAATTTCGTCAGATATCATGACCATAAAAGGGTCGTCAAGCGGTAAAAGGTTAACTTTGCTTTGTAAGTACATTGAAACCGTTTTTTGCCATGTGCCAGTTTCAGAAATGATCAGCCTGAATGGTTTTTCCGGTGTATGGGTCTTTGAGCTGAAAAACACGTCTAAAAAACCTTTTCGTGCTTCACCTATTTCTTTAGCCAGCTTGGTAAGGTTTAACTTGTTGCATAGCTTCTACGCTTTAGCTTTTACTTTTGACATCATTACTTCGTTGCGACAGTTAAATACAGAAAACATGGCTTCGTCAGCCTTGGACTTGTAAAGTTCAGAGGATAGAATCACAAAACCACCTTCTCGGTTTTGCGATTCTCGCATTGTCGCATGCAAGTCAAAAACCTGTAAGCCTTTCTTTGATAAAAGTCTGGTAATAGGAAAAAGCAGAGAAAGGTTAACGCGCGAAATCATTGAAGCCGAAAAGATAAATAGGTCAGGATGCTCGTGTGTAAGCACACCTTCCATTCTCCTCTCAGATAAAGAGCTTGTTTTTCTAAGAAATTGATACTGTTCGCACGTGTGATTACCGTTATCTGGCGTATAAATGTGATGCTTCAGGAGAATAAAATTTGTTGCAAGTTAGCGCTCGTGGTGTTCGTCTCTCGCCTCCTGTGTCCTCGTCTTTTGCTGCGCTACAGTGTATTTGAACTATTCACCAACAAGCCCAAAAAGTCACGCTACCAAATGTAAGTGTGATGAAATGAACTGTTGTTATTCCGACGCGCTGTAAAAAAAAAAAAAAAAGGTCCCAGTCAGTTGCGGACGGCTTCGTCACGAAGTTCTCAAACTGTGGATATTAAATTCTGTCTCGGGGAGGTTATATATGCTTCTCTGTTTCGCTTTTCAGTAGGGGTGTGCGAATATTCGAAATTTTCGAATATATTTCGAATATTATATTTTTAGTATTCGAATTCGATTCGAAATCCAAGTATTCGTGTTGTTTCGAATATTCGACCCGACGCGAATACTCGTATCTAGCCGAATATTCATTGTGAGCACCGGCGTTCATTTCTGTCCACAAGCCCTATCGACAGATACATAACAACATGGCGGCGCCTACACGGAAGGAAAATTCTTTCTTCCTCCAAGGGCCATGCCGTAGCTGACTGCGCTGGTGAGCTTTTTTGTGGCTATACCTGCGAAGCTGGTATCGTCAGAGCTGTGCACGAAGTACCTCGCAATACGTGCCAGGTCAGTGCCAAGCGAGAGGGCATTTTCTCAAGCTGGTATAGTCAGAGCTGTGCACGAAGTACCTCGCAATTCGTGCCAGGTCAGTGCCAAGTGAGAGGGCATTTTCTGTGGCTGGAGGAGTCGTTTCAGTAAGAAGGGAACTACTTCTGCCTGACAATGTGGTGCAGCTGTTTTTCCTTCACGACAACCTTTTACGTCATCCCAGCAACGCGCTTTTGTGCTGCTGGCAAGTTAACCTTAATCAATGTTGTGTACTAGCCATCTTCTCTGATATTTCCACTCTTCTAAGAAAAATGTTCTAGTAATAAGGGAGTAATTACTCATTGACATCCACCCGAGCGCAGCCTTACGGCTACAAAGTAAAGCTATACAGCTTTCTCAGAAACTTCGTAGTTAAAGAAAAATTCGTCCGTCTCCGGGGATCGAACCCGGGACCACCGCTTCACCGGAGCAGTCGCTCTACCAATTGAGCTAACCGGGACGGCAAGCTTATGGTAGGGCGAGAGCGAATTGATCAATAACTCGAAGTGGGAACAATGTTGGTCAAATGTTTTAGGATGTCAATGAGTAATTACTCCCTTATTACCAATCTACTCCACCTTGGGGGATTCCCCTAAAACATTTGACCAATAATGTTCGAGACTTTGATACTTTTTGTGCAGCCACACACACCTTTTGTGTTCATTTAATCATCCATAGTTGGGGCGCTATGCCGGAAGGCCCGAGTTTGGCGCTCGCCCGAGTTTCATCCGAGTTTGCGATGACGGCAGTCAGTGAACAAAGATAGCGCGGAACGTGCTCAGGCAGCGGACAATAAAATGTAGAGATAAAGCCACGTAAAGGCGATACAAGCGCACCCTGCGCGCCTGTTTCACACTTCAAACACAGTACACTGCGCAATACCAGGCCGCAGCGCTACCTGAAGTTATCAGCGCCATATCAGCAATCGCGAAATCGTGACTTCTCTGCTATCTATCTGCACACTCGCCGCTAGCTGTTTGACACGCCTTTTCGGGCGCGTCAAAGGCGTGTATTCTCTTTCAGGCTCTATCTGTCTCTCCATTTCCGAAGACAAACAGTGCGCACTAGGTGCACTCTTGTATCAACCCTTTCTCTTATCTCGAATACGTTAAAAGGCAACAGATAATATTATGAACATTTTGTTCATTTCCAAATGTATTTTAAAATCTGAATCCAATAAAGCGTTGTTGAAAAGCATAGCTTTAGGAAATTACAAAGATTTGACACTTTCTGCCGCTAGAGGCGATAGTGAGGCCATTGCTTGCAGCGTGGCTTGCATGCGAACTAGAGCGGCAGCCCACCGTGTCGAAAACGAGAGAGTTCCTGCGCTGACACGCCGCCGGTAGCGCTGCCTTCGACTGGAAAGACTGGGCAACTACTACACGCTGAATCGTTCTTATTTTTCGGCCATTGCGATAATATATTTTATTGTGTCGTATATCAAAATATAACAGTCATGCATCTTCTGGCTTGCATAATAAACAAAAGCAAGAAACTGAACTTCACTGCACCCCAGCGTCAGTGCTGCTCTCTGCAGTGACCTCAGGTGGAGCTCTTCGCTGCTACGGCCGCTGCCGCACCCCGCTATGGCTAACCATTGCTTTTAGTACGCTCTTGGCGAATCTCAGCGGTAGAAATTGGCCGTGCGAGCGGCTGTGATGCGGTGCGAGAAAAAAAAATGCTGTTTGGCTGTATTCAATGATTCATTACGTATACCTGTGGTGCGTGACGCCTCTTTAGTGCACTGCGGATGCGAAGAGCGTGCTACCCAGCGACACAACTCATCCTATGTCATCAGACGCTGACTAAAAGCTGTGAAGGGGGTGGCGCGCGTATCTGCGTAGGATTTGTTAACGTCGCGCACTTAAAGGTTTTGCGGACTGGTTTGGTCAAAAACGTCGATCGCCGTTGTATACCGCAGGGACATCGCATTAATATCATTCGGGCAGGTGAGGGATCCTGTTTGTAATAATGGAATCGGACTTATAACAGAGAAAGGTGTTACGGTTGTGAAGTACGCAGTGCTTGCGTGCTGGAAGTTACAAACACTTTATTGCACTGGGTCTGGAGCAGCGATCGTTTGTCGACCCCATATGTGTTTGACACATTGATGCTGAGCTTTATCACCGATGAAAAGACGGCCAGGCCAAACACCTGTGATGCGATGTTGTTGGAGTAGGACGTGCTCCAAGCACCGGTTCGTCGTCGTGCTCCGTGTTTGACGCCTTGCAAGCAGGTGTGACGCGCCTTCAGCGTTGTGCTGTGTCTTACGTGGTTGAAACAGGCTATAGTGTTGTGCAACCTTGGTATGCGAGCGAAGAAATCGGCGGCTTTCGCCACGTTGCGTGTCCTTCGCAGAGGTGCTTAGATTTATCAGCGATGACGTCCGTTTTGCCTGTTATATTTCGATGGTCAACATCGTCGATGTCTGTCAGCAATCAGCACAGCCGCGCAGCGTACCTGTAGCCGGCAGGGATGTTGGGAGTGGCCCACCCATAGCGCGTACGCCTATAATTTATGTACGGCACGCCGGGGGCGTGACCAATGATTTTGATTGACAGGTGAACTCGGAGCTAAACTCGTGAACGGTGAAGGGCCCTAATTCATCTCGTGACTGTCATGGCGGCAGCAGCAGCAGCTTGGGTAATCGCTTCCTCTGGGGGCAAATGTCAGTACGGCCGGCTGGACCCGTTTACTGCCTTGGCCGACGACGAATTCCAGCGACATTTTCACCTGTCCAAAAAATCGGTACGATGGTTGTGTAAATAGTTAGGCGACGACCCACGCTTGCGGAGAGTGCGTACCGGGCCTCATTCGCTTTCGGTCGAAGAGCAAGTCCTCTGCGCCCTCCGGTTCTTCGCCACCGGGAGCTTCCAGGGGAGCGTCGGCGCAGACCGCTTTATTGGACGCGAATAAAGCACTGTGAGCCGTTGTGTGAGGGACGTCTCCGACGCGCTTATCGACGCGGCTGTGCAGAAACGGTGGCTCGCTTTGCCCACGACTGCGGCCGAGCGTGCGTATGTTGAGGAGCGTTTCCTTCTGCGCGGCGGCATCACAGACGTCGTGGGATGCGTCCACGGTACCTACATTGGCGTAAAGGCCCCTTCGAAGTCCATCCCTGACATGGTGAAGGCCAACTATTTCACGAGGAAGGCACATTATGCATTGAACATTGCAATCAGTAAAAAATAATTGTTTTCGCCAAGTCCTTTGGGCTACTCTACAGCACAGTGCCAAAGTCGGTCCCAGACTCTTTTGGCGAAGACTGGATCAGCCGCTAACCGGTTCCACAGAACAATTCATAACATGCCAGGTACCTTAAGAGAGGCCCACAAAAAAAAGTGGGCTCCTCGGCAACGGCGAAATCGAAAGTTGCAGATGGCCACTTGTTAATCAGGCCACTGCAGAAAACTCACCACTGTGCTAATTAATTAAATACGACGAATGAATGTCATCTTTCGCACAAACCTCTCACTTGCATCTAAAAAGTATAGTCACAATGCTGCAGAATCGGGAAGATAACCGCCACTGCTGACCAAAAGCCGGTGCGAGCTCATTGACAACGAATTTCGGACAGCTCACATTAACGCGGTATGCATGAAATGAACAGATGCATGCAGTTCATTTCAGAACACGGCATAATATTCAAGCGATTCTGAACAAAACGAGTTTTCTCATTCAAGTCACGCGAAATTAAACTTGCGATGAAAAAAAAAATGTGAGATAAAAAAGTTTCGCCATGCGGGATTTGAACCCACGCGCTCCCATTGCCTGTCGACTCTCCGGAGCGGCGCGTTAGACCACACGGCCACAACGCGGAGTTTTTTTTTTCTTTATTGCCTGTCTTTATAAGCATTTTATACCGCGAGGGAACGCTACCAACGCCCGTAATCAGCTGACCGCCAATGGCGACGAGGTGCATCTGCAACGCTGTGAAGGCTACCGAAGTAGTCCGGAAAAAAAATAAAGAGAGGTGTATCACTCCGCGTTGTGGCTATTTTGTTGGGCCACAACGCGGAGTGATACACCTCTCTTTATTTTTTTTGCGGACTACTTCGGTAGCCTTCACAGCGTTGCAGATGCACTTCGTCGCCATTGGCGGTCAGCTGATTACGGGCGTTGGTAGCGTTCCCTCGCGGTACAAAGCAAAATTTAATAATGCATAAATCACTCCAAAGTGCTTTAAATCCAAATCTTGCACACTATAAAATGCTTATAAAGGTGTATTAAGTGCATTATAAAATTCAACAAACCTCGTTTGTCTAATTGCACACGCAGTGCACTTGGTGGAGCGACACACAAATGAAAAGTGCACCGGCGGTTGGCTCACCTGACCCGTTCTTTGTAGACCGCCCAAGAAGCCGATGAGGTGGCGCCGATGTGATGATAAAGCACGGAATATATCCAGATAACCCAATGAAGTTTGAGGCGTGACGAGGGTGGGATTTTGTCTTGCTACCATTAGTTCACTCATCTGAGGGCGTCGCCAGAGCTCGGGAAGATTCCGAGTTTCAGCAAACTCGGGCCTTCCAGCATAGCGCCCTTGAACTGTGATTTTTCTTGCGTGCCCAAATAAATGTTTTGTAGTGATTAAATGCGTCTGTCCTTGATTATTCGATATTCGATTGGATATTCGGAACTAAGTATTCGTATTCGAAAAATTTGATATTCGCACACCCCTACTTTTCAGGTTCTGGTGTTTTCAGGTGTGCAGGTTACGCTTTCTGGCATTCTTTTTAGAGCGCTTGGGCGACGGCACACGTGCAGCATTCAAAACCCGCCTCGGCTGCAATGAATAAAATGTTTTTACCATCACCATCATCAGGCAGTTAGAATGCGAGGTATAAAAGAACGCTGTGCACAGCATCGCGACTGACACAGTGATCACAATGGCATTAGGCGGCGTATGAAACATATTCCAGACTCGAGTAAAAAACAAACCTGGGGACATATTTTGTTATTGCGCATTTTGTTTCAGGTTCCATTCTGTCAGGCCGTAATTGTCACCAAAAAAACATTCGGTGGAGAAACAAAGGGCCAGTGATAGACACAGCCAATGCAGTTGTGGTGCTAATGCTATAGCTATCTTCCAGCCAACGTATCCAAACCAATTGATCTACACTGACCACGCTGTGCGAATTATTCGCACAATCGAAACTTTTTTCTTTAAGGCGAAAGCCTTTTATGGCTCACACTCGCGGCCAAGGTCACGTCCGGTGCAACGCTGTCCTCCACCAATAACGCGGCAACTAATCAGGATGGGAGAAAACGAATGGTAGGTCAGATAGAGGGGACAAAATGTAACCCCTACGCCAAGCTTGATGACATATAGATTGATTATTTAATTAATTATAGGCAATTGCAGCAAAAAACAAACAAAAAGCAAATGAGTCGATATAACGCGGACGTCGATATAGCCACGGAAACGGTGTGACGTCACATCTACCAGAAATCGTCGCAGCATAGTAAAACTATCACAAAATGTTAGAAAAAACCGGGATTTCGTTCAAATTAGATTCACAAATGTATAATTAAGAGAAATCAGTAATCAAGATCACCGAAAGATCTATAGTTTCGGTAAAAGTTGCTCAAAAACGAGGAAAAATGAATGGTGACGTGCAAAGCGGCAAATTTAAATCAGTGCAACGAGTCGTAAACGGCTTTCGCCTCAGCGCGCTTAAGAGATATAAATGCCTCCAACGAATTTTTATTATTTTTTATGGGGGGGATTAGAGCCGATGTAGCTGCTGAGGCATGCAAAAGGCTTCGTCTTGTCGCGTCTTTCGGCGGCCTCACCGTCGGGGACGGTCCGACAGTGCCACATAGTCGCGGGACGGGCTGACTGAGCTAGGCTTCAAAAAGTGATGTTCAAGAAAATATGCTTGATTCGACTCCCAAGGACTAACTTCCCAGCTGAAAGTACAATGAGTGACAATTGGACTAAACCAAAACGTGCAGCAATGTGTTGCAACTTTTTAAAAACCAGTCTTTCTAGAATATACATATTTCGGTGTTCCTTTTTCACTTTTCTTCGTTATTTATTTTTACGGTTATTATCAGGGTGCGAATAATACAAAAAGGAACAATCGGTCTACACAAACGAAAAAAATTCACTTGCAATGGCGAATTTTGAATAAAACACATTTTAGGATCCTTCGTCTTGAGGAAGAGAACCTTTTCAAATTTAAAATCATGCATTTGTATTAACTAGTGACTTAGTCTGAAGTTTTAGATAAAAGCATTAATTTTCGAATTTTTCGAAGGAAGTCAACAGATGAAAGCAGTTACTCAGTAAAACTACCAGCAAAGTTTCGCACAAAATGCTGTCAGAAATTTTCCTCTATAATAGCAGAGAACTTGTTACTGTTTTCGTTAGGCCAGTGGATACATACACACGAAAACATGGGCCTTTACTTTCTTCGAGTTTGTTTAAACTGCGTAGTGGCAACAGAAACAATGACTAGTACCGCTCGGAAGAAGCGCAGAAGTGGGCCAGAATTTGTTTTTTTCGAATTCGTACAGGTTTCCCACTCTTCTCGAACTCATTGCATGTGATGCCTATAATCAACGAAGGCTATTTCTAGAGAAAACAAAGTGAGCAAACGCAAACCACGGTCATCATCAAGTTCATACATCACACTGCCGCGCTTCTTGAGCTCCAGATTCTTCGACAGAGTGCAAATGCGCTGTCAAAGAGACTGGAAAAAATTTTGAGACTTGCTTCCTCGCTTGAAGCTGCCAGACTGAAATGCTGATTGCTTCTCGTTATATCGCCGAACGCGAGTTCCATTGCAATCATTCTGCATGCAATTTGCAATGAATATGAGAAATCCCGAGCTTTTGAAGAGGCAGTCACGCTTCGAGACGCGCTTTGTTCCGCTGAACGAAGTGCCATCTAAATGAATAGTAAATAAGGGGGCCCAGAATTTACGCCTCGTTACACTACCAGAGAAAGAAATACAGTGTGAGGTTTGACTAACCTTAGTGAAGGCATAAGTTTTGCCTCATCAGCACAATGCAGTCTTGTTTTTAGACTCTCCGTGGCAAGAGGTTTAAATATCGTCGATTTACAAGAAAGGCACGACCAGGAGATGGTGACTGAAACTATGTATTTCCCGGAATGTTTCAGACAAGACGAAATATGCATTTTCAAAGCGCGGCCGTCGCTTATGATGGTAGTTAGTAGTACTTTTTGTAATATGTCTGTCTCACTACAGGAGTCAGAAGCGCTTAGCAAACAATTCAGATGAAAAAAAATTGCCATGCGAACACTATAGGAATTTTTGTTTTCCCAGAAGTTTAAAATTATTTCTCTTAACTATATCACCCTGTTCATTTCGGGTAGGTGATAGGATTTTCATAGATTATGCCAGCCTATAAAAGCTGTGTGCATATAGTAGGTGAGCCCTGTAGAAGAGGACTCACCTACTATGAACTAAACGTTTACATATGTTCAGTGTGCTTGCTGAACTCATTCGACAATAATAATGCCATGGACGCTGCTATCTCACGCATCATCATCTGCTTCTCTGGAATGTTTCCATACGTTGACATTCCTTCTCTAGAATGGTTGTGGTTCCCTTGAGGTTCTTGATATTCGATAAGTTGCCCTGTTAGCTCAGAAGAAAAAAAGACATGAACACCAAACAGTCCATGCGAGCTAGTCCCATAGTTGATAAAGGTGTTCGCCGCAACTAGTAGATTCATTGTACGAGACTAGCGCTACCTCACATCGTCAGAGCTTTATTTTCTTAAGACAGCTCATAACAAGAAACTGTAGCAAAGGTTGCTAAAGAAGGATAATTCAACCAATTTACTTTAAATGGCAGCTTCAAATTATTTAAAAGGTAAAGCATCTTCCCATTTTACTTGGAAATCGCCTTGTTTTTGTGGGCATAAACCCCAAAAAAACGACCTCGAGAGCGCTCCAGAAAGTCTTCGATGCGATCGATGGAAACACTTTCAAAGCTTTTGCTACATACCAGAAGAATGGATCATTACCTTCAAAGTTCTCTGAATCGTGTCTAACACTTTTCGAATCTTCAATATTGTGTCCGATAATGCTCAACATACCAGCGCAACGGGAATAGCGGTACCAGTACAAGGTCACTACTATTTGATAGCTGAGGCTGACGTTTCGCCGCCCTATATAGTCGCGATGAAATTATTAATGGGAATTAGCGTTCTCAAGGGCACATTTAATCCGAACCAATACTGTATTTGTGCCGCGATCCCATATGAAAATTAGGCGTTTTCATAATCTATGCTCCGAAAAAAGTAAGAAAAACTTCAGATCTCGGATTATATTTTCACTTTCATGCTTTGACTGATAAATACGCTGCCCATTTTTATGCAGATGATACGTTCCTTTCGGGAAGTTTTTTATGCTATTCTCAGCTTGAAACACAAAATAATTTAGAGAAACCATACGTTAACATCATCACACCTTAACTGCTACAATTTATTCGTCAGGATGACAGTAAAGCTTTTTCATTCTTTTCTTTGGAAAAGGAAAATTTTTTCCTTATATTGGTCAAATTAAGCTTATCTCAATCCAACAAAAGGAACGTACTTGCAAAGCTAATTGCTAACTTTCAGAATACAATTCATGCCTCATCCCAGACGATGGTCCAAGCAATATGGTAAAACACACTGCCTTTCTTTCAGTTCTTTCTTACTCAGCCTAGTATAGAGGGCAAGCTGAAAGCCGCCCCGGCGATAAGAACCTACGCTTAAGCCAGTTATGTCCAACCTTTCACAGGCCTCTCCAAAACAGATGAGAAAAGCCGAAAACGCGCATAGAAGAGAATGCACTTTAACTGCAAGCGACACTGGTCTGATGGCAGACAATTCCCAGCCGGTCGGGACATTTGCACAAGCCTTGGAACATCATCTCAACTCTGGCCTCGTATCCGAAAACCATTCACAGAAAGAGAAGATGAAAAGTAGCTTCTTGTTTCCATTACCACGACATCGTTATGATGAGCAACGAGTCCATCGCTGCGGCTTGAGTTGTGTTCGTACTTTTTCGAAGCCCTGCGATTATGGTTCTTGCAGCAAGCCCTTCAAACGTACTAAAGCAATCGCGGATAGACTGCTCAAACTAGATTACTGCAACTGAATGAACAGTGGGGTTCAATTTATCAAAGAGAAGGTTACGAGTCTATGGTTAAGGAACCTCGCTAACTGCAGATTCGCCCGGTATGTAAGATGCTACTGTTTCCCAGCTATTTTAGCATCACGTAGTCGCACCCTCCGTGGGAGCTGCAGGTTAAGTTCATGAACTAAAAGTACATGCTTACACGCGAGTCCAAGCTACTTGCAAATGATGTACACTGTTGATAAATTTAAACCTGCCCTGTCGGCTCTTTTTTAGTGAACAACATAAACAATGGAAGCCAAATGCTATAGGAAATAGGAAAGGTAGGAAATGGATGTCTCACTGATCGCAAGTCTTTCGCGCTTTGGTGATTGTCTTAAGTGCGGACCCTGTACATATCGCTTCTTGAAGTTTGCTACGTGCTTCCAATTATAAGCGCAGAACTGTTACTACTTTGTTATTGGAGAACTCACGATGCATCCTCGAATAAACGAATATTTGAGCTAGACAGCTACCACTTAGAGTGTGACAGATGAATATGAGAAGAAACTTAGTTGCGAACTTCGATCGAAGCGCCATCTGCGCCCATTTAAATGACGCAAGTATGATGATTCCTCTCCGGAGTTTGAATAGGGAGTGACAGGCCGCAAAAAAAATAGAGGTCTACTATTGAAAAGAACAAAACCAAGCAAGTCTAACTATCTCTTGTGAATACTGACAGATGGACGTGCCTTCTTTTGGCAAAAAAAAAAAAAAAATTTGAGTGTCCAACACAGCATGGCTGAATATGCTACCCTTCACCTCACCGCCAACACAAAATTGCTCTCTAGCAGTCAACGTTTGCCTTTTGGTGCCTACCTTTAGGGAAGCTGGAGACTAACGTTCCTTCAGTCTGTTCGCTGCAATGAAGCTGACTGCACTGAAACTAGAACTAACAATTAAAAAAATTATCGACAGTTGCGTATTTTCTATGCTCAAATTATAAAAACAGCTGTTAAACTTAAACAGAGAACCGTCACTTGAAGGGTGCACTGTCAGTAAATTATGGTTTTAATTCAAAGGCTCACATTGCGCTCTTACCCTATGGGTGTCTCTCTTTGCTTGTATTATACATAAATACTTCATATCATTCCCAATGATAGCCTTATATGCATTGGAAAACAATATCTACCTCCAAGGCCACAGACTAGCATGCTCATTTGGCTGTACGCCAAAGTTATACGGAAGTATGCCAGGCGCGAGACTTGCGTTGGTCCTGCTAGGTGAAGCGTAAATTGTAAAATTATCAACAAAAACTAAAATTCGCGGACAACTTAACCCACGGCTAATTACGAGAGATCTTGCTCAAGCAAGGTTAGCACTGGTTTTGCTTTGGTTTATCTTAACTTTCGACGGCTTTGATTGATTTGAACTGATTTACCTTAGTCAACACATTATACGATTTAAGTTTGAATCATAGTGCATCGTTTTATTCTTGTGCTCTCATTTTGTAATAAGGGACTAATTATTTATTGGCATGCTCTCGAGCGCAGCCACAAAACGACAACGGAAAGCTCCACGTTGAGGGATTCGCTATCCCATTTCTTTCCTCCTACTTCTTCCTCTTGATTTCGACTAGGATATCGTTAACCGGAATTTGTTCCCTCGCTCACACTGACTGCTTTTGGTCTCCTAACGTTCCACCTACGATTTTTCTTTCCATAGCTCGCAGCGTTGGTCGTAACTTAATCTCAACCCTTTCCGTTACCTTCCAAGTTTCAGCGACATATGAGTTCTAATGCCGGAATGTTCTAATGACGCGCGCCACTGCCCCTCTCAATAGCGTTGTGATCACACTGGCTATAGTATAGATTTATGTACTACTTACTATTCAACTACATCACTATGCTATCAACAAAGGGCATGACATTATCTACCAATGGCTACCATGGCACAGCGGCATAGCAGGCAATCACCGTGAGGATGAGCTCACGCGAACTGCTCACGACGACGGCGTTTTTGTGTCGATCCCCATGTCGAGATCAGACGCAGCGGGCAGGCTTTGCGCACTTTCGCGGGACATCACGCTTGCCGCGTGGAATTCCGGCCAATTTTGTAATTCACGTTTAAAATCCTTGGACCCAGATCTGAAGCTTCGGCTTCCGTCAGGCCTACCACGACGAGAAGAAACTTTGCTGTCTCGCCTCTGCCTTAATGTAGCTTTCACCAACCATTACTCATTCTTAATCGGTATGGCTGATAGCCCTGCATGTGTCATCTGCGGGCATGACGAGACTATAACCCACGTTCTTTGTGATTGCCCTGCCTACAGCGCCGGAAGGCTGTCCTCAGCCGTGCGCTGGAGCGCCTATATTCACGCCCACTGACGGAAATGAAGATTCTCGGCCACTGGCCGCGGCGATCGTCGGCGGTGAATGACTCAAAGGCACTGCCCCGTTTCTTGCGAACTTCTTCTGGCCTGCACGATAGGCTGTGACTTCAACGAACACTGACGTTTTAAAGTGACTTCAATTTTCTGTTACTCTTCCTTCTCTTTTTTTTATCCCCTCACCCCCTTCCCCCCGTGTAGGGTAGCAAACCGATTATTCTTCCGGTAAACCTCCCTGCCTTTCCTCTTCTACCTTCTCCTCCTCCTCCTATGTACTACTATTCAGCGGCTTTAATTCTCTTCCCCATATGGCGATTGCCACTGCCCTCTTTGGCTCTTAACGAACAGTAGTAATTTTTACCTGTTCCTAGTTTTCTTTTTACCGCTTTAAACAACATTTGCTCTTTAAAACAAGCTCGATCCTCAACATAATATATTTCCTTATGTCGGCTACCTTGAGTTTATGTAATAAATTTGACAGCTCTGCTAGTTGAACTCTTCCTGTAAAGTTAGACGCTCTCATGCTTTGGCGTTTCTTAATCATATCTATCGCCTACTAAGATAGCCTGCCAGTATTCTATCGAACCACCCCACCACCTACTTTTACTGCGCACATCTTAATGATAGCTGTGAGATTATCGTTCATAACCGTTCGCATTTATAAGGTTCATCTCAGAATAGCTGCCTATTGGAGTACGTTTTATGCGAAGCAAAAGGTCCTCGCAGACACAGTAAACTATAAAGAGGAAGCCCGAAACGCGTTCGCGGCGTTTATAAATTATGGCAAATTTAAAGCCATATGGTGTGAATAGCAGTCTCAACGATGAAGAAGGTGAAATGTAAGGAAGCAAAACTAATGGATGCAAAGGCAATTGGCGTGGTTAAGGATAAGAGAAAGTCTCAAACTGCCCCGAGTGTCACGTCATATAGATAATATGGAGTGGCGTCATGAAACTTCATCAGTCGGACCCATTCGAAAGAAAAAAGCTGCTTGGAACAAATTCGCGCGTGGTGTGCGCCTTCTTTACAATCCTCCTCTAATCTTCGTTAAGTGCGGACGTATCATAGAACCAACGCATCAAGCGCGAGGGCGTAGCGGGGGCGAAACGCGTGATTGAGTTATCGCAACATTGTTTATGCTATCTCTAAATGTACGCCCAGGGAATCCCCTAGCTTTGCTGAAAACTTATTGGTAAATACGTACAGCCTTACTGTATAATTGAGGAACTAATCTACCTTTCCGTAGCTATATATGTCATGTACCGAGTGTACACAATCAAGAGCTGTTATTAATTTTTGTATCGATAGGCAATAAAAGGCAAGTAATCGAGAGCCGTCCAAAGCTTCACCACGGTTCGCTTTGGAAAGGACTCATTTTAGGCTTCCCCACTTATCATTTTTTTCATTTAAATTTAGCCTTGTACGCCACGCATTATTGATCACCACTATTTAACCTTTTTCTAAGTGACCGTTTTTAGTTGATTCACCTCATCATAAATGTCGTATCTCGATTTTATGACCATCTACAAAATGTGACCTTTACTGCCTCCGATTACCTCCGTCATTGTGTTGCAATGTGATGTATGTTTCCTTCAAAAAAGAATCAGCTCACAGTAAGCGCTTGTGCGTTTATCTTTCTTGTGTTTGTCTCCGTGACGCTTTTTTAACTAAAAACACACCAACCAGCCCAGAAAAAAATTCTTTAATAAAAGTGCTTTCCCACATACAGGTATTTAGAAGTCAGCCTTTTCCCGCCTTATAGCAAAGACAGCGAGACGGTAGCGTTGAGTTTGCCGTTCCAGAGGGCAAAACATAAAGCGCTTCACGCTGACCTCCAATCGCCGCCAAAAAATAACAAGAGAGTGGGGGTTGTTATCGCTTCCTATTCTCATTTTTTATGTCAAAAGCTGTGAACAATTACGATGGGTCAAATGCTTATACACCACTGCATTGAAATACGGCTGAGGATTTGTCTCATCTTTTCTATATTAAAGACAAAAAAGTGCGCGAAGCACATCTGGGAAGATATCAGTAGGCGAGCTCTCATGCCTTGCCCAGGTGGGTCATTTCGATGGTGAGCTCTCGAGTGGGGCATCTTACATATACATGAGGCTGTTGTTCCAATACGCACTGCCAGTAGAAATATAAGCTTAATAAATGCGATGTGTGAACAAAAATGTCTAGGCAATCACGCAAGAAATCAGTGGTACCGAAAAATGCAGAAGCGGCTTTCTGTGTGATATCAGGCGCCACAACACTACTGAAAGCATGTAACGAGAGAGTAAATAACTAGAAGAAAACAAATCATGAGTAGGAAAGCATATATATAACCGTGGTTGTGGAAACAAAAGGCGAAGGATAACTGATATTGCGGAGTATATGGGGAAAAAACTTCCATCGGGTGGTTTATTTTCATCTTATAAGGCCTCTCACCATGAGACTGTAGCCATGACAAGTCTAAACCAATGATCCCCCCCCCCCCGCCCTGCGTATTCCATGCGCCATTTAGTTTTTATTTCAATCTCTATGTAATTTTTGTACTTTCCGAGCTCCAACGGATGGAAACTGCACAGCCATTCCTTATAGGTCGCAAAGATAAGCGCTGCTATTAGTAACCTTACATAGCCTTTCTCGACCCGCGTTCGCTCTGCGGGGAAGTCCTGTACATTTTGGAAGATCAGCGCTCTGGTAAGATATTTATCTCACGTCTCCATCTGCACTTATCTCAAGCAGCACAGATAATTGGTCCAATAGTGGAAACGTGTTGGCAAAGGCCGGTTCACAATGGACCAGAGTGAAACCATCTGTTTCAAATATTGGGCCGATTACTTTTGTTGGTTAGGATTACTGGTTGGTTAATTGATTGGGTTATAGGGGTTTAGCGTCCCAAAGCAACTCAGGCTATGAGGGACGCCGTAGTGAAGGGCTCCGGAAATTTCGACCACCTGGGGCTCTTTAACGTGCACTGACATCGCACAGCACACGGGCCTCTAGAATTTTCGCCTTCATTGAAATTCGGCCGCCGCGGCCGGAATCGAACCCGCGTCTTTCGGGTCAGCAGCCGAGCGCCGTAACCACTGAGCCACAGCGGCGGGGCTGTTGCTTGTGATTACTATCACAGCGCAAACATCATCTCGGACATTTGAGCTCCTTCTCAGAAGAGTGATCTTTACCAAGAAACGAGGCCTCCTCTGAACACAGGTCACCACCGGCGAGCCGGCATACTGTGAACACCAGAAAACCAGTTTTTTTTTCTGTTCTTGATCGCACTGCTCCTAGCATATAGTGCAAGCCAGCATCTTGCAGGCCTGCTGGCGTCTAAGGATGCAGCTAAAGGTAATTTTTGCCACGCCGCTTACCACCATTAATGCGTGAACAAAGAATTCATCGCAACCACATTTGTGTCCTTAACATATGCCCTATATGCGAATCAACGTTTGTGCTTCCAGAATCTGTGTTTTTGTTGTTGACCGCTTTGGCGTTCTGGAGGCCCTGAACACAATCAGACTCTCCTGAATCTATCGCGTTTTGTCCCAGCCAACCGTATTCCACCGATTTTTTCATCGAAATATTTTTCTAATTCAATCAGCTCCTTCGGAAGGACAAAAATATTGAGTTGCGTTTAGTGGCACATAAGCACATAAGGCTATCATGCGCCAAGCTTGGGTTATAAAAAAAAAATTTCTTAAAAATTTTTAAAGATGTCAAAGCAACATCGGTGGTGTTTAGTGCCTAAAAAGTAAGTTGATATTGCGTAGTGATGGTTGAGGGCAAATATTTTAGAAATGGATAATGACAAAAGGTTTCAAGAAGATCGGGTAACCTCCGCGACTATCCTTAGCTGAGCAAATATCTCCAGGCTGCCAACAAACCAAATAAAGACCTCAGCCTTCTTCTCAGAAAAGAGAAAGTCGCCGAGTTTGGTTAAAAAGTGTTTATTCTTATAAACTGCCTATGAATAATCAAATATATAGTTTGTTTAAAACGTCTGCTCTTTTAAGAAACTTAAAAATACTTGACATCTGCACAAGTGCATCTTCACCTAACAGCAAGACTGGGTATAAAGGAATGTCTTCATCGCAACGCAGAACAAAATATTTTTTCCTCATTCATTCAAGTTTTGGGCACCAGAATAAGATGTGATGTGTCGTGAGTTCCCCACATTTTCCACATAGGGGTTGGTTTTGTCAACAAAAAATTGTGCATATGGTGAGTGTGTCGAATGTTAAGACGACATAAGATTATTTTTATGCAAACTTTCTGATGTCTCCAAGATTTTCAGTCTCCCCAAGATAGGCTTCATGAAGTGGAGTATGTTGTTTCTTAGTTTTGGAAAGCCGCTTGCCGACAAACATTCGGCTACTTAAAACGCCACAAGTTTTGTACAAAGCTATAAATAATAAAATTATTCACGACGGTTTTAATAGAGTAGTAAGGCTGACATATTCAACGTCAGTGGAGTGTGGCGCAGAAGTTGTTACGCCTTTCTCTTTTTAGGCAAGGAAACCGACAACTCCATTAACCAAGCATATGAACAGGCTAAGGCGCTGCCTCAACAACGGCGAAAGCCATTGTTATACTTGCCACAACACATAAGTCTCCCGATTCGAAAGACAACTTTTTATCAGTGCAAGAGATGGGCTACTTGAGATGTCTTTGAAACATGTTTCTGAAGACTAGCATTATTCTTCTCTATCCTGACCATGTTCGAAGTAAGTACTACAGCTTGGTGAGAGGCAAGATTATAGTATCCACTGTTTTTACTGATTGTTCTCTAAGAAGAATTGATGGCTTAGCATTTTCTTATTAAAAAAAGGCAATATCAAATTTAGGTCGTTTCGCGACCTCAAAAAGGTCGCGAAACGTTCAGGGGTTGACGTTGTCTTTTCAGCGCCAAACAAGCTTTCCGCCCTATGCCCGAAGGTGAACAAACCTCTGATCGCCCGTGGGTGTGGGCAGACTCATTCGGAACAAATCGTCCCCTGCAAAACCGGCGTCGTCTACTCTCTTCCCGTATCCTGTGGGAAGAGATACATTGGGCAAACAGGCAGGTACCTCAACATTAGGCTTCAAGAACACAGGAATAATGTAGACAATATTGCAATTTCTGGGCACCTTGCCAAGCACTGCAAAAAGTGCAAACGTAAAGATGATGATCCGGACGAAACCTGTTACCCAGATTTCAATCGCTGCACAATTCTTGCTAGAGGACGGGATAGGATATCCAGGGAAATCGTAGAAGCATTCCAAATCCACAACGCAAAGGAACAATGTGTGAGTGCACCCTCCCTGTGCCTGTCGCAAAAAGAAGAATTGGATTTTCTTAGGGGCAGGGTAAATGTTTAATCCTGTTCTTAAATGCCCCTCTCTGTCTATTTTGTTAATCACCTTGTGCCGCGATTTTAGTCCCGTTTTTCACCGTTAGTTTAACGCTGTTTTTTGCCTTTTGGCTATGTGCATATCTGTTTTCATCGTTTTCATCGCTTTTACTTTCCGTCCTGGCCTCTTACACCATGATTTTATCGTTTTTTGTCTTTCTTTCGGCCTTTTCACCTATTTATCGTTTTTACCCTTGGACGTGACTACACTGTTTCGGTGATTGTGCAGGATCGCCTTGGACACAGCCCCCTCTTTGTACTTTATATATGTGTCCTGCATCGAAATAAAATTTCAGTTGTTAGTCAGCGCCCGTGTCCGTGTCTTCTTCCTTCGTGTTTTCGTCCCGTTCCTTGCGCTGTTTTTTCATCATGGATTACCAACTAGCCCGGCATCTTGCACTTCCGGGATTATATACCGCGCACTGACATCGCATGGTACACGGGCCTCTATAGTAGGATACAACTAAAAAAACTGCACTTGTTAACAATGGGCCATGGTCCGCGGCGCAATTTATTACTCCGGCAGCCAGTCACAAAAGTAAGCGAAGTCAGCTTTTTAATGTTTGACTTTATTAAGCAATCAGGTTTGACTTTATTAAGCATTCTAGAGCTTATAACTTTTTTCTTATGATTAGCTTCTTGTTTAGGTGACAAGAGAAGTTTTAGCAACATACTACTTTTTTTCGTCGAGGAATTCTGTACGCCGGTCTTGAATGTGGGCGGAGATTCACTGCAGACTTAAGTTGTATCTTACTATAGCACGTCGCCCCCCTCGAAATGTGACAACCGCGGCCGGGATCAAACCCGCGTCTTTCGGGTCAGGTGCTGAGCTCTTTAACCACTGAGCCACCGAGGCTGCTGGTGTGTGTCATGCTAGCTTAACTTGAAGCTCAGTAATGTGGTAATTAGTCGAGTTAGCTCGAGATAAGCTAATTACTGAGATACTAATTGCAGTAACATTATGTGCGTAAACTGCCGTGCGGAGGAGTTTAAAGAAAAGCATGCTAAAATTGCCTTGTGATAATTTTGATAAATGTTTGTCTGAATATGAACACAGGACAATGACAGTCGTGAAGAGAAACCTCTGAATGGAGGCATTACCGCTGTGTCATCCTACCCTTAAAAGCGCATCTTAATTATCCGCTTGAGTTTTATTTCTTTGGTTATCTGTGAATATTACTCATAAGCCCACTCCTCCCTAAAATATTAAAATGTAATCAACCACTGATATTTCATGTGAAGCGAGGCAACAAGATCGGCGACTGGACTTTAAAAAAATATTCGGGTTTATTGATGTTACTATGCTTCGACTTAATGCACTAGAAAGCCGGTTTCGAAGGCTGACCCGTTAACTGACCATTGTATTATGCGACCTCCATCAAGTCCCTGTCTCTTGCGTAACAAGTGCATCGAGATACACCAGCGAATATTGTTCATAATTAGATAAACCTGTCCCTGCTAAGTTCGAAGTAAAAACAACACAGTATTTGAATTGCATGTTCAATCTTCGTGATTCTTCGCTCCCAGATAAACCGCATACTAGCTTATGGTTCTTCAATACTCAAACCGTGATAACATGAAAGAGAAAATGTTGAGCCGACATTCGATAAAAAGAATACTATCCACTGGAAAGGTATTATATCAAAATATAACAACGATATAAAGCAATAACTTTCTTTCCAACATCGTCGTCGCCATCTTGATCATTTGGCAGGGTACCATCACTATGTTTAGGTCCCTTTTATGTTTTACAATTTCTCTCCTGCGTCAACCGGGGCTAATTAACCAGAAAGTTTATTTAAGTTCATCTTTCCACTTATCTTCCAGCCATTCACCGCTTAACTTTTCTTTCCTTTGCATCCGTCGCAACGTTCACTGAACAATGATTCTGTATTAGCTTCGCTACATATCTTTTCAAAATAGAATTTGCCCCGTTAAGTCAGATTGGTATCACATCAACTTATGCTCCTTGTTAAATCAACGCTGGCATTGTTTTGCATCTCCATGCTAAACGTACCGTAGTCCCTGCCTAACCTTGCTCCACTGTGATGAGTTCAGTTTCAAACTCTTACGTCAGGCACCGATCCGCCGGAACTTCAGCGTAAAGAAAACTGCATATAACGGACAACACTGATCACATACTACGCAATAACACAAGGCTCCCTACAGCGGGCCAGCCAAAAATGCTTTGTATGCAGTCATTTCTAATCAGACGCTATAGTAAAGGCTGTTATAAACGGATAAATATAAATTACGCATGAGCTTGCGACACTGCGTCGCTCAAACTTTGTGGGAGACGTTACTACGCAACACCGCGAACACTCAAATTTCCACCTGTGGCGCAATATCCCTCATCGTGAGGTCTCGCGAGACGTTATCCGACACGCATTATCTCCTTCCTCAACGTAGCCCGACTGACTGACTTGCATCATTAACGTTACGCTTACGAAGCAGCGGGGTGCCTTCATTGACGATGGCAGCTAACTTATCCGGCTGCCTTCGTGTGCTCTTGACCGCACCAGCGCAGTACAGCATGCTGTGTTCGATCTACGGTAGTTGCATGAGGGCTACTAGAGACAGTATAGGACGTCGGCAACTGACAGTAACGATATAAGTAGAAGGAGACGGCGTCTTTATCTGAGGGGTTCTCCTAGAGAACGAAAGCTGATGCTAGGATGCTAGGAATTGGGGAGCCTATTATGAACTCACCCGAAAAGCGGAGGTGTGCCGCCTTTTGTTTGCTTGGCTAAGCAAAAAGCCTGATGAATAAGTGCGTGAAAATTTCAGTCTCAGTTTGGGCAGGTCTGTTTTATGGAAATTCAATCCACCTTTCACAGCTTTCCTCATATAACAGCTTTCCTAGGTAGCCGCATGGCTGCGCTCGGGTGGATGTCATTGAGTGATTACTCCCTTATTATTTCACCACACCTTGCATGCATGAGCCGTAGCAAGACGCTGGTTTACCGCTGCAGTACAAATGGCCTTGATACTTCAAGGTGTAAGGGGCACTATACTAATTATTATTAGGCGTAATGGCATTGCCTCCCACTTAAATAAGTGTAACAGGAAAAGGCTGCTGTCTCTGTATCACCACTATTAGCCTAAATTTGGATGGTTGCAAGAGGTCCTCAGGTCACTCATAACAGTTGACAATGACAGGTCAGTAAAAACTATTTTTGTCCCCTTTCACATTCCTGTCTTTCGCGCTGGTAGATTAACCATGACAGAAAACACCTTTAAGCGCTAGGCGTGGCTCCAACTTACATTACACACTTCGTGTTTTTCACATCAAAGCTGGTCGTACGTAGCTATTATTATAGCAGTTCCCAAGTGTGTTACAGATCCGCGCCGATCCTTCATGTTCGCGGTCCAGCACATTATTCAACTCCGCTTTAGGTTTTCTTGCTGCAAGACTTGCGCACTTCGGCCTGTACAATAATTTCTTCAATGCGTTCCGGCACAGTCCTTCTAAATTTCGCTGATGGACAGAACGCCATCCTTCATTAGTTTGATCTGCTGGGCAGTTCTTTGCTACTTAACGTAGAACAGAAAACTGAGGAGCATATCGATGTTGATCACCTTCACACATGTGCATTTACCAGTCGCTGGTTCGAGAACAATGGTCGTCGTCCATGGTGAAATGTGAAGGCGAGGAAACTGAGCTCTTTAAAGCATGCCGCACGTTCTCACTCGTAATAAAATTATAAATGAGCTGTCGTGATTCGAAAGGTAGTAGCGTTGTTTATAGCTGGCGATGACGTCAAACAATCTTGCTGCAATTCGTGTTGTAATACAAGGGAACAACTAATACGCAGACACCTCTCAATGCGAGGGCTAGAAATTTAGAAACTTTTATGTTCGCATTATGTTTTCAGGATTATTTTCCTGCTGCCGTATCTACGATAGAGTGGAGCTCTTGGTTTATCTGAAACTCAGCGCTTTACCTCAGTTATTGATTTGTGTCTACGTTTTTCTATACCACCACATCGAAACATACTGTGCTCAAAACTGCGGTACAAATGGAACGGGCAGAAAATATGGCGACTGTCTGGAAGACGGCCTTCCTTTTCGCACTCAAAGGCTGCCAACAGGCTATACAGGCTGCTATTTCTTCAGCAGAAATAGAAAAAATTCAGTACAAAAAATTGCTTATAGAAAAATGAGGGAGTGAGAGCAGTGTATAGTATGTTGGGCCTGTGCATGCAGTTGAAAACATGATGACAATACAGCGTGCCGACAGCGGCTCTTCTAGTGTTCCATATCAACACGCTATTTTTGACCTCATGTTTTCAAATCGTCTGTTATCTTCACTGCCAGCGTCGTAAGCGCAACTAGTCTCTATGTCTTACCAAAGAGGCTTGTGGCAATTAGAGGCGCAGCTCCTTCTGAGGGTGTCCCGTCACCGATGACAGCAAAGCACCACGGCACAGACCCACACAGGCAAAAAATTTCTTCGAATTTCACGCCGGTCGAGGTCCTTGAGGCATGTAAGGACATTATTTCCAACCATACGGACTAGTGGGTGCCCTCGTTACAAGTCTGTTGCAGCTAGCTGTAGACTAAAAAAAATGCTGCGTTCCCAAGTCCATGAAAGCTTGAAAGTGGAAGCGGCGACAGTGCTTCTGCGGCGATGCTTCTTGTATAGGTGCAAGCTGCGCAAATGTCTACACAAGAATAAAAATTGCTCTGTTGCCCGACCCTGAAATTTCAAAGTGTCTTAAATGCATCAAGAAAGTTTTTTTTTTAGGAAAATTTATACAGAAACTACAAACGCTTCGAACTACGCCAGCAATTTGCGCGTCACATACCCACAATTTCACTTCGATTCTATCTAAAGTTGTGCATATTGCGAAGCTGTAGAGTCCGTTAATCCTTCTTATTAGACGTGGATGATGATGCTAATGCTGTGCGACAGCATAAATTCGCGACACGTATGCACATTACAAAGATTTCTTTCATATATCGAATGTATTAGTGTGTTTTAGTCAAACTTGATGTTTATTATACACAAGTTTCGCTGCAACTGTGTTCGAGTAAATCACAGTAAAGTGCAACAGAAACTGCATATGCCGCATTGAGGTTGCCGAAGAAAAAATGAGAAAGAATTAGCGAAACTACACACGAATTACGATAAAATAAAGGGGTAAAGAGAAAAAAAAATTGAGGTTTCGTGTAATTAGACAAGAAGGAATATTTAAAATTCCGCAACCGAACTAGCGATGAGACAATGCTTTCGAATTCAATGCAGGCAAGTATCCTTAAGTTCCTTCCGCTTTTTGTTGTTGATCACGCAGGTTCTTCGCTATTTGATCAAAATGAGATGATCAATGGAGACAGGCCACCTCCTAGTTTTTCTCGGAGTCCTCCTAATAGTTTTATACAAAAGGATACCCAGCCCGTTCTTTTATTCAGCTCACAGCAATCAACCCCCCCCCCCCCCCATATACCCTCCAGAGTTCAGCTAATCGTCTGTGATTCGCGAGACGCATTTACCATTGCGATGCTATGATTTGTAGAAAGAGGAAAACAATGCTTCATAGTGAGAATACCAGACGCTGAATATGTTGTTTTTCGGCCGAACAAGAAAAGAGCACGCCGCGGCATGTGCACAGTGTTTGCCTTAGTAATGAAGCAGGAGGTTTGCGCGGTAAAGTGGTAAATATTTATATTACTGCATGACAATAAATGAAGTTCCAGAAACACAACTGTCTCTCTTAGTGCCCTCCGGATACTTTCTATAATGCGAAAATTTTATTTCAGTGCTTTTTAATATCAGTCTTTTATCACGCATATACGGCTATTCCTCAGAAATATGAATTTCGGTCCAATGCATCAATGTGATATATTTTGAAGTAATGATTTTCATGGATATTCGTGACTGATTATAACTAAATTACTTAAAGAAAATTACAGATATTAAGTCCAGAAGATGCACAGACCGACATTTATATTTTATGTGACATCAAGATGTGGCCAGAAACACAAACAGATTTTCTTTATTATGATTTTTCATTTTTGATCGCTCTGAGCGGTATATACATGTATGTGTGTGTCTACTTACTGATGATAAACGACTTTGAGTGGAATTCTCTCGCTGGCTTTCTATTACTCTCGAACGTTGATTACCACAGGTACCCGCAAACCACGTTCACGACAAGGAGATAAAAACATTTGGGATAATGGCTTGAAGGAAACCACTTCTGAAAAGCATGCGAGTAGGATAAAATGTTTTTATAACGTGCTAGAACGTTGCGCGTAGAGAACAAGCTGCATTGTCAATTCCTTCTGAACAGAAATAATAGAATTTGGGGTTTGGTTTCGTTTCGACGTATAAGAGAATCTTTCAGTTTTTTTTTTACTTTGGACTAAAGTAATCCCAGCATCAAATGATGTATTACGCTACCGACAAGTCGACTTTCCCATCTTTTTAAGTTTTTTCTTTTATATGCATCAAGGCTTTAAAGCAAATGGCTTTGACTATCTGAAATCAATATACACGAACAGAAAATTAAGCGCACTAGGAAGCTGATTCAACGTTGCTTTACGAACGTTTTCTTCTTGATTTTTTCCGTGCGCCTCATGCTTACAGCCATCAAATAAATGCCGTCAAACCATTCCTCTTCTGAACGCACTCGGTCTTAGGTCCCGGTGTTGTTTACCCGTTGGACGTGCGCTCAGAAGAGCTGGCGACCTTGTGCCACTGACAGCTCATTTCCACTCCTCCGGTAATGCTATTAATGGTATGCAGCCGCTGCGCGCCCGTCACACTTCGAGCGAAGTCACCAGTGCTTATAATCCCATATCTTTCCAGCGGCCGTCACAGACGATCTCGGTGGTTGGACAGTATCCGGAATTATTCTGACGCTTCCCTTCCCCTACGAACCATGGCAGCGCGAACTCTCGTTTTAAATGCTGGTTGATGGGCAGAAACCTTCTGTGTGTGCTACTGATATTTTTTGCATATCTCACTCCACTTGATGCCTCTTTCTCTGGGCTGTATATATTTGTAATGTAATCTGCTTATTGCTGAAGTAGAAATGTTTCTTCACAGCGCTTATATTTGTTGCATTTACATTACACTTTCGTTGTTGAACGTGCATCTGTCTTTAATTTGTAATTGTGCTTTTCACATAGCGCTCAATTATTCGTGCAGCCATGTTGGGTTTCCCTGTGTTTTATATTTTGCCGAGAGTGACAATATAGGACGGAAGAAAAAGCCCTCGCACCCTCAATTCGCACAGCTTACATCCCTCATGAGCCCCTCTTTTCCCTTCCCTTGTATTCTAATAGTTAACGAGGGCCTCGACTCTGGCAGAATTTATGCCATAGGTAGCATAAGAGGGTTCTCGCACAGCTTCCACCCTCACCGTTTAATTAAGTTTCTTCTTGGCACTGGTGTCAATTCAGGACGTATTAAAACTGTCAAGGTTTGGTCACGCTACAAATAAATACCACCGAAAGCATAGAATTGGACAGCTGTTAACTTAGTTCAGTTCGTTGTGCATTTGGAGGTGATGGGTTCACATCCCATCGGCCGCATGAGGTTGTTTTATAATTGCCCTATTAATCTCCTATCGATGAACACTACCAAAGAAAAGAAAACATACCTTATGCTCCTTGGTTTCAGCGACTGTTGGCTTCCGTCACGGATGTTTCCCTTGTTTTACAGGCGTTTAAACCGTTAGTGACATAGTGTTTTCCTTTGCACGCTGCTCTGTTTTGTCCTTGGATTTTGTATTAAAAAAAAATAAACGCTGCGAAAACTCCCGAAAGCGAAAGCAACGATTTTGTGCACAGTGTTTACAAACCGCCAAGATGCTGCATCGCGTACAATAAAGGCACTGCGAGGAAGGGGGGCAGGGGAGCATGAAAGCATGCAATAGCAGACAGAATAATCTATTCCATTTCTGGAGCTTTACAAGAGATTTGTTTTGGGGGGAATTCAACTCGGCCACTGAAGTGAGTATTGAGGTCTTTGTCACCCTGCGAAAGCAGCATTTTTCAGGAGACGTCTCTATTCATCTCCCGTAAGTCAGTTTAATTTATTGAGCGAAAGTATTCTTTATGATGGAGGAACCATTTCCGTGAAGGTGCTTCCTGATGAGGAAAGCATTTTAAAGCATGCGTTGCAGGTGTCATTGTCCCTGGTCTCCTGGGCCAAAACATGGGTCGACATAAAAAACTGATGCCGCGGCTTTAAATGGTGGGGCGGCTCTAATCGAGAAAAGGCAAATCGATCAACAAACGTGCGACATATTTCAGTAGTTCCGGAGCACAACCAAAAAGAGGATTTTGGCTCTTCATAGAGGATCTTCATAGTGCAATTGTATTAGTGTTGTTCTTCATAGTGTTAGTGTAGTTTTATTGTAATTGTGCAGACCACTTCTGTGTATCCTTATATTTTGCTCGTTTTGTTTTTCTTAGTGCGTGTTCATCGTTTAATATTGTACTTATTCAGTGCAACACAACATTTTTGCTTTTCTTTCCTTTCGTACTTTCTTGCTTTTACTCCCCATCATTGCAGTGTTACTTTTGATCGTCGCGCCGCTGTCTGAGGCATGTGTGCAATAAAGGTTCCGAGGCCGCGTCAGGCGTTTGAATACGCCTTTTGCCTCGGCTATCCAGACAGGAAAATTAAATATGTATAATCATATACACTGCACCGGTTTCTGTCAAAAATGAATGAATGAATGAATGAATGAATGAATGAATGAATGAATGAATGAATGAATGAATGAATGAATGAATGAATGAATGAATGAATGAATGAATGAATGAATGACAGCCGATCATGCCTTTGTCATGTCGCTCACAAACAGTGAAATATTTTGTATAATGGACCCTTGATTTTGCGCTAAAATTGCACCCAAAGGGTCATGAATATCAGGAGCAAAACACTTAGATACAAGATCCGACTTCCGCTTTGCAAAATTTCCAAACGTAAAAACTTAATGCTTCCCATCCTCACAGCAGCAAAAATTAACGCTTGACTTCAGAGACTCTTTCGGCAGTCAAAAGAACCTACTTAACGTGTACTTGAATGTAATCGAAACTACTCGTACACTTCGTTTTAGAGCGTTGGATGTGTTAGCTTAATTCTGCCGGCTTCACGTTTTAGATGCAGTCGCCTTCGCCTCTCTATCAACAAGCTAGATTCCTCTGCAAAGAGATTACAACGCGGAGCATAGCCACTCTACCCAGACAGATAAAGAAAAAACGTTTGCATTGTATTTAGATCGCTGTTGAATGACGAGAGCAGGAGGTTCATCTCACTGCAGCAAAGTGAACGGCAGTTACGAACAAAAAAGTAAATAAAAGGATGTACAGAGGGCAAAACACATGCCTAGAACAACCAAACTGTGTGTTCCACAGCTCCCAAAGTCGCTGCGACCAAGAAGGCAAAAAATGACGATGGAATTCTATGAGTTTAACTGTACATGTTTGCATCCA
Organism: Amblyomma mixtum; assembly: GCF_055824585.1. Lineage (NCBI taxonomy): Eukaryota > Metazoa > Arthropoda > Arachnida > Ixodida > Ixodidae > Amblyomma > Amblyomma mixtum. Next base: position 61,166,574 of record NC_143015.1, read on the forward strand.
GACCATTTTTAACCAAATCTTATCTCTAGTTATCGCGTGTTAAGCCCGAAACACGCTCAGAACATGTTCTAGACATGCGTTTTGCCCTCTGTACTGTTAGAAGGCCTGAGTTGAGACAAAAAAAAAAAAAATTCACTTGTTCAGTGGCCTATGTTTATCTCTAGGCGTAAAATTCCTCTCCTAAATGCTGAATGCTGTTCGTTAATGTGTTTTCATAAGCTGATCACACTGTTCACAAGTTCTTCGCTGGTAACTGCTTTTGTATTGCTCTTTTTATGCAGGTATCATCCTTCAACTGAACTTTCGCGATTAAGGCTGTACATTTCGTACCCTTTTTTTTCTTTACTGCCAATGCGCTGAGCGCTGCTGAATCTTCAAAGGGCTTCGTATTTTGTGAGAAAGATATTTGTGTTGTCTTTCAATGACAGTTTTATTTTTAGCCACTTCATACATACTAGCTAGGTTGCTTCTCTGGCGCAGGCTGCCTGGGCCACCCTACGTTACCCTATTTATCGCTCACAACGCCAACGCCGCATTTTCTGCGTAAGGCGGCCTTTAACGCTATCGCGTGAATATAAAAGGGGCATGTTTAGTTCGGTCTTCATTGCGCTGCTGTGTATATGCATGAGATCTTTCGTATTTCGCCTTTATTCCCTCTGAAAAGTTGTCTCGCTTAATGGTCGTCGAAAACTGTGAAGAAAACCGTTTTCCACTTTTACTGGGGCCAGCAAATCGACGCTTTTCAGCCACCGCTGCTTCTTCACGGCGAGGCTTTGCACCGTCTTTGAAGTAGCATTTCTCATTCAGTTTTTGTCGATAAACTTAGTTCCAGATCAATCTGACATCAAGAGAAGCAACATTCGACTCCAGATCATGTCCACCGTTCTAAGGTCCCCCTTTACCCCATCCCCCTTGTTCTCCTCTTGACTGCTACGTCGGAAGCCCTGTATTGGGCTGACTGCCGCACAAGCAAGCAGCTTGCGATTCATGCGTATTTTGAATTGGGCGCTTAAGCTCCACCTTAAGGGGATGACGAGATAGCGCTATTAGGTTAGTGCTCATATATGCGGAATTGGTCACTTTCGGCTTTACATCCACTGATACCTGGGAGTCCTCATACTACTCCTGGCGCAATGGTTCAGCGTTTAAGCATAGCGCCACTGCCCTGCGGTGGAAGGTGGTGCCACCGGCGGGGCTTGTGCGACCGAGGTTGCTCTTCGCGACTGACTTTTCGCTACTAATCATTAATTTAATTGCCGCCTGCCGAAGTGGTCAATTTTCTCCCAATTCGGTGGGCAGGTTCTGATGACGCCACAATACCACGTCACCTATGTCGCTCACCTAGGTTACTTCACAGCGGATGTTTTGGTCGCGACGCCGACGATGACGACGCCAGATTTTGTCCACACCATATATTCCGATTGTCCTCTCATTCGCGGCAAGCGCCGAGGGATATGCTCTGAAACCAGGGTGGTATATTATTCCTGACTGTGTAACTACATGAGGCAGATTCCTCTGCAAGAATGAGAATTCAATGCTTTTTTGCCGTTTTTTCATTTTTTTTTGTACAAAATCTAGTCCATGACACAATATTATACAAATACTCCACTTTTTATGCACCAATGCGTTTGTATCTGCTTGCACCTTGGCAAATCCCCCGCTGTGGGTACATGCCGTTACGCCTGAGGACATCGTCATCATCATCCTCAACGGGAGCTTTAACGCTGTGCGTCACCAACTACGGCAGCACCAACTCCGTGGAAACCGATGGGATATTGGTAAGCATTTTATCCTAAAGCATTTATTACTAGGAGAGAGCAACGCCAGTAGTGACGCAGTTCAGGTGCAACGGACTAGAATTCAGGAGCTTTAGAAACGTGCGTGACGACTCAACATACGAGCGAAAGAAGCATGATGACGATGATCGCTTCGAGGCGCACGTTCACTCAAAAACAAGTGGTTTCTATCTAACCGTCATTATCTAGAATGAACTTTCGTCGAATATTTCAAACATAAGTGTTACCCACTGCACAAACGAACACATTCGTGGTAGGGTTGGTTTATGGGGTTTTAACATCCCAAAGCAACTCAGGCTATGAGAGACGCCGTAGTGAAGGGCTCCAGAAATTTCGACCACCTGCGGTTCTTTAACGCGCACTGACATCGCACAGCACGCGGGCCTCTAGAATTTCGCCTCCATCGAAATTCTACCACCACGGCCGGGATCGAACCTGTGTCTTTAGAGTCAGCAGCCGAGCGCCATAACCACTGAGCCTCCGGGACGTCCATAAACGAGCACAATCATTTCTCATTACAGATTCTCGCGTCTTAGACTTCTGAGAGAATTCACTTCAGACATGAATGGCCTCTCGACGTTCCAAATGTATTGGGCAAATCCTCAGCCAAGAACATTACATGTGTTTGCTTAGCGAGGGGCTTCAGGGCTTCTCACACCAGCGAAACACGAACCGATCACCTAAAAAAAAAACAAAGCGGCGTTGTCCGAAACATCCTATGTCGACTTCAGGATGAACCTTGCGAGCTTATTCCGTAATTAGACGCGTAGTTCATTAAGCAAATAGATTGAGACACAGGACTGACGCAACTAGTCGTGTTCCAGAGCAATTCCAAAAACTGATTGAAGCTGCGCCGCACTTGAGAGATGCCGATTTATCTGAACGAAGATTGGCTTCGGAGTCATAACGAGACAGCGCCACTTACCAGAATTGCTGAGAGACGAACAGCGCTGTACAATTCATGAAGGATTTCACTGGTATTTACATTAAACGCAAATCGGGGTTCCCGTAGGCATCGTCGCATGCAATTTAATGTTGTTGTTATTGTCTGTTGTGGCCTGTACAAGACTCCGCGGAGATTTTTATTGCGAAAGCAATACTACTTGCACTTTCACGCCTTTGCCGTGCCGCGGCGGTGACCACCATTGACCTTCATTTTGTAACGGACACGTGTCGTGTTTGTATCAGTGCCGCACATCAGTGATTGTATCGCGCCGATGCGCAACAGTAATGCGCAGTAGGTACAGCGCTCTCGCTCGTGCCTATAAAAGCTGTGCCTTCAATAAACAGTGTCATTCTTGCACTGACCATGCTGCTGTAAGCGTCGTCCCTCCGGCTGGTTACACATTTCACCTTGATTGCATTAGATTGGATTAGATCGGATTAGATTAGATTGGACTGGACTGGATTGGATTGGATTGGATTGGACTAAATTAGATTAGATTAGATTAGTTTACATTCGATTAGATTACATTGGATTGGATTGGATTGTATAACCAATGCATCACCACAAGTATAACCACAAGCACCACCACCAGCTACACTACCAGCTCTACCATGGCGTAGGTACAGATATTGCTTTCGCAATAGACGATATGCGAAATGCGCAGCGCCATCTCTCGGCGCTCCGAGAACTAAATCCTCCATGTTGGCTCGGTACAGAAAACGAAACTGCTGCCCAGCGTTGGGTTAAAACGGCTGCGCTTCGTTTGAAAAGTAAAATGCCGATGCAGTGTTGCGCTACCCTCTCTACTGTGAAAAGACACTACGATGCGTGCCAGAACTAGGTGCGTTCAAGCTTTTCGCTTTTCTATTTTTTTTACTCCGTCCCAACGTTTTAGTAACACAAAACGCCATGCGAGGTATCATGTGTCAGCACGCGGATCAGTGCGCAGCTTTCGCTTTCTGCGCTGATTTTTGACAAAGCTTTCGAAGTGATTTGCGTTTAAATTAAGATAGGGACCACAGCCTTTCTTGGCTCTGATCAAAATTAGAAGCCGATTTCGTGCATTTATCAACTCTCCGGTCGGGCGTGAATATATTTAGACGCATACTTGAACAACGTAATAGAGAAGGTAATTTTTTTGAGCGGGCCAATCGCTCGTGCCGTGGCGAAATAAGTTCACTCGAAGAACCATATGCCGATTACTGCTTAGTTTGCTACGTGTTCAGTTAAGTTTTTCCCGTGTTCAATTAGTTTTAGATGGGCGAGCAAACTCTCTGGACCATACGCATACGAGGGGGGACCTAAAAGAAACCGGATTTTTTGTATAAACACGTTATTTATTAACTCTTGCACAAGATTCCTTCAGTCACCTTCAATGTACTCTCCATGACATGCGATGTACTTGTCAAGTCTTTTTTCCCACTGTTTGAAGCATCTCTGGAACTCTTCAACTCTGATATCATCCAGTGCCCTTTGCGAAGCTGTTTGTACGGCCTACACATCACCAAAACGCTTCCCTTTTAGACTTTTCTTCATTCTCGGAAAGAGAAAAAGTCGCACGGGGCCAGGTCTGGTGAATAGGGAGGGTGCGGAACGACAATCGATCCACGAGAGGCCAAATAGTGGGTCACTCGTAAGGCCGTGTGTGCGGTGGCGTTGTCGTGATGAAGGAACCAGTCACCTGATCGCCAACGTTCCTTCCGTTTCCTCCGCACATCCTCTCGCAGACGCCTTAAAGCTTCGAAATAAAAGTGCTGGTTAACAGTCTGGCCAGGGGGAACAAATTCTTGGTGCACAATTCCACGAACATCACAAAAGACAATGATCATTGCCTTCACATTCGACTTCAACTGCCTTGCTTTTTTTTTTTGGTCTCAGAGAGTTGGGAGACTTCCACTGGCTTGACGCTTGCTTAGTTTCTGGGTCATACCCCTAACACCAACTCTCATCACCTGTAATGACTTTAGTCAAGAAGTTTGGATCACTTTCAATCTCTTTTTTTAAATCTCTACTCAAATTTAATCGAATGTTCTTTTGATCCTGTCTGAGAATGCGAGGAAGAAATTTAGCGGAAACAGGTCTCATTTGCAACTGCTTAGTCAAAATTCGCTGACGGGAGCTCCAACTCACCCCTGTCTCTTTTGAAATCTGGTCGATCGTGAAACGACTATCTTTGTTCATTTTTTTACTGAATTTGCAACGTTTTCATCGTTTCGAGATGTTGAAGGACGCCCAGAACGAGCATGGTCTTAGACACTCATCTCACCACATTTCAAGCGCCTAAACCACTCGAAAACTTGTGTGCGGCTCATAGCATCCTTTTTAAAAGCGTGTTGCAACATTTGGTAAGCTTCCGTTGCCGATTTTTCAACCAGCAAACAAAACTTCAAACACACTCTCTGTTCTTTTAAATTTGCCATAAAGATTTCGCAGGCGGAACAAAATAACTGCAAGCAAAACACAACACTACGCTCATATTTTTGCCTGAAAATTTATGCCGTCTGCACAGTTGTTTCGTGAAGGTCTCAACTAACCCCATCTAGCGGTAGAACTCTCTACTACGTCTACGAATGGCGGCGCGCTCTCAGTCCGGTTTCTTTTGGGTCCCTCCTCGTATGTTACGCGCGTTAAGGAGTATTTGCGAAGCAATACACCCTACTTATAAAAACTGAGGTGCGAATGCTTTATTTCTTGAGGATTCCTATACCTTCGATATCTGCGGCGACGAAAATCTTTAAAAAAAAAGAAGCTAATAATATAGCTACATTATTATGAAGGAGGGACGCATTTCGAAAGTAGAAAGTACGTGCAACAATGTCCTGAAAACGCTTCAGGCCATCAGATTATATTATCGTTGTGGCAAGCTGCAACAGCTTAATTGCTTCGCAACAAAGAAATTTGTGTAGGTTTGGGAAGAAGCGAATTAAGTGTCGGAGGCAACCGAACATGCGAATTTCACCCCCGCATACACAGCTTGACCAGCGTATCGAGTCCGTGCAGGCACCTACAGCTGTACGCTCTTTCTCTAATCAAGCCGCCGCGGTAGCTCAGTGCTTATCTGAAAAGAAAAACTGCGTCTTTCCTTACAATATTTTGAATTATATGTGCCCACTTTCCTTTTGTTAATATCGACTGACAACATCGCAATACTCGCTTCAACTGCGTCTTAAGCAAGACGCGGTTTCAACGAATTGCGGCGAAAACCAGCCGGCGCCGGGCTCTGAAATGGTGACATTGAAAACCGCGGATGTGCATTGTACATTGCACTAAAGGAATCACATTACGCAGCTACTTGAGGATCCTGTGTGAATATACTGCAATGCACGAAGCTCCTGGCGACGGCGCGAACGAAAGTTCACACTGTCACAGAAGTTTGTCAAGACATCTGTGCACTCAGCGCAAAATAACCGCTGGCTACCCCACCAGATGAAATCGCGTCCACCTGGGAATAAAGTAGCCATGATAATGCGTGATGCTTGAACCGGTGCTTTAATGCGCGAATTAAAATGAGAGTGTCGCAGAGTTCGACTTGCCAACACACTTCCCAGTGCCGATCATCAGCGCCAGACTACAAGCGAAGCTCAGGACGCGGTAGGAGGAAGTTGACGCTTGCTGAAAGCACCTACATTTGGTAAAAGATCAGCAGTGAAAACAACGCAGCAGCTGAAGCTTGCCTGTTGAAATTTCACACGCAAGATTCATGACAGCTATACCGATATCAAGAATGTACGCATAGCAAACGATGCACCAGCTCGACGAGCTCGCCCGAGCCAAGATGGAAACCGGAAGTCGTGGGCGCGGTGTTGCCAGACCACCAAGCAATTTTGCATATCGTCTATTACTGGGCTTAACGGAGCTAAGCCACAGCGAATTTTTTAAAGCGAAAGCTTTACTTACTTGCACTTTCAGCCTTTGCCGTGGCGCGGCGGTGCCACCATTGACCTTTAGTTGACCTCTGTGTGACGTCATGTGTGACATCACGCCAAAGAGAAGGGCGACCGACTCGTGCCGTCGCAAGCCGCGGCGGTGCCACCACCGGCGCCTAACTCCTGCGCTCTCCGCGAGGAGCGCAACAGTTGCTTTGTGACGTCACGCCGAAGAGAAGGGCGACCGACTCGTGCCGTCGCAAGCCGCGGCGGTGCCACCACCGGCGCCTAACTCCTGCGCTCTCCGCTAGGAGCGCAACAGTTGCTTTGTGACGTCACGCCGAAGAGAAGGGCGACCGAATCGCGCCGTCGCAAGCCGCGGTGGTGCCACCACCGGCGCCTCACTACTGCGCTCTCCGCTAGGAGCGCGACTGTGGCGTTACGCTGAAGAGATTAGGCTCGACTCACGTCGCTAGAAAGCAGTAGCTGTTCCAACCACCAGTGGCTTAACATTGCTTCGCGATCTCGCGCCGTACGTGCGCGACGGCGGTGCACATGAATGGCGGCCTGACTGGACTGGATTGGATTGGGTTAGAATAGATTAGATTGGATTAGATTACATTAGATTACATTGGATTGGATTGGATTGTATAACAGATGCATCGCCACAAGTCTAACCACAAGCACCACCACCAGCTACACTACCAGCTGAACCATGGCGTAGGTACCGATATTGCTTTCGCAATTACCGGGCTTAACCAAGCTAAGCCACAGCGAATATTTTTGGTAGGCGAGCTACTTTGTGAGCTAGAAGCCATTTTTACTTGCGAAAATAAATTCGATTGACTGCTTCTTGAATTTACGGAAACCCATCACTGTCATTAAGAGGATCTCCTTTGGCAAGAGGAAAAACCTTCAGAATTACGCCCAAGGAATGCAATATGCGTTGCTTACCTAACGATTGAGCTGAATAAATAATTAGGTTAGCCATTTATAGCATATTTTTAAAAGGCAGATTCTTGTGCGGGCCTACCTTCTAGACGCCAGAAACGGCGACACTGCCATCGAGGCACCATACTGAACAGTTGACTGCACTGCAAAGTAAAATGCGCAGGAATGTAACAGTAAAGTCTTGTAACCATGCTGATACTAAGTTACTGAGTGCAGTTTAGATTCTTTTCTGTGTTTTTACATCGGTACACGCGTCGCACAAAAGTATTATGCGAAAGGGAAGATGTCGGTGGAAATTATTGGAGACAAGCACAGAATAGTTAACGCAACTCTGTGCGTAATTTCTCAGTGGACACCATGGCAAATAAAGCGCTCGATTCATGGTAGTGACGGTGTGGAAAAAGAACTGGCCAGAGAAAATGTGAAAGAAAAGAAAAAAATTACGCCACTCTGTTCACGTGCTCGTGCGAGTACTGCCGGAAATGTTGACATTCTGCAAATTTTCTGGAAATCCCTTTCACCTGTCGCGTGGCGCTGATTTTCTGAGTTCACATCAAAGCCAGAGACAAGTAAACAAGCAGGCTAGTTAGAACGTCATCCTGTGCGTGTATTCATAGATTAAACGGCGTTTCGCTGACCCTGTAGCAGCCAATTCGAAGTGTAACAGTATTAACTTGGCTTCATCTTCGCAGAAAAATAAAGCTTTCCCTTTTATGATTGCGCACGTTTCGACTTCTGTATTGCTGTAAAAACTCGCGGGAATTGCACAAAGGAGCAACACCGTCTGCCTTCTATGTATTCTCTTGTTTGATCTCGGCCTGGCCAGCCGTGTGGTTCAGCTGCCTCTTCGCGAGAAACTTTATCTCGGAAAGTGGCTCCTGTGAGTCCCTTTACTCCGTCCTGTTTTTGGCGTCTAAATCAACAGCGCGCTGGCCGCTTTGTTCAAATCCACCTTTTGTGGCGACCTGAGCGGTGATGGTGGTGGTGGTGAAGCACTTTATTATTGGCGGAGCCCTTATAGTTCCCAATTTGATGGGTACGATGGCTCCTGGTCGTGAGTGGGGGCCGGCAGCCGATGTATGACGGCGACTTTCGCCGCCCACAGCTTCAGCCTCAGCTGCGAGGCCCGGTCGGAGCTATACTCCGTCTCATACATCGGGTGCAACGCTGCCAAAGCTAGCGCTCATTTTTGCGCAACCTGCATTCGTGACACAAAATAGTGCGTTGCTTGTGGTGAGCGAAAAATAACAAATGCTTTGCCGGCAGGCTTCATGAATAATACTTTTGTCATCAGCGTGAAAAAAAACGCTGATATTGTGAGCGAATCGATCGAGATCTGTGATTTTGTATTTTGCGCTTGTCGTATTTTTCCATTTCACGTTTTCGCTGTCTCCGCGACCCTGGCCATGTTTACTCTTTCCGTCCGGCTCGCTTTAGCTTTTGAGAAAATGGCGTCCTGCTCAGCGGCCGCGGCCACCTCTCCTGTACGCATTTTCGCGAAGGTTCGTACATCCAAGCGGTCAAGGCACTCCCGTACCAGGATCCGTTTTCCGGAGAAGTCTGTTCGGGAAGTATTGAGTGCTGTGAGCGAGGACACCGGAGTATCTCCCCGTACCGTTGCCAAAATCAAGGCGGAGCGTCTGTGCGGGCCTGTGGCGTCTCCGAAGAAAAGACCTCGCGACGTGAAGATTTCAAGCTCGCGAATAGTCAAGAATGACACCTTCACAGTCCATGCTATCCGTCTGAAAGTGCACAGTTTGTACGCGAAGAGGGAAGTCCTAACACTGGACAGTGTGCTAAAGGCAGTCAATGAGGACGACGACCTGCCGAACTTCAAGAAAACGACGTTGTGAAGGTTGGTGAAGGACATCGGATTCACATTTGAAGAAACAAAACGGAACCTTGCGCTGATCGAGCGAAGTGACATCATTGCCTGGCGTCGCAGGTACCTGCGGGTGATTAATGTATTCCGAGAACAGGGCAGGTACGAATCATTCCTTGCTTATTTTCTCACGCAGCACGTTTAGACTAGCTTCACATAGAGCTTGATGTTAGCGTTGCAACCTCGTAGTCGTAACAGTGATTGCTGCTTGAGAATGACACATTTAAAGGAAATCGTCTTAACCACGTTGCTGTTGCAGACCTTTTGCGCAGAGGTGACGTTTAACGGCCAGTTTTGCGCTACGTTTCGGTGGGGCACGTGTCTGCATGGGTCAGATTTAATCGCTAAATCCGAATTGGTGCGGCAAACAAAAACAACATAACTGCCAAAAATGTCCTAGCACCGCAATGGGTAGTGCCATCTCGTCGTCACCGTTAGGAACGAATAAACACCCACCGCACACTGCCCGTTGCTCTGGTGGTGCGAGTTACTGGCGGTACTGCTGCGAACGTTGGGAATTTTTGCTCGCAGTCGCCACAAGTGAAGAGATTTCAAATGTTACCGAATGAGTCAAGCAACCCATGCAAACATACAGTGAATATAAACTGGCTACCAAATGCCGCCTCGGCGCGAAATATACGCCCGAACAAGGGAGCAATAAAGGCGAGATAATTCTTTTTCTCGATTGTGTTTGAGCGTCTATTTCTGAGACAGTGGTCAGCAGTGTGTTTGTTGCAGTGCGCTGCCTGCTTACATGCTGCAGTATGTTTGTTTACTTACAAGCATTAACTCATGCACTCGGTTGTTTCGCATTTACAGGTGCATCATCTACCTAGATGAAATCTGGGTCAACGCAGGGCACACAAAAAAATACGTCTGGCAGGAGAAGACTGTGAAGTCATCTAAGGATGCCTTCCTTAAAGGTTTAACAATGGGATTGGCTGCGCTTTCGGGCAAGGGGGCCACTAGCTATTTCCAGAATAAACCATTTCTCCCAAACACTGCGGGGTCAACATTATTTATTGTCCTGTCTCATTTATCGAATATTTTTTTCTTAGCGTTGTACAACTTTTTCTGCATTCTTACTTGACGCTCTCACAGCTTGGAACCCTTTTTTACCTGCCTGCATGCAAATCCTTCCTGAGCAGCTTCTGCTCTTCCAGGTGAGCAGGGAAATAGAGACAAGCTGACTTGCCTCATTACCGCCTTCATATATATTTGTGCACGACAACAAATCTGTAACTCTTGAGGCAGTACTATTTTCTGTCACTGTGTGAATCAACACTATGTTCTAAATTTAACACTACACAGGATATCGAGATTTATTTATTTATTTATTTACAATACTGTCAGTCTCAGTAAGAGACCGTAGCAGGTGGGCATCAGTACAATATAGAGTACAATACAGATAAATTACAAGCAGATCAACAAAAATGAGAACTCTTACATAAGTGTTATATAACTGCTAGTAGGCAGGTTAGCAAACAATAACTTGAAAATTCAGAACTGAAACAAAAAGAAATCAAGTACAGCAGGAGTCGTTCATTCCAGCAAGCATGCTAGTATTTGAAGTATTTTACAATATAAACTAGAAGAAAGCAAAAAAGAAGGTAACGGGTGGCAATAGGCTTGCAATCATCCTTAAAGATAACATGTCAAGAAATATCAATAAGTAGCTGTTCGGCAGTATCTGGTAAAATGTAGGACTATTGATATTTTACTGATTCTTGTTACATTCTACTAATCTTGAGGTGAAGGAAGATAGTGAGTCCGACATGGTAATCGATGGATCGAGCTGATTCCATTCGCTGATGGCTAAAGGAAAGAAAGAATGCTTGAGTGTGTTCGTTCGGCATGAGTATTCCGTCAGCGTGTGCGCATGCTTGTGCCGGGATTGCCGTGACTGTGAGAAGGATGCATATTTAGACACGTCTATACTGTAGGTGTTGTGTAATAATTGATATAAAAACTTCAAGCGGGATTCTTTTGCCTTAGATAATAGTGGTGGAAGGCCAGATGATGCTGCAAGATCGGTAGGGGAGTCAGAGGGTTTGTATTTGTTATGAATGAACCTTAAAGCCTTTCGTTGCACTCTCTCAAGCCGAGTGATGTTAGTGATAGAATGCGGGAACCAAACAGTGCTTGCGTATTCCAAGATTGGCCTTACGAGGGTAGTGTAGGCAAAAAGCTTGGTATTTTGAGGGGCCAAACGTAAGCATCTTCTAAGGAAGAACAGCTTTCGCAAGGCAGCAGATGTAACATTGGCGATATGCGCGTCCCATCTTAGATCAGAAGTTAAAGTTAACCCTAGGTATTTATGTTCAGAGACCCTTGAAAGCGTTGAATCATTGATACTGTAGTCATAGTTATATGGCTGTTTTTTCCTGGTGACTGTCATGCAAACGGATTTTTTATTGTTTAACGTCATCTGCCAGGTGTTACACCATTCAACAATTTTGTGAAGAGAGCTGCTTAGCATGAGGTAGTCTTCAGAATTTTTTATCGTTTTGTACAGAATGCAATCATCAGCGAAAAGTTTTATGTTACAGTCAATATTGTTGGTAACATCATTGATGAAAACTAAAAACAACACTGGTCCTAGAACAGATCCCTGCGGGACTCCTGATGTAACGGGAACTGGCCTTGATTGAACGTGCTCGAAAGTTACAAATTGTGAGCGGTTCGTCAAAAAATCTGTGATCCAGTGTAACACTTGGCCATATCCAATTATGATGCGTAGTTTAGATATTAGTTTGTTGTGGCTGACACTGTCAAATGCTTTAGAGAAGTCTAGTAGTATTATATCTGTTTGACTGCAGTCGTCAATACTAAGAGCTAGGTCATGCACAACCTCTGTTAGTTGGGTGACAGTTGATAAGCCACGACGAAAGACATGTTGATGGGGTGATAATAAGTTTTCGGTCTCCAGAAAGTGCTTTAAGTGTTTTGCTACAATGTGCTCCATGATTTTGCACGACGTACTGGTAAGTGAAATCGGTCGATAGTTGGAGGGTGAGTTTGTATCTCCGGATTTATGAATGGGTAGAACCTTTGCTTTTTTCCAGTCGTCGGGTAGCTTCGAAGTTGACAAAGACTTACGAAAAATGATACCGAGATATTTACTGCACCATTCTGCATATCGTTTAAGGAACTGATTTGGGATGTCGTCTGGACCACTTGTTTTCTTTATGTCTAGGTTTAGCAGCAGGTTAAGAACACCATCATCTGTTATGTGGAGAGGACCGATACATGGCGTAGATGTGCAGAAACTGTTAGGGAGAATGCCGTTATCTTTTGTAAAAACAGATTTAAAGAAATCCTTGTGCATGTTAGCTTTCGTCTGTTTTTCCTCCATGGACAGGTTGGATGTGGCTGTATTGTCTTTACGAAAATATTTCCAGAATCTATGGGGATTATTCCTAAGAAGTGTAGGGAAGGTCACGTTAAAGTACTGTTCCTTTGCATGCTTTGATATTTCTTTTAGCCTTGCGACTGCACTGGTTAGTTTTAATGATTTGGTAGCATTTCGCCCTTTTTTTTAATTGATCTACGGAGCCGCTTGACTTGCCGTTGTGCGTGAATTACGTCCCTTGTGATCCACGGGTTGTTTTTCTTAGGCCGTTTTATTTTCCTTGGAACGAATGCACCTACACAATAAGTTACCGTATTTCTAAACTGTTCCCACAAGGTGTTCACATCAGTGATCTCACGTGAAGCAATGTAGAAAAATGATTCGAATTCGTGCGCAAGATGTGTTAAAATGCTAGTGTCGTCTGCTTTAGCAAAATTGGCTACGATCTGCATGCTTTTCTGATATACTATACTGCTCTGTAATGGTAATCGGCAGGTAGGTATACTGTGGTCCGAGATGCCTTCTATGACGTCAACCTGAGCACGCTTTTCAGGAAAGTGATCACTGATTAGTATCAAATCTAGGATATTACCAATTGTTCCGTGGGTACGTGTGGGTGTTGAAACGATTTGATGAAGATTAAAATTGAACATTAAATCGATGAGGGCCTCTGAAGCTCTTGATGTATAATGCATTGTTGTCCAGTTTATGTCGGGGAGGTTGAAATCAACCATGATAAAAATCCGTGAATTTCGGGCATGGTTCTGAAGGAAATCCTGAATTGTAGTGATGGCTTCATGTCCGGTAGAAGGACTTCTGTAAATGCAGCCGGTAACTATGTCTGTATCTTTACAAATTATCTTGCAGAAAACAGCTTCCGCGCAAGGAACTTCAGGGAGAATAACGAAAGGTAGCTGCTTCTTAATCAGTATTGCCACGCCCCCTCCTCGTGAACCACGGTCTTTTCTGATGACGGAATAGTTCGGTGGAGCGATTTCGTGATTTGAAATTTCAGGTGAAAGCCATGTTTCGGTGATTCCAATTACGTCTGGTTCATGACAAAGTAAGAGGCTTTCAAGTGACTGTGTTTTGTGAGTTTTCTGACGAGTCACTCGAGGGCTGAATTCTGTGTCCTTTTTTTGCATAGGAACTCTGCTATTTTTTTCTTCGTCCCAAATATAAACGCGCTTATTTATGATCAACTTGTCAAAGGCTAGCGCAACCTTTTCTTTACTTTCTCGTTCTTGTTTGGCGCTCGCCCACAGTTTCCTTCTAACATCTTGAACTCTGACAGAAAAATCTTCACCGATAGCGTATTCTGTGTCGTTTAGTTTGAAGCCGTTTTTCAATATTAGTGGTTTTTGTCTCGAATCTAGCAACTTCATAATAACTGGCCTAGTCTTGTTTTTTTCTTGTCTACCTAGCCTGTGAATTCGCTCGATGGCGACAGCTTCTAGTTCGAGGGTGTCTTGCACAATAGTTTTGTTCACTCTTTCCTCAAGACCTTCATTAGTTTCTTCCTCCTCCTCCGGCAGTCCGTATATAATTAAGTTGGATCGTCTGCTGCGATTTTCCAGCTCATCGATTTTCTTTTCCATTGTTTCAATTACGCGATCCATGCGTGAAATTTCGTTCTGGCAGGTGGCGAGTTTCTTTTCAAGCTGTGATAAGGCATCAAGCTTCTTGTCTATATCAACGAGGCGTACTTCCTTTATGTCTTTTATGTCGCTAGCGATATCTTTGAGTTGTTTGGCAATTTGGGCTAGATCCGGGCCTGGGTTAGTTTCAACATCTCCGCTTAGGAGCAACAACTTGCGTAATACAACAGTTATACAAGACAATTGCTGCGGGCACGGCAGCACAAACAAAAAAGGGTCACTTGAGCGGACACATTTACCAAACAGTTTTCTCACCTGCACAATATAGAGGAACGGGTTATTGCTCCGCATCCTGGTAGTGCTGCCGTGCCCAAAACTGGCAGATTCTTCGGAGCGCGTATATATATCCCAGTGTGGTGGCGCTTGCAGCAGGTCATGTGCTCCGATGAACACACTTGTGACTGTTGGCCGCTGGAACGGGTAATCTTGTGCTGACAGCGATGGCAGATCCCGCACGTGGAAGCTGGTGGTTCCGGCTGATTGTGCTGTAATCTTCACGGGTCCTTTGTTGCTGGGGATGGTGACTGGAAGCAGTACACCGACGACGATCTGCGCAATATAGAGGAACGGGTTATTGCTCCGCATCCTGGTAGTGCTGCCGTGCCCAAAACTGGCAGATTCTTCGGAGCGCGTATATATATCCCAGTGTGGTGGCGCTTGCAGCAGGTCATGTGCTCCGATGAACACACTTGTGACTGTTGGCCGCTGGAACGGGTAATCTTGTGCTGTCAGCGATGGCAGATCCCGCACGTGGAAGCTGGTGGTTCCGGCTGATTGTGCTGTAATCTTCACGGGTCCTTTGTTGCTGGGGATGGTGACTGGAAGCAGTACACCGACGACGATCTGCACAATATAGAGGAACGGGTTATTGCTCCGCATCCTGGTAGTGCTGCCGTGCCCAAAAAGATGCAAAAAGATGGTGTGTGTAAAAATATTTGGCCCATCAGTTTAAGTATACTGCTTTTTTGCCGCATATAATAGCCAAGTTATAGAGCTATCTTCAATGACAAAGGAAAACAAACGCGCTTTGCTTAAGAACGAAAGATTAATTAACAAAAACAAAAGAATTGCAGATATGCACAAGAATGTTACACATACACAGTCAGAAAATAGACGATTAAGAAGTCTAGATTACGTTTTCTGCGCTCCTGTATTCTAAATTCTAAACCAGCATTCTAAATTAACAGACATCTTGCTTCTCAACTTTGCGATCAGTAAAAAATAATTGCTCTCGCCAAGTCCTTCGGACTACTCTACAGCACAGTGCCAAAGTCGGTCCCAGACTTTTTTGGCGAAGACTGTATAAGCCGCTAACCGGTTGCTATGAACAATTCATAACATGCCAGATACCTTAAGAGAGGCCCACAAAAGAGTGGGTCCCTCGGCAACAGCGAAATCGAAAGTTACAGACGGCCGCATGTTAATCGGGCCACGGCGGAGCACTCACCACTGTGCTGATTAATTAAACCCGACGAATGAACGTCATCTTTCGCTAAAATCTCTAGCTTGCATCTAGAAAGTATAGTCACAATCCTGCAGAATCGGGAAGAAAGCCGCCACTGCTGACCAAAAGCTGGTGCGAGCTCATTCACAACGAATGTCGGACAGCTCACATTAACGCGTTATGCATCAAATGAACATATGCATGCAGTTGTTTTGAGAACATTGCATAATATTCAAGCGATTGTGAACAAAACGAGATTTCTCTTTCAAGTCACGTGAAATGCAACTTGCGATGAAAAAAAAAAAAGAAAAATGTGTGCAAAAAAAAAAAAAGTTTCACCACGCGGGTTTTGAACCCATGCACCCCCATTGCCGGTCGACTCTCCGGGGCGACGCGTTAGACCACACGGCCACAGAACGACGTGGAGTGATACAACTCTCTTTATTTTGTTTTGCGGACTACTTCCGTAGCCTTGACAGCGTTGCACATGATTTATGAAACGGAGTTATAGAGACCACGACCTCCCACCCCTCCGAGTCCGCGAGGGCCCATTGGGCCGGTGGTTGCAGTCGTCGGTAGGTGAACATAATGTGGTCGAATGTGGCTCTCGGGGCCCCACAGAGGGAACATTCGGGGGTGTGAGTAGAAGGGAAGAAAAGTGCAAGTAGCGCTGAGGAAGGAAAGGTGCGAGCCTGGAGTTGTCGCCAGGTCGTCTGTTGTGTTGTCAGCGATGTGTGAGGCGGGAGATAAAGGAGACGTTCTTCGCGGTAGTGTAGCGTTATGTCTTAACATGTGATAAGTCGGCCTCTCGCGCTGCCTGGGTCTTCAGTACACGCCGTTCGGTTGACGTACGCTCGAGCAGCGGAATGGGCCGCTTCGTTACCTGGATTACCCGAATGGGCCGGTACCCAGACTATTTGGATGGGACGAGGTGGTTGCCTGAGCGGTCTCCCGGCGCCTTGGCTGAAATGCGGTCGATTTTTCGGTTTCAGATTTATATTCTCATTTACAGCTTACTGCAGTTTCTTACATACTAGTTTCTTCTCGATAGCGATCGTTGCTGAGGTAAGGAGCTTTCAACAGATGGACTTATCTTTGTAGCCCTCTATGGTAATACCTCTCTCATCAGGCGTAAAATATTCTACTAAGTATTACCGGCAACCAGAGCCGATATTTCTTTTCTTAGCAAGGGTCAGAGACCATACCTGGGGAGGTGATCGACTCGTGCGCCGTAATGTGAGGCATTGAAATGAGGTGACCATCCTAACTCCCTGCGCGCATGTGCCTCGGTAGCATTTCGCATGCCCTAGAAATTTTCGCAATGACAGTACAACCTTCACAACCCAAGCGTCCTCACTGAATGGAAATTGTCTTTTGAAAGAAACGACCCCTTATTCTGCGAAAACGCTGGCGATTCTCTGGCTGGTTTTCGTTTTCTTCTTTCACACGGAACCCCGCTCTTATCATGAGTTCTCTTTCGAGGTTGGCTATTGACAAAATTCCCACCAATGTACTTTACTCCTGGCTTTTGACAAAGAAATCTCAGTTTTGCTAACTATTGCAATTTAAATAAGATCAAACGATGTCATTAACACCATCCTTTTCTATTTACAGACGGGGAAAGATGCTGCCAACTTATACCCGTGCCACATGGGCAGATTTAATGTAATTAAGTGCTCACTGCCTTAAGTTTTAATGGCATTCGTGCGGTGCCACACGCGTAAATTTAATGGAATTAGCCTTACTGCCATTCGCAACCTACTGAGTTCGCCACAACTCATTCGCCCGTGCAATGCATACTCTCGTTCCCATTCCACACGCAGAAAAGCATGCAGCTTTGTTAGTTAGAAATTCCTAACCAGTAGGAAATGTTAATTCTTAACATGAGGCATCTATACTACATTTTCGATGCGAAGAGCGCCATTTTCGCCAGCCTTATTGACAGGTACTCTCGACTTGTGTGCTGACATGCAAGTTTATGGCTACTTTTTCGACTTATAAAACAGGAACAGCCGTATTTTCTGGAAAATCATTGTTACATTACATTCGAACAAAATTCCTGATGTATTGTGCTATTTAGCAATGTTTAATTTCAGATGAACCTTTTGACTACCTTGCAAGCATTATCGTCATCGCCGCTTTCGATAATGGCATTAAATGTGGACATTTAGCACCAACTCCGCAAATAATGGCATTAACAAACTTAAGGCCTTAACCATTTACTGCCACTTCTTGTGCGCGTGTGGCACGGGTATTAGACAAAAGCTGCTTCGAAGAGGTGAAATCAATTCTGCGTTTTCTCGGTAGTCATGCAGCAAGCGTGTCCTCTAGCTTTAGAAGATTGTAGAAGCTAAATGGTCATTATAATCACACATAGTTCGTATACTTTGCTGAGGAGCTCTTTCAGGCATTTCTTCACGGTTTTAGTAATGCGCCACACTTTAAGTAAACATGTCATAGCAGAAGCTGTGGTAGGCAACTGTAATTATGCCTCTAGCTTTATCTTGACCTTTCCATGGAATTGTGGGAAGACTGTCAGTTTTAATTCCCGCGATTGTTCGATTTTGTAATCGCGTGAATGTCTCCACCCGTTAAACTTTATATTTCGGATCCCGAAAACTGTAATAGACCTGCAAGTTATCTCTTGTGTGGGTAACTGAAAAGTACGGTTAAGCAATTGCCTTCCGCTCACATAGGAGTGGCGCCGAATGCGCGAATACTCTTCCAACGTCTGTTAGCATTTATATTCACAGTTTTCAGTAGCGAAGTTGACAAGAAAAAACAAACACAACCCAAATGCTTCCAATTAGAGCACATCATGTGACCGGTGAGTGGTTCTTTGCTCGCCAATTAAAATTACCAACAATGCAAATCACAAGGAACCAGAAAATCAGGAGTTTCTGGTGTGCTACATAATTCACAAAAGTTATTTTCACACTGGGTCGTTCTTTTAAGTTGAGTGGGAATAAATTCCAAGGGTACCGCTAGTCATGTGATTCTTCGAGGGCCAGTTGCGTGCTTCGAAGTATCTTTAAATAATTTTTTTCCACCTCCCTAATGTCGTATGCAGCCTACGTCTTCTCTTTTAGCGATGCTGTCAGTACTATACCAGGTGTCCCAGCTAAATGTAACCAAGCTTTTAAAAAACATGGGATGTCCTAGCCGTCTGAAACCAAATAAGGGTTGTTTAGAGTCGCGTGACCTAGGCTGCAGTAATTTTTTTCGTTCTTCAAGGTTGACTATTTAGTCAAGCTTAATTAACAAACTTTTTAATTATTGACTTGAGGAACAAAGTGCTAACGGAAAAGTTGTAGATCGCTTTGAGAAACAGCTTACTGAGACATTTGCAGCAAAGTAATCTTTACGTAAAGTAGTTTTTTACCGGCCTTTAACCATACTCCGCACAACATGAAAAAGCTTCCACATGACAAATGTGCCACTTCAACGTCCCAAAACACACCGTAAAGAATAAAATCCGTTTTTTCTGAAGTCCTCTCCTCGATGAGACTTTGGGTGCACATTGGGGCAGAGAAGTGAGCGAGCAGCTGGTCACGTGACAACTTTCTTTTAAGGCCAATAAATGAAGCTACGTAAATCGTAACTTGACGGAAACAGCACTACTAGCGGTTTTTCGAGGTGATCTAAAACTTTTGCATTGACACTTTCTTTCTGAAGTCAATAATTAAAAAGTTAGCTAAATACACTTAACTGATTAATTAACTTTGAAGAGCGAAAAAAATACTCAAGACTAGGCCACGCGACTATGAACAACCCTGAGTTGGTTTCACTGGACTAGGACACCGCCTTTTTTAAAAGTTTAGTTACATTTAGCTGGGACACCCGGTATATAGTGCTCATGATGTACAGTCTTTGCCAAAAGTAACCAGGCTGCATGGTTTGCTTCTCAGTCGTATATTTAAACTGTTATGCCAGCCCTCAAGCTCTAAATCTCTGTACGGTAAGGAGGACCCCTGTCCTCACCTTCAAAGAGCTTTTCGACCTTAGGGAAAGCCGCAAAGGCTCTACTATACCAAAGAGAAGCAAACCATGCAGCCTGGTCACTTTTGACAAAGACTGTACGTTTCTTTCCACCGTTCTTGTCTTGTCTGCGCTGTTTTAGAATGAGTACCCACCAACTCGCCCAAACCTCTACTCTCTAAGCCATTCGGAGGCTTTCTGCTGTCTCAGCCGAGGGGAGCCTAGTTTGAGAATCTGCACCAAATAAAAAAAAATAGAAACATGCCTGAACAATTGAAAACCGATGGGAGATGAAAACGGCCCCTTGAGCACAAACGGCTCGGAAGAAACGGTGCGTGCAGCAGCTTTATCAGCATCGGTAACCGCTGATGCCCACAGCTTTCAGAAAATTCCTCGGAAGAAATAAGAAGCCGTAATGGCACAAACAACCACACCATGAATGACCAGCACAATAAAGAACACAAAGAAGTGAGGGAGAAAGGAAACTTGATTAGGCAGCCACCGCAGGATTGCGAGAACGGATCGCAACATTTCGAATGCACAGGCTATAACTCTTTGAAATGGCGCCATTTCACTGAGCGAAAAATGCAACCATGGAAGTTGAAAGCTGGTGCGCTTTGAGGGTAAATGGAGGAGAAAGAATACACTTTTCCGTCTTGGATTCTTATCATCTCTTTGCAGAAAATACACGCAAACGTAAAAACACTACAACAAAATATTCAAGCCCTGCTAAAGACAAAGGCTTTGCATTTTAGTCAACACGAACCTGCTCTTTCTTTGAGCCCCTTAATAATTTCCGACTTCCCCTGTGCTTGGGCACAGGTGAAGAGGTAGCATTTGCAAATAATAAAAGGGCAGAAGGATCTGCAAACATCCCCTAGAGACAACTAAAATATAAGGCGTCTCGACGTGCAGGATTTATTCCCTTACCAAATTAAAAGTAGCAGTTCACGTTTGCAAGTGGACGTCAGGTTTTGAAATTTCGTGGCCTTGTTCTGTCCTAGTATTTCGTCAAGTTTACCTTGAACTTACTGTTCTCTTTTAAGCGCCGTGTTGGGAAAGAAAAGAATGGAGTGAGTAGTTTTTTGAGCTTTTCAGAATTTTTAGGGTCTGTGCTCGTACCATGCATTTTCGCTCTTGTTATTTTTTCATAGCATGGAAATTAAAGTTACATTGGTATGGTACCTTAGAATCTATGATATGGGCTGCTTGTCTTACAGACTCGAGAAATGACTATGAGGGACGCCGTGCTAAAGGGCTCCGGATTAGTTTAGACAGTTTGGCTCCCAAAAGATTGAGGTACACATCTCTCTCTTCCCTTTCGTCGGTGTTAGACTTGATGGCTTTGAAGAAAAAAACAATGTCCGCCGATATATCACTGCGTTCTCCAGCGAAACACTGTTTTTTGTGCGTTTCTTTTTTTTCGCTCTTGGCCAACCTATTTTAAAACATCGAATTGACTACTCAATACGCGGAGTAAGATGGAGTCGGCTGTAAGATTAGTGAGTCTTAACAGCATAATTCTCTATTACAGAGCACTATGGACTGAGCTGCAAATATAAAATGCAGCGGAATACGAACTCAGCACTATCCAGAAGAACTGCATTGCATGTAAAATGCCTGCTTCGAAAACGGCAGAACTCTACACGCTACTTTATTTAAGAAAGTGTGAGAGTGGCAAAAAGTAACCGAGAAAAAGAACAGAAACGCCTTATTCTTATTTACTGTATTCTCGTTATTCTAGAAGGCTGGCCTGCTTTTTATTTCTGGCTTTGGTTGCTTCTCAGCTGGCCCCATGCTGAGAGCATTGTGTAAAGTGTCGCGAAAGCCATTCCATCTTGGGCGGCAGGGCCTCATTTTACGATCTCGCATGCATTTGCAAGCCTATCCATTTCACTTACGTATGCCAACCGGTTCAAGTAAATCTTCGGCACCGCCAATCAGCCCCGGAAAATGAAATAGAGTAGAGCACCTTAAGAGAGAAAAAGTGCCACGTGTATGGTAAACACATAAGTCACGGCAGCGGTAGAACCTTTGGCGTTGCGAGCGTTTTACCCGGGACGCCCAGTGTGTAGCTTTCTTAGAGGAAGATACTTTGTCGCCTCAGCAACAAAATGGCTAACTTGTGGTTGTTTCAAATTGCAGTGATAAACAACTCCCTTGTGCGTTTACGGTTCATGCGCGGCAGTGCACGCTGACCTTTAACAAATATGCAACTTCCAAGTCAACCTGGAAAAACGGGGACTAGCACTAAGCTCTGCAGTGTCTGTTGCAAAGGACCATAGAGGCAGCACAGGAACATACTTCACAGATATGGCAGTGGACCACAAGTGTGCCACGTTGAATGTGGATGTAGCAAACAAGGCACTAATGTGTCAGGAAAACTTCCACATTTGCCGCCGAATTTTCTAGGCTGAATTAAAAGAAAATACTGAGCGCTGGAAATCTATAACAACGAATAATAACGTTCTACCAGTATTATTTGTTCGTTATGTTTATTGTCCCTCCTCTTTATTCAGCGCAGAGTGTAAAATCGTGCTGACTCGGTTATAAAAAAAAATGCATACGGTTCGCTATGGCTATAGCGCAGAAAACGCGTACAGTAGCACTAGTAAGGCTTTTACTCTGAAGGCATAAACATTGAGCGCCTTTATCCATGAGCATTCTTCACCCTGCCCTTCATCCAGTTGAAGGCCTGCTTCGTGTACAGTTCTGGCAGGTTGTCCAGAACCCGGAAGGCACGTGGGCTGCCAGCCACTTGAGAGCCGTACATACGTAGACCCCGTCAAAAGTATACAGCCCAAGGGGCTTGCTTCTAAGCTGCTTAGCGGAGCTCCCTAGCACATGTAGTAGTACAAAGCTTGGGAGGACTGAGGACGTGACGCCGTTCTTCTTTCTAGGGGTTACGGTCGCTGAGGGTGCATAAGGAGGCATGTGGCAGGCTTCGAAAGCGAACCCCTTGGGTACGTACTTTGGATGGGGGTTGTACATATTCCAGAAATCGGTAAATGCGCCTAGTAGTTGTACTGCTCTAAAAACTTTCTGTGAAGAGAAATATAGCATGACTGGTGAAAAAAAATTGGCTGGTGCTTAGCTAACGTTAAGCCTGGATATCTCGAAGCGAAAAGCTGCGGCGAGGCGGAGGAGGAGCCGCGCGTGTAGTGAATTCGGTGCTGACTTAGATGGTTGCTTTAGAGACGCACTGTGGTGTGCATTACTATCGGGTGTACACCAAGATATGAGAGACATGGATTTGCTTTCCTTAAAAGCAATGTTCATTTCATTTAATTTCCCTTAAGGCCCTTACGGCGCGGTTCGGGTATCCACCGAGATAAGAGGGAGACAGGAGTTGTTTCCTTTCAATAAAACCAAATTTCTTTTCATTTCCCATTTTTTACGGCGCGGTTCGGGTGTCCACCGAGATATGAGATTTTCCTGGCGCACTGCTTGCCTTTTATTTATTTTTTATTTGTGCCGCGTGTGACTCTTTTGGGATGTACACCAAGATATGAGAGGCAGGCAATTCGTTTCCTTAAAAGCAATTTTCATTTCATTTCATTTTCCTTAAATCCCTTACGGCGCGGTTCGAGTATGCACCGAGATATGAGAGAGACAGGCGCCGTTTGCTTTCCTTAAAACTGATTTTCTTTTCATTTTTCTTCCCTTACGGCGCGGTTCGGGTGTCCACCGAGTCGCGGCAGTGGCAGCGGCGGCTCCGACCACCTGCGCCTCTCCTGTGACGTCACGCAGTTCGCGCATGCGCACCTGTGGCTTTTTCTGACGACGGGGCCCACGCTAGCCTCGATGTTGACTAGCCTAGTGAAGGTTTTCGCTTCAAAATGTGTCCAGCGGACATGGAAGTGGACTGTGGTGTCAGAAAGTTACAAAAGTAGAACAATTCGTACACCAGCAGTTGACTGAACCCTCAAGAAATGGCGATGCAATCTCTGTCCTCGCAACACATTGACCACGCCGGCAGTTGACGGCTTTCCCTCCAGACAGAAAATTCAGGGGTACTTTGACTATCCAAAGTGCGTAGAGGCGAAAGCGTTTTCCGCACCACTTTGACTGCATCTGTGGCACTGGTGACGCCACCACTGGATGACGTCCCACATAATTAATGTCTAATTACTAAGTAATGACAAATTAATAATTAGTGCTTAATTACTGATGAATGCCTAAAAAATTTCGCGCGGCACATTGTTGACCTAAAGTGCGATGAGGCGAAGCCTTAAGTGCAGTGTTGCTGCTTGTGTCACTGGATGGATGGATGGAAACAACTTTATTCCAAAAAAAAATCTTCCAGGGTGGTCTCCTACTGGTCCAAGAGTACACGGGCTTGTGCTTCACGTTAAGCCCGATCCACCAGCCATTTCTGGCCATTGGGCTGAGCGGTCCGTAAAGCAGCCTCCCAGGAAGAATGAGTGGGATTGGGGATGGGGGGTACTGCCTTTCGGGAAGGACAGTCCCAAAGGTAGTGGAAAAGTGTGGATCCGGGCACGCCATAGGTGTCAGAATCAGAAGGAAAGGTGGGGAGGAAGCATGAGAGACGGTTGGGTGAAATAAAACAGCCTGTCTGTAATTGTCGCCATGTGGCGCTGGATAAGGGCGACAAGGTACTGTGGGGTGGTGGCAGTGTCATGCGGCTGAATGTGTGAAATGTGGTGATTTGGTGATATGAAGAGAGGACCGATGGGGCTTCTTGTGCAGAGTTGGGTGCCTGATCAAGAAGCCACTGATGTGTGGCTAAGATGTTAAGCTTCGCCTCTGAGTGGAACGCGACAGCGTCTTGCAACGCTGCCAGGGAGTCTACAGAACGCCATCGCCCGTTCGGCTCTACTCCTTGCTCGACGGTAAGTTGGTTTTTGAGGAAAGGAAATGTATCTGCGTCTCATATCTCGATGGACACCTGAACCTCGCCGTAAGAGAAGGGAGGAAGATGGGGCAGGGGGGACGAAGACACCCTATTCACTAGACGCGCCTTTGTTCATTCCAATCCATCGAGCTGGCAGGGCGGAGTGGGTAGCGTGCTTGTCTCGCACTCCGGAGACCCTGGTTTTCCCGGTTTTATTTATTTATCTGCTCCTACTAGAAAAGTTAATTAGTCTAAGTTTTTAATTAACTAATTAACTGAAATCAGTCCCACTTACTTGGAGCATCATTATAACATTCATTTAATTGGTCGCATGGTTACTAGCCCAAGTACAATTGGCTACATTTGAAATTCGCGCGAAGTGACGTCACGACCATTTCGACCAATCTGAAACACGGACACATTTGCTAACACTCTTGGTCACGACACTATGAGGCATTAAGTGTTTCGCCTTAATAGTAATTAACTGGTAATGAAAGACGCTTAAGCTTCGCTTTAAGAATGGAACGCGACAGCATGTTGTAGCCCTGCCAGAAAGTCCACGCCTTCCCTCGGGCTTTACGCCTGACGAGGCAGAGGAAACCGCCATCGCCCTAGCCCTTGTACATTCCAATGCAAACTACATCTTTAGCGACTCCAAAACGGCTTTGTTCCACTTCGCGAGAGGCAGGTGGTGGTGGTGAAAAACTTCAGTTTGCAAAGAGAGTTTGAGGGTTAAAAAACCCTGCTACATGGTCGGTATCCTTAGTCCGGGACACCGCACGACGAGGCCCCGTCTCGCGCCCGCTTTTCCCTTTGAGACTCCAGTGTGGAGCAGTTGAGGAGGGCAGTCTCCCATGCCTCTCGGGTGGGGGTGGGGGAAGGTGAGGATTCTGAGTACATGCCCACACCATGTGAAAGATATCGCAGATCTCTCCACAGTGCGGGCAGCGCCCATCTGTGTTCGGATCGAAGTGTTTTGCTATGGCAGGACAGAGAAAAGTTCCTGTCTGCAGGCGCCGCAGAGTTCGCTCCTCCGCCTTACTCAGCCCCTTGGCAGGTACTGGGTAGAGACGGTGGCTGTCGCAATAATGAATTAGGATTTCGCGGAACCGCAGAAGCGGTTTATGAGCTTCTGAGCCAGGAGAGCTAGGATGAGGAGCCCGTTGTGTGAGCGCTCGGGCGGCCGCATCAGCGGCCTCATTGCCTCGTAGACCATGGTGCCCAGGAGCCCAGATCACTTTTGTGCGAGTTGGATCGGCGGGAGCGCGTCTTAGAATTTGGGAGGCAAGAGGGGATATTCCGCCTGCAAGATAATGTTCACAGGCCCGGCGAGAGTCTGTGATAACTGTTCTTGATTTTGGATCGGCGGCAGCGAAAGCTATTGCGACTTCCTCCGCTCGTGTTGAATTTGGGTCCCGAAAAGATAGGCCTAGACACCGCAGCGGACACGGGACAAGAAAGACGACGACACAGGGCGGTCGCCTTCATGTCTCACCAACTGGCCTACACAGCTACCCTCCTAAAAAGATAGGCCATTGACATTCATTCCCCGGTGGACTACGGCAGCCGTGAAATATCCCGTGGGCGACGGCCCTGTGATGTCCACGTAGTAGACACCCTCTTTATATCCATACTCTCCGCCGTCTTTATATCCAAAACGCCCTAAAGACGCCCTCTTTATATCCAAAAGCCATGCCCATGTTA
This sequence comes from Amblyomma mixtum, assembly GCF_055824585.1. Lineage (NCBI taxonomy): Eukaryota > Metazoa > Arthropoda > Arachnida > Ixodida > Ixodidae > Amblyomma > Amblyomma mixtum. The sequence continues at coordinate 61,193,006 of NC_143015.1, forward strand.
CGAGGGAGCGGAGCGACCAAGAGCATGTGGCGCCACAGCACCGGGATGTTGTCCGTCCCCTCTGGTATGCATGTGTGTTGGATGTGTAAGCGGTTTAGCAGGCGGCGCCCAGGAACCGTCTGCGATAGCCGCGTATATTGGTTCACGAGGTGGGCCTCCCGCAACTCCTGATAGGAGTTTACCACTCCCAACGACTTCAGTTTGGCGTTGGAGCTAGCCACCGGGAGGTCCAATGCTCGCTTTGTTGCCTTCCTGATGATGGCGAGAATGCGCTCGTCTTGTTGCTTGGTGGTGCGTAGGTACGGCACGGCGTAGAGGATCCGGCTGGTCACGAAGGCATGGGCGAGCCGTAGCGCGTCCCTGCCCCGCAGACCACCCCGCTTGTTGGAAACACGGTGGTTCATAGGTCCTACCTGTTCACCTATGCTCTTGAGTTTTGCTATAGTAGTCCGGCTTAAGTTTGTTATTGATGAACAGACCCAGGATCCGGAGGTCTGCCACTTCTCTGATGGGACCGCCCGACAGAGATATGTGTAGAGACGTGTTGTCCTTGTGGTTTGTCCTGACGTGTAGAAGCTCTGATTTGGCGGGAGCACATTGCAGACGACAGTCGGCAGCATATGCATCGACTATGGAGGCGGCCTGCTGAAGGCGGTCCTCCATCTCCCCAAGGCTCCCCTCGGTGGTCCAGATTGTAATATCGTCTGCGTAGAGTGCGTGTTTTATGTACTCCACCTGAGCCAGTCGGCCGGGCAGGTGCATCATGGCAGGATTCACGCCCCTGCTTGCGAGTTGTTGAACACCCCCTCCAAATATTTACCACGCAGGGTAGAGCTCCAGAGGGTGCCGGCTCACTCTGGGAATCCAGGAAACGAGGCTGCCGATAAATTGGCCCGAGGTTTGATTTGCCGGGCTCAGGAGGGCCTCGGTCAAGGCTTCTCGGGAGAACGGGCGCACACCTTTGCAGAGCTCACGCAAATGCCCCGCTTGGACCGTCGGATTTACCCTCCTCCACATCCCTCCCTTACCCATTCCCAACAGATCCTCTGGACACGCCTCTAGACCCGCTCTCTCTCATCCCCTCAGCTGCTATCTCTCTACTGTGGCACTTCCCCTACATGCACCCTGTGCGGCGACCCTCACGCCACACTCTCCCACATCCTTTTCGGCTGCCCTGCTTATCCTCCCCCGCAGGGACAGCCCGCGTTATCAAGTTGGGAGGACTGGGAGGTGGTGGTGGTGGTGAAATACATTTATGGGAAATTAAGTTTTTTACAGAAAGGTGATTGGGGTAGGACCCAATTGGCCCTTTTCCCTTACAATACTGGGTGGAGCCCCTATTCCGGTGCCCCATTGGCAAGCAACGCCGCCCGCGTCCGTTGAACCAAAGCCTTTTGGCTTTTTAGGTCTTGACAGCCGAGCAGGACCGCCTCCCAGCCCTCTCTGGTGGGGTTGGGGTTGGGGAGGATAGATGGGTTTGATTGACACGCCCAAATCATGTGGAAGGTGTCAGCCACCTCCCCACAGAACTGGCACGCGCCATCAAAGGATGTATTGAAATGTTTAAGCACCGCCGGGCACAGTACAGTGTTAGTAAGAATTTTGATGAGGAGGCGCTCGTCAGCGCGATCCAGACCCTTACAAGGGGCCGGGTAGCGCCGGTGCCCCTCCTTGTAGTAATCGGTGATTTGTTTGAATGTAAGGGCCAGATTGTCTGATTGGGAATACCCTTCTAAGGACAGGGAGATAGCCCGGCGAGAGAGTGCACGGGCGGCCTGATCGGCCTGTTCGTTTCCCTGGAGTCCCTGGTGACCGGGGGCCCAAATCAGGTTGCGTGGAGTTGGATCTTCGCATCGGCAGCTATATTCCAATATGCGCCAGGCAAGCGGGGGAGCCCAGCCCAACTCATAATTACGACAGGCCCCTCATTGATCCAATACAAACACGCACGGAAACCCAACGCCACTTACATAGGGCATTGCACAACTTTACAGGATCGACAACACAGCTAGCGCACACGCTCAGGGATTGATACCTGTGCACCACTAAGGACCCCCGGCCGGCGGCGTACTCTTATGCAGGCGAAGAGAACACGGAGCTGGACACTCCGTTCCAACTCTACGACCTCCGGGCGGCCTTAAGCAAAATGAAGCGGGACACTGCACCCGGGCGCGACAAGGTTACGGTCAAGCTCTTGGCCAACCTTCCCGACGCAGCCTACGCCGTGCTCCTCAAATACATCAATAGCATTTGGGACGGAGAGACTCCTCACCCTCTCGATTGGAAATCGGCTCTCGTGACCTTCATTCCGAAGGCCGGCAAACATATTGATGTGGAGAACATTCGCCCCATCTCCCTCACGTCTTGTGTCGGCAAGCTGATGGAGACGATGGTGCGTGACAGAGTCTCCGATTATCTCGAAACACAGCACATTTTCGCCGACACTATGTTCGGTTTTCGTCCTCACAAGTCAGCACAGGATATACTTCTGCAGCTCCACCACGACATTTTAGATCCGGTAGAATGTCTCCACAACGACAAGGTGGTCCTGGCCTTGGATCTTAAAGGCGCATTCGACAACGTCAAACATGAAGTAATTCTGGACCACCTCAGTAACACCAACTGTGGCCACAAAACATTCCATTACATAAGACAATTTCTTACAGACCGTCAAGCCTATATACGCATAAAAGATGCGGAACACGAGCCATACACCGGCGGCTCGAGGGGAACACCTCAAGACGTGGTCCTGTCTCTCCTGCTGTTCAATTTGGCAATGCTTCGTCTTCCCTCCAAATTGTCTTCTCTGCCCGGGATACATCACGCTCTTTATGCGGATGGCATTACAATCTGGGCAACGCAAGGTAACCGGGCCACATGGAGTCCTGCCTGCAAGTAGCGGCGACCCTAGTCGACGACTACGCGGCCTACTGCGGACTCCAGTGCGCCCCAGCTAAATCAGAATTTGTGCACTTACGTCCCTCCCCTCGGGACACAACACCGCTTCGCATCAGTCTCCCCTCGGGACCGATCCGGGAGGCCAAGGAGATCCGCGTCCTTGGCCTCTTCATACACCACCAACGCAGAGTCGACTGGGAGGTCATGCTCTCGTCTCTAGACCCGCCAGCGGCGCTTGCCGCGGTGCTTCGGGGTGCGGACGTCATGAATAAACATCACATTAACGTTTCTGACGTAGAGTGGGACCCAAGGGGTGTCAAACACACTTGCCATAATAAAGTTTTTTTCTCTCTCTCTCTCTCTCTCAGCCCTATGCCTTGCCCTTTTTTTTCACTCCGACTCCGAGCCATGCGGACACGCTTCGCATGGGCTCCGTAAATTATCGCTACCACGGCGAAACGAAACAGCGCATTGACCCAAGACTGGTACCAGACGAAGCGGAACACCATCCGGATTCCGTGGATACCTATCGCTACCAGGCAAGTGGGTCCTCTGCCGAATATTCGACGGAACCATTTTTCGAACGCCGTGTTGACAGCTAGGCATAGCTGCGACCACGGCATCGACTGAGCCGGCTAGGCCTAACGGCGACGCCGGTGCCGAGTACGGCCACGCAAGATGATCGACGCCGTAGAAGGTGAAGCTGTAACGGAGGCAGAGCTTCAGGATGACGGATGGATCCCCGCCGCCCTCGCCGCGCAGAAGAAATACAGGAAAAATAGGCAAGCCGCCAACGGAACGCCGGCAGCAGACGCTGACGGGCCTGGGCGTCTCTCTGATCACAGCAATAAAACTTGGGTTGGGCCTAGTTGGTACATGATGTTTGCGCTTGTGTGTGTCTCTGTGTCTTCGTGGTTCGTCCTTTGATTGCGCATCCTATAGACCTTTTTCAGGTGCGCGCGGCCATCTTTCGACAGCAGCGCCGTCTTGCGTCTGGCCGATTTCACCGCCATGTTGGCTTGGGCGGCCGCCGCTGCGATACAGGCAGCGAGTACTCGCCGCGCTGTTCAGCCTTATCCGAGTGTTGATTTTTGCATGATTTTGACCTGCAAAGTGTTGCACTGTATGCACTGAGCAACTGTGAACAAAATGGCCCGTGTTGCGGCGAGCGGCGACGCGGATGTTTCCCTGCAAGTTGTGCCGAAAATCGGCATTGGAGGTGCGCTTCTACGCAAGTGTGCGCAATTTCTTTAACGGCTTTCTGGTATCTATAATGGAGACATTTATTAATGCGAGCACGGAGCTTGCTGAGCGCTTCTATGTTGTAGTTATAATTATAAAAGAAAAACTGCTCCCTTCCGAGCTAACAGCAGTGTTGCTGTCAAACGCTCAAGCGGTCTGATCTGCGTTGCGCCGGTGACACGAACTGATTGAAACTGCGCTCGACCGCGTCTTTCACTACATTTTCCCTCCGCACTGTCCTAAAAAACAGTACTTTCTGTAGTGCTACATGGAGAAGGCAGTGCTGGAGCGCATAAGCGCACAGAATTCTGTTCCGGCTTTTGGCTTTGCATAAATTCCTTGATTACTTCATACTAACGGTAAAATAACTGGTGAAGCGTGCACATGTAAGGTGGTCCACTCTTAGCGTGGACATGCGAGTGTGTGGCAGCGCTCTTCGGAGCACCAGTGCATCCGTCGGCGGCGTGCGTCGAAGCAAAGTGTCGCAGGAACAGAGGAAACTGGATTTGGAGCTTCGCGTCGTCTGACATTTCGCTAAACTCAGAAAAAGAAGTAGTAGAGAGTCGTGGCCTTTGAACGCGATGTAATTTATACACTTGAAACTGGTGCACCTGCTGTGACAGTTATTGAGGAGTATATCTGCTTGGTCAGTCTCGGGTGCGGCCGCTGATTAATGCCGAAAGAGCGAGAAAGCGCGTGCGTGTGGTCGGGTGGGCACTGCGTTCCTGCTGATCGCACGTCCCTAATAGACACATTTTTTTTAAACAATCGGGACTTTGCATTATGGCGTCAGTTGAAAAAAGAATTTGGTCGAAGCATGAGGTGTCACGATGCAAGGTGGACACGCCAAAGCTGCGGCCTTCAGTTTTTTAAGTCCTGCTGGTTTTATCGGATATTTACTGCAAGCAAACACCTGTGGCATTTGCGCAATGCATCATGGCTTTCAAGTACTGTCAAATAGCTATGTTTACAGTGCCGTTGTCTTTATGTAATCAGTCGCCAGTATCGGCAGTTATAACAGAAATGTTTAACGTAACCCGCCGTGCTGCTGCATCATTTACGCAAGTTATTACTTATGTTTTGATTTTGCAAGGGTCACAGACAACACATATCTTAGCGACATCAGCAGTAGGTGCTCGCGTGTAAGGTATGTGTAGCTGAAAAAGCCCGCAACCGCACTGCCGCCGTGGCTTTCTGTGTTCTTCACACTGCTCCGCTTCAAGCCGCCTTCGCTTAATGTAGTTGTTTGAACAGCAGACGACTGCGCAGTGGTTTCCCGAAGACGTCGTTGCAGCTTAATTCGCACATACACCCAAATCGGGCTAATACAGCTAGGCAACCGCATACAGTAAACACGGAGAACCGCAGAGAACGCACGGGACGCACGGACACCGCCTTTCCGAACCAGCCAGAGAGGAGGAAAGCAACATGGCGGTGTTCGGCGCGCTGGGAGCGAGGCTAAAACTGAAAAAGGTCTATACCTTCACAACATGATCACAGCAAGGCGTCCAAGGATGGAAACTCTGCTACACCCAAGCTGCGTCCGCCGCCTCTATTTCGAGGCAAACCACTGCCAAAACTCCCGCAAGACGACTACATAATCGTCGTACGACCACGAACACCACTCGATCTGAAGACGGCATCCAGGTTGGAGATTGCCGAAGCCATCTGTACTGCGCTAAAACTGCCTCCAGCGGAGACAGTCCAGAATGATAGGTTCAGAGTGCATCCGTCGAACAACACTCTGACCATCGGCACGCCAAACATGCAACGTGCCGAAGCTTATAGTCGCCTGACATCTTTTCAGATGGCGGACCAGCTGTTTGAGGTTAAGTCCTACGTACCAAAGCCAGAAGATTCTGTCCGAGGTATCGTCTTCAACACTTACACGAGAGAAACGGACGAGGAGATCCTAGCGGAACTTCGCGCCCGAAATCCCGACACGGATATAATACACGCGCGAAGAATGGGGCAGACCAGGCACTTCTTCATCATATTTGCCGGAAATCACCTCCCAAGATCCATCAGATATCTGATGTTCGATGAACTCGTTTATCCATGCCACGACAGAGTGGAAGCTTGCTTCAACTGTCGGAAGGTTGGACACCGCATGGACGTCTGCCCACAACCATTCCGCGAACTCTGCCGCAGATGTGGAGTCAACCACGCTCAGCCCCAGCAGGGAGAACAACATACGTGCATCTCCACTTGCATCATTTGCAGGGGCCATCACTTCACTGGCAGCCGCAAGTGCAAGTTCCGCTTTCAAAAGCAAGTAAAAGAAGCCAACATGAAGAGGGCCAACAACAGCGAGGGCCAAAAACAAACCGACGAGAGACAATCGCGATCCAGGAGCAAGCATCCACCAGGGGGACGCCACCGCAGCGGATCGTCATCCTTCCCTCCCTTAGGCAGCGACGCCTCGTCGGGAAGCGCCAGCAGATCCGCCAGGCGCAGCCGATATCGCGACCGCAGCGAAAGTCCGGGACGCACACAGACCCCGAAAAAGAAGCCCTTCAGAAACAGGTGAGGGAGCTTCAAATGCATAACCAGCGCTTGCAGTCCCAAATAGACGAGCTGAGGAAGCTAATAGGACAACATGCCGTAACTCCTTCTAATCAACCAAAATCCTACAAGGCAGTGCTACAGCAGTCTGCAACCACAAGTACTCCACCTGAAACCAAAATACCTTCCCCATCAGGCCCCTCAGTGATCAAACACACATCCCCTGCTCTTCCCAAGCAGGACGATAAGCTAGGAGATAAGGCTATGGACGTGGAGGTGGCATCTAGACTTAAAAGGCCGGCCAATTGGATGGCAGATACTCCTCTCACACCTCCCAAGAAAAAAACCGAAACGACGGTAGCAGATTTAGTCGCTAAAGTGGACCTCAGATTTGCCAAAGTAGAGGCCGACAGAAAGGCCGATCTAGAACGTCTAGATGCCAAATTCGCGGCTACACTGGCAGAATTCAAAAGTTTTATCATCGACGAAGTTAAGAAAGAAATGGACAACCTAGCGGCCAGGATCACTACACACGGAATGCAACCAATTCATGGGCAATATGGCCCCCCGCCCGCAGAGAATTAGCGTATGGCAGTGGAACTGCAGGTACTTCCTTCCCAAGAAGGATCACCTGCAGCTTCTAATCCAGAATACTGAAGAAAATCCGGACGTAATTGCGCTCCAGGAGAATAGAGGAAAAACCAAATTAGTGGGATTCAAAAGATTCATGCAGATAGGCGCGGACACCAAAAAAGAACAATTAACCGCTATTCTAGTACAAAGAAACATCCCGGCTATCCAGCACGAATTCGATGGCATAGCCGCTAATTACACTCTGATAGAGGTTGTTCCTCGCAATAGAGGAGACAGAAATCTTTTCATACTAAATGTGTACAGCTCTCCCCAAGATATAGGGCTAGCCGTTCCAAATTTATTGCGTAAGACTATGCACTTCACTAAAGGAGCGCAACTCCTCGTAGTCGGAGACTTTAACGCACCCCATGCTGAATGGGGATACGTTAAATCCACCAAGAAAGGCACGAAGCTATGGGAAACATCACGCGATCTCGGCCTCACTTTACTTAATGATCCCCACTCCCCCACGCGGCTAGGCAACAGCGTCAGCAGGAATAGCACACGCGACCTGACCTTCACCAAGAATATAACTGAAGCCAAATGGCATAACACCAGAAATACGGCAGGCAGCGATCACTGCATTATAACAATCTCGTTTCATACGTCCGCACACAAGTCAATTCCAACAAGCACTAAGCTCACGGATTGGGATAACTTTAGAAAACTTAGAGAAGATACCGCTCCCACCAACATCGAGAACTTAGATAGTTGGGTAGAACAGCTTAAAAATGACGTGCGCAAGACGACCAAGGAGGTGGACGCGACGGAAGATCAGCCGACGGCTGACTCCAAGCTTCTACATCTCTGGGAAGCGCACAAAAGCATCCTCAATAGATGGCAAAAACGAAAACACAACAGGGCACTTAAGCTAAAGGCAGCCAAACTACAGAGGCAGATCGAAGCACATACATCCGACTTATCTAGGCAACAATGGGGCCAGATATGCGACAGCCTAAATGGTCCGTTAGGCAGCAAGAGGGCCTGGCTCCTCTTAAGGCACTTCTTAGACCCCACTCAAACAAAATCTACTACCAGATCTCACATGAGCGAAATCATTCACGGATTCCCCGGAACAGATACGGAGCTCCTAGACGAACTTCGAAAGAGATACCTGAACACGCCCAAAAGTGACGCCCTTAACCGCTACACGGGTGCTCCCAACGAGGAGCTGGACAGAGACATAACAGACGCGGAGACATGGGCTGCAATCGGTCACCTTCGCACAACATCAGCCGCGAGACCGGACTGAGTCACGAATAAGATGCTGCGAAATCTAGATCGTAAATCTCTCTCGGCAGTTACCGATTTAATGAATGGATATTGGCGCAAAGGAGAACTTCCTCAGTCGTGGAAACACGCGATAGTAACGTTCATTCCTAAACCCAACAAGAAGCTCAGCATTGACAACCTCCAACCCATATCCCTTACCTCGTGCTTAGCCAAACTCATGGAGCATGTGATCTTGAGCCGATTGCAAGGATATGCTGAGGATAATGACTTATTACCCAGTACTATGGTAGGTATCAGGAGCCACCTATCAACCCAAGACGTCATGCTCCAGTTGTATAACGACGTCATAGATCCCCCGGATAAAACCGGCACCAAAGCCGTTCTTGGACTTGACTTAGAAAAGGCCTTCGACTACGTGTCGCATGGAGCAATTCTAAGAGGCCTCTCGAGCATACATGTAGGTGCCAGAACCTACAAGTATGTCAGTTCTTTCTTATCGGGAAGAACGGCAGAACTCTCAATCGGGGGCATCAGATCGGATAGGATAGAACTGGGAGATAGAGGCACGCCGCAAGGCTCCGTCCTGTCACTCTTTCTCTTCAACCTATCACTCATATCGCTGCCTAGCAAGCTAAACGCCATAGAGGACTTACGTCATACACTCTATGCGGACGACGTCACCCTATGGGTGGCGAATGGCTCCGATGCTCACATAGAAGAAACTCTTCAGAAAGCAGTACAAGTAGTCCAGGAGCATGCGAGTAGCATAGGACTCAAAATTTTCTCAACCCAAGTCTGAACTCCTTCTAATCAAACATAAGAAACAGAGAGAAAACATCATAGAGGTGCACCTTCAAGGTCTCCCGATAAAGGAGGTCGAAACCATTCGAGTACTAGGTCTGCTCATTCAAAATAATCGTAAGAGCAACATTACAATCACCCGTCTGGAAACAACGGTCAACCAGATAGTCAGGCTCATTCGAAGAATCACTGCTAAGAAGAGAGGTATGAAGGAGGCCGACATCTGTCGCCTTATACATGCATTCGTCATTAACAGATTCACCTACTCTCTACCATACCTCAAACTCTTTAAGGTGGACATCGACAGATTAAGCAGGTTACTCAGACAGGCATATAAAGCTGGTCTAGGGCTTCCTAGAAACACACCCACGGACAGATTTTTATCCTTGGGTATACACAACACTGTAGAAGAACTAATCACTGCACACAAGGCGATGCACATCCAAAGACTGGCCAACACTACAGCGGGAAGGGAGATTCTAGATCGAATAGGCGTAAACGCTGAACCCATGTCTAACCGACCGGGCCCTCTACTACGAGGAGTGCGCGACAAACTACTCATCAAACCGCTCCCCAAAAATATGCTACCGGGCTTCCACGATGGCAGACGACGAGCCAGAGCGCGGGCTCTGCATAGAAAGTACCTCAATCATTCTGGAGCAGTATACACCGATGCAGCCGATTATAATTTCAGCCAAGGGGCCTTCGCTATCAGCGCATCCAAATTCATAGCAGGAAGAAGCGAGTGCATCTCTGTGGCCTCAGTCACGGTCAAATACGCGGATCAAGCAGAAGAAGCGGCCATAGCCTTGGCCATAGCAAATACTGACGCTGACATCATTCTCAGGGATTCCAAGACTGCCATACGCAACTTCTCGCGCGGTAGAATATCCCTAACTGCTAGAAACATACTCACAAATATTGTACTACAACGAGAAATAGAACTGGTATGGACTCCTGCCCATTCAGGCAACCCAGGGAACGAAGCAGCCCACCAACATGCTCGAGGTTTTGTCGGCCGAGCGGTGGGTTCTCGTCCAGGGGGATCCGAGATAGAGGCAGTGATTTCGTACCACGAAATTACCCAATTCTACAAACTCTCTAGAAGAATCTATCCTCCTCCGCACAAGTCACTCTCCAAACACCAAGAGGTGGCTTGGAGAAGACTTCAAACCCATTCTTACCCGAACCCGTACATTTACGCCCACATCTACCCCGATCTCATAGACCCCACCTCAAACACTGCGGTAGCACTGCCACCCTTGATCATATGCTATGGGACTGCCCGGAGGATCTTCCTCCGGAAGCTCTTATAGAAGCTCCCTCACCAGACGCCTGGGAAGAAGTGCTGCGCAGCTCGGACCCCGCCGTCCAGGCAGGAGCCATCGAGCGCGCCGAAGAGGTCGCCGCCAGCTATCAGCTAACGGCCACCTGGCCCTTCTGCTAAGCGTCCAGGAACCCTTCTTTTCCGACAATAAAGTTTTCTCTCTCTCTCTGCCCTTTATACACAACGCTTTTTGAGGAAAGGAAATGGCGCAGTACCTTTCTGTCATCATGGCGGACACATGAACCGAGCCGTACAGGAAGGGAGGAAATCGGAGTGAAAGAAGAAAGAGGGGCCATAATGAAGAAAATGAAAATTGTATTTGGGGAAAGCAAGAGAAAGAGAGAGTCTATCTTCGAGGGGATGGAGAGCGCGCGACGGCGGCGGCGGCTCCGGCGCGTCAGCTGTGCGCCTTGTGCCGCCACCTGCTTTTCGCACATGCGCAGCTTCGCCTTTCCAGAGCTCTGCGAAATGGCTCAGAGACTAGCGTAGTGTTGCTTCGCAACAAAAGCCAGTCGGAGATTTCAAGTCCGCTCCGCTTGTGCCAAGGCTGACTCTAACCATTGTTCAAGCGAAGGCTCAAGTGAGGTGGGACTTCTGCTTGTTGCACTTGCTGCAATTTGTTTCTTCTTGATCGTTTGTGTCTAATGGACCGAGCGGCAGAAAAGCGATTGTATCAATAGAGAGTAGGCGGTATGCGTAGGAAACTAATTTGGTTTTTTGATGTTGTTTTTGTCTTTAACCTTGAGAAAGTGCTTCATAACACAGTCGAAGCAGGAATGACGTGCACGCGGTTGTTGTGGAAACATTTTTTGCCGTTTGCTGTGGCTCGTGTAACCCGGATGTGTGCCGGCTCGTCACCAATGAAGAGCCAGGTAGCCTTATCCGTCTTTCTTAGCTTGGATCAGAAACTCTGCACTGAAGCGAAAGCATCAGTACGCCAGGTAAAGCCAAGGTCACCACGTCCCCCCCCCTTGGGACAGTGGACACCTTAGTCGCGCTTTAGCTACGAAACCAATGAAGAGCGGGAGCTTCGAAAGTAGAGGAAATGAGCATAACAGGCCCCTTTGAACAGCGGACACCTCAGTCGCGCTTTATGCTAAGGGGCGGTAATGACAGGTGTGTTCTGCATGCGTTTACATTGCCAACGTTGTAGCAGAAACGCAGCGCTGAAGCCATGGTTCGTCGGCGTTCATGGTGTTCATTGGTGTTGGCGTTGACATAGAAACAGAGAGAAAACAAAGCAAAGTCCGCATAACTGCCTCCCTGGGTCAGTGGACGCCTTAATCGCGTATATAGGAACTCATTTTAATGTCTCAAATATTAAGAGGACTATTATAACTCAACATGCTCAACGCAAGTGCACGTGTTGAGCTATTTTCATTCCGGTGTATACTGGTTTTAAGCATGAAATGCTTTTAGCTCCCGTTGTCGGCAGTGTGGTAACGTCACGCCGAGACCGAGAGAACTCATCCGGGCACTGAATTCCACTCATCCGGGCTCTGAAACGAGAACATCCGGGCACCGTAAGAGATCTAACGAGTTTCAACGAGACTCTCTAAGCCCTCCTACGGGATCGGCATACAAGCGCCGGTTGCTCTCCAAAGGAATCACAAAAAATAACTGCTGCAAGTGTCTTCTCAATGTTCATCAAGATATCACTCGAGCTGTGCATTGGTAATGCACGGAATTATAATTTCCGATTTCTAATAAAGCGTGCGAAAAGCACATAAATGCCACGATACACTTCGTTGTCATACGTGATCTCTTAGGGGCTTCGCGCATCGAAGCAAAGCCGCGCAGGCGCACAGGGGCCCGGGGGAGAAGCGCTGCGTTCAAAGGGCAAGGCATCGCGCCGAACGGGTGGTGGCGTTCCTCCCTTCCTGTACGGTGCGGTTCGGGTGTCCACCGAGATGACAGAGAATTACTGCGTAATTTCTTTTCCTCAAAAAGCGTCGCGTTGGCATCGCGCCGAAGGCGCACCTCGCTTGCACCTCGCTTGAGGTGCGCGCAGCGCTGTAGTAGACGACACGAAGCTCCTGCCCCGGGCCCCTGTGCGCCTGCGCGGCTTTGCTTCGATGCGCGAACGCGCGGGATCCGCTGGCGCTCCGCGGAGCGCGGCCACGCGGAACTGTGTTCGCACTTAGAGTGGACCACCCTGTACATTCTTGTCAGGCCTGCGTCTCGTCGTGCCCGCGTAGGCTTCTGCATCGTCCTGGATTTCAATGCCGCCACCGTCACAGCTGCTTAAGCCGAGCAATGGAGCCTGACGAAAGGAGAGGTACAAGCGCCTTGCGGAAAGCGATCGCTTTGCGACTGATACGCCACAGCAGAAGAATGCTCGCCCCTGCCGACAACGCCATGAAGACGCTGAGCGCGCTGCCCTCTTGGAAGAAGAAAAGTGGTTCAAGGCGGCGGCACGACAGGCAGCAAAAGACGCCAAAGAGACACACCGCACTGCCCAGCTAGAAGAACAGCGCCTGAAGGAGGCGGCACGACAGGCAGCTGAACACGCCAGAGAGGCAGAGAGCATTGCCCAGCTTGAAGAAAACAACCGGCTCAAGGCGGCACGACAGGCTGCGAAAGACGCCAGAGAGACACAGCGCGCTGTACACCTACAAGAAGAAAACCGCTTGAAGGAGGCCGCACGACAGGCAGCGGAACACGCCAGAGAGGCAGAGAGCATTGCCCAGCTTGAAGAAGACAATCGGCTCGAGGCGGCACGACAGGCTGCGAAAGACGCCAGAGAGGCACAGCGCGCTGTACACCTGCAAGAAGAAAACCTCCTGAAGGAGGCGGCACGACAGGCAACGAAACCCGCCAGAGAGGCAGAGAGCATTGCCCAGCTTGAGGAAAACAACCGGCTCAAGGCGGCACAACAGGGACCGAAATACGCAAAAGAGGCAGAGTTCGCTGCCCAGATAGAAGAAGAAAACCGCCTGAAGGAGGCGAAATGACAGGCAGCGAAGGAGGCTGCAGACAGAGCGCACCGCCCATCTAGGAGAAGAAAACCGGCTAAAGACAGCACGACAGGCAGTAAAAGACGCCACACAGAAAGAGCGAACTGCCCAGCTCGAGCAACAAAAGCAGCTGCATGCGGCGGCATGACAAGCTAGGGCTGCAAAGGATGCACAACGCGTGGCAGCGTGTGAGGAAGCTCGGGTGGCAAAAGAACGCGAACTAGCTGAGCGAGCAGGACCGTGGCAGCATTACAGGCATCAACGGCACTTTACCGCACGACCACTCACTCCCATCGCATCGAAACTGATGTATGCGGACGACCTGTGTGCGTTGCAGTTGTGTACATCTCACCTTCAGTGAAGAAGGGCGCCGTTGTTGACCTCTTGCGCCACAGGCTGCATCAGTGCGCTGTTCAGAGACTTGCCTTTACTGGTATTCGGAGACTTTAATATACACATGGGAAACCGCGAAGGCCATTGGTTCATTCGCTTCATGAGTGACGAGTTTGCTCTGTCACTGATCTCAGATGCCAGCAAGGCTACCTCGCGCAACCAAACTACTATTGATGCAGTCTATGGCCGATACGTTGATGACTTTGACTGCATAAACTATGTGTCTTACTTCAGCCACCACAGGCCGCAGATAGTTCGCCGCCAGATTGATGATGAAGATGATGCGTAATTACTATTTCGCAAATAAACCGAGGAAAGAAAACAACGATTACAAAGATGAAAGGCAAACAGAAAGCGGATACAGCTGACGAGCCAGGACGGAAGACATTCCCCAGACACTCACAGGAAACGATTGCGTCCACACGGACCAGTGCAGAGTATGTGTTGTGTGGTGTGGTGTGCTGTGTTGAACACTAGACCCATTTCAAGATTTTGACTAGTACCATCTACAACCAATGTGTTCGGCCTGTAAACATTTCATGCTTACTCTACTCTCGGCTAGGGGAGAGGCAGAGATTTTTAGTTTTGTTTATGGGGTTTAACGTCCCAAACCGACTAAGGCTATAAGAGACGCCGTAATGGAGGGCTCCGGAAATTTCGACCACCTGGGGTTCTTTAACGTGCACTGACATCGTACAGTAGACGGACCTCTAGAATTTCTCCTCCAAAGAAATTCAACCGCCGCGGCCGGTATCGAACCCGCGTCTTTCGGGTCAGCAGCCGAGCACCATAGCCACTGAGCCAGAGCGGTGACTTAAACAATTTCAGAATGACAGGCATATATTATCAGCTATTATTCTTTACCTAACATTCATCCAACCTAAATTAGAATTCGCTTCATCAGTACGGGACCCACATCAGTCTAACCTCTGGGCGCTGGCCGATCATGTGCCAAGGGATGATAGTGGGCTTGGGTAAGGGGTGAGAGGAGAGTGGGTTGCTGTAGTCTGCGCAAGAGTGTTGCGTGTTTGTTATCTAGGGAGGGATGGGAGGGGGTAGAGCTGGCGTGAGGCTCTGTATGCCTGCGTCAGCTCACTGAATGAGTGCAGACGCTCCTTCGTGAAACCCCGATCTGAGGCCACCTGAGCCCGGTTTAAAGAACCTCGCGCTAAAAGGTTGGCGGCCTCGCTTCCGGGATTCCCGGTGTGCGCAGGCAACCATATCAGCTCCGCTTTGCGCGGTGGGGGTGCATTGGGCGAGTCCACTATGCCAAAAGCGGGGACGTGGACTCGCCCCCTTCGCTACACATCCTCTCCCTCTGTCTGGCAGACCCTCCCCTGCGGGGCCTAGAGAACCTCAAGACATGTCGACTCTGGGTTCGGTGGTGGGTAGCAGCGCGAGACTGAGGTCCCGAAGGACTTTTCTGCCGGCGCTGGTCCCTGACAGCC